>NC_138770.1:668594642-668967142 GCF_965119305.1 Pelophylax lessonae | reverse complement strand
TCAGTGGGATACTCCAACTTTAACCACTTAAGCCCCGGAGGATTTTCCTGCTCAAAAACCAGGCCCTATTTTGCGATTCGGCACTGCATGATTTTAACGGACAATTGCGCGGTCGTGCGACGCTGTACCCAAATGAAATTGACGTCCTTTTTTCCCCACAAACAGAGCTTTCTTTTGGGGGTATTTGATCACCTGTGCGATTTTTACTTTTTGCACTATAAACAAAAAAAGAGCGACAATTTTTAAAAAATAACAATATTTTTCAAATTTTTTTATATGAAATTCCCCCCCAAAAAAATTGTAAAAATCAAAATTTTTTAACATTTTAGGCCAATTTGTTTTCTACTACATATTTTTGGTAAAAAAAATTGCAATAAGCGTATTTTGATTGTTTTTTGCGTTTACTAACTAAGGGAAAGATTTCTGTCATTTTTGGTGTTTTTTTTTTAACGAGTAATGGCGGCGATCTGCAATTTTTTCTGCGGGACTGCGACATTGCGGCGGACAGATCGGACCCTTGACTGACATTTTTGACACTTTTGGGGGTACCAGGGTCATTACTACAGTAATCAGTGCTATACATATGCACTGTTACTGTAAAAATGACACAGGCAGGGAAGGGGTTAATTTTTATTGGAGAGGGAGGGGTATGCCTGGTGCTTACTGACATGTGTGGGGGGAGGTGACTGAGTGACACAGGGACAGATCGCAGGTTCAGCTATGCTGAACCCTGTAATCTGACCCTGCCTGTCACTTAGGAGATCCGCCCGCTTTGTTTACACAAGCGGGCGGATTTCCACACTAGATACCCGACGATCGGGGAAGAGCGGCGGTGATCACCGCCGCTCCTCCCCTGGCCCGACTCCCGCTGTGACTGAATACAGCGGGAGCGAGCCTCCGGCGGCGCACGCGCGCCGCAGAGAGGGGAATGTCTGGTCACGTAGGTCTACGTCGCCAGACGATAACGAGCCACTGTGCTGCAGTAGCAGCACAGTGAGCAGTGGTAAAGTGGTTAATTATGACCCTGAGGATGGGATATTGTATTGATATCAGATTGAAATGGAAATAAAATATCTAGCCCTGATGAAGGGGGCGCTCTTGGACTCCTGAAACATGTTGGGTACTTTTTTAATTGTGCCCTGGATTTTTATTGGAATAAGGCTTTATCTGGCCCTCTTAGCAGTGGTGTGGCGCTTCAATTTAAATTTTTCTTACAAACATTTTTGTAGGTCAGTGCAGCACACCGCACAGGTAGTTCACATTTGAAATGATGTATTGGGATGCCATTTAAAATAAAGCACATTGTAGCATATTACCGATTATGCGCTGTAGGAACGCAAGGTGAGTTCTGGCACAAGTCACTGCAAAGCAAAGCTATGAAGCCAACCAAAGGCACCTGTGGAACTGGGGGTTTGTCAGGAGTCAGGACCGATATCTGAACCCGCAACCTCTGCTGCGTCTAGCAGTGACTCTTCTTGCTTAGCCACAGATGTTGGACAGCCAGCTCCCTGTTTGATCCTTTGAACTTTCTTGTCTTGTCTATTGTTTCTGGTGAACCTTGAATCCTTTGCTTCTCCCATGAACTTCCTGCACTTTCTGTCTCTGCACTTCCTGTTTGCCGGATTATTGTGCTCTTTCTAGCTAAAATTTTGCTCCTTTGCAGCTGTCCTTATCTCTACTATCACTCATTACTGACCTTTGGCTTCTGCTTGATCCAAACTTGTTTTGGTTATTCGGAGATTTGGATTGAAATTAGTTTAATTTTGTTTTGTTTATTAATTTTCTTACGAATTCCAAATTTTCAGAACAATTCTAATTTGGATTGGTCGAAAAATAATTGAAAAATGTGATTTCTGTGTGAGGAATAGCTGGTTGTTAAGGAGTAGGCCGGGATGTCGGCCGCCGCATTCTTAACAACAAATGACTCATCAGATGTCAGTGGACTTCCCCGCTGAGAGCAGAAATGCAAACAAAAGAATGCGGGCAATAAAAAAAAAAAAACAGCGTGGGGTCCCTCCCCCCAATACATACTGGGCCCTTATCTGAGCATGCACCTGGGCAGGCCAGGAAAAGGGGGGTGGGCCCTCCTGAACCATACCAGGCCATAGGCTCTCAACATGGGGGGGATGCTTTGGGGCAGGGGGGCTCTTCCCCACAACTCTGGTCGGTGGTTGTGGGGGTCTGTGGGTGGGGGGGGCATTTGTAATCTGGAAGCCCTCTTTAACAAGGGGACCCCCAGATCCCAGCCCCCCCACCCTATGTACCCCTACCCATTCACTCACAAATTGTAAAAAGTGAACAACGACACAACACAAGTTTTTGACAATTCCTTTATTTAAAAAAATGTCCCTTGATGTAGATTCATCATCAATCACGATGCCCACCGCACCACTATGCCCACCGCACCACCGGACCCAAAAAAAGGAAAAAAAAACTAGAGCCTCGTAGAATGCTGCCGCTGAATGTCTGCCCCGCCTTCTGACAAATCTTAAATAGCGGAGTCCCCCGATGATGTCAGTGGGTGACCCCACCCCCTTGTGATGTCACCGGCCGTCTGCTATGGATTTTGGTGGGGGGGGTCACACTTTTTTTTTTTTCTCTATTGCCGGAATGTTTTTTGTTTACATTTCAGCTCCCAGTGGGGAAGCTGATAAGTCCCGGCCCGTTCCTTGACAACAGGCTATTCTTCACACACAATTTGAATGACATTCATCCGAATTGGAATCGATCCGAAAATTTGGAATTCGTCAGAAAATAATAAAAAAAAAACGAAGCAAAACTAAACGAATTCTGAAACAAATCAACAAAATGAAATTAGTAACATAACAAATCTATTTGTAACTAAACAAAATGTTTTCACATGTCTAGATTGTGATAGCAAGGGGTGTTAAGGTGTGCTGAAAGATCTATCGATTTTGGCTGCTGGGGGATCTATTCTTGCTGGGGTAATATATTGTTGCTGGGGAGGTCTGTTGTTGCTGGTGGGGGATCTATTGTTTTGGGGGGGTCTTGTGTTGCTGGGAAGGATCTGCTGTTGAGGTAGGGGTCTATTGTTTCTGGCAGTTTGAGGGTCTGTTGACCCTGGCTGGTGGGAGATTTATTTTTCCTGGTGGGGGGTTCCATTGTAACTGGGGTGCGGGGGGGGGGTATGTTGCTGTAAGGAGGTCTACTGTTGCTGACTGCAGGGAATCTATTTTACTGCTTTTTTTTTTGTTATCATTAACAAATTCTATAAAAAATTGCTTAGCACCACAAAATAATCCATGGTTTTGTATTCTCTAAACGGGTGGTACCTACAAATGGGTAGGGGATGGAACCAAGGGTGGGTAAGGGGCAAATACAAGATTTGGAAGAGAAGAGTACATGCACCTATTCTCTAAGAAAAAAAAAACATGTTTTAAAGTATATGTAGCATTACTCCCTTGGAGCGGATTCCCCTGGGTTACCCATAGCAACAACTTATGAATTCTGAAGGGGTTCTTGGCTCAGTCAGTCAGTTGTTTTTATTTTATGATAGGATGGGAAAAGGGATGAGTTGGATACTCCAACGTGTTAACTATGCACAACTCAAACAAAGGACTTCTTGCTATGTTGAATGCGGCAAGGCCGCTGCTTCACCTTGCCACTGAAATAAAGTATTTGATAAGCGAACTACTTGGTAGGTTACTCTTCAGGGTTCTACTTATCACCCCCTTTACTCTTACTCTGTAGGGTTCTATTTGGCACCCCCTTTATTCACTGTCTGTGTGCACTGACCTTCTGTCCCCTGACTTCACTGGAGTGGTCCCCCTTCCTGGGCAGACCCCGTGGCAAGCCCCCTGGTACTCACGGAGACTGTTTTTCCCAAGTAGCTTTGCCTGCAGCTCCACCGTCAGCTTCTCCAGGACCTTCAAGGCTCAGCTCCACACCTGGCTCACTAGGCCGACTGCCTAGGACCACTTTCCTCAAACTGCAGAAGGAGAGACAGCCGTCACCCTCCTCCTGAGACTCTGCTTCCCACCAAAGATGCCCTGTCACATGTGTCCTCAGCTTTTATGGTCAATCCCAGGATTCACTGAAGTGGTGCCCTCCTACTGAGACTGCCACAAGGCTAGGTTTGCCACTGGCTAGGTTTCCTCCACTGTCCAACAGGCTCCTCTATTGGATACAGTGGGGACACTCCCTCAGACCAAGTGACTCACACCTGGACACATGCAACAGGCATAACTAACAGATCAGGCTCCCCTGATAAGCAGATATAGCAAACAAATACTTTACCTAGCACCTATCTAGGAGGGTGCTACATATATGGAGCTTTTCCACTGCATGGAACCGAATGGTTCGGCTCGCTTTTGCGCATTTCCACTGCATGGTACCGCATGGTACGATGTTGGAACGGTTCAGTGCGGTGCTGTGCGGTACAGCGGCGCTTTTCCACTACATGGAACCGAATGGTACGGCACGCTTAAACAGTACCACCTCGGTTGTGGTTCCAAGAGGGCCGTACCGATACCATATCCCACAATCCTTTGCATGCAGCCCTGACTGTTTGTCACTACTAGCCACTGATTGGTCAGAGAATCGTTGTTATCCCACCCACTTACTATTTTAGTGGAAAACCAACACCGTACCATGCGGTACCATGCAGTGGAAAGCCAAACCGAGCCAAGCAGGGCTGAGTGGAGCCGAGCCGGTACTTGCAGTGGAAAAGTGCCAATAGATATACAGAAACAACGCCAATTCAAAAAGTGAAGGATCCAAGATGCTTGTTCAAAATTTGATTACACCAAACACATTTCGGATGGTACACTTCCCCTTCATCAAGGCTTAGAAAAATTAAATATATACCTAAATGGACTCAAAAGAAATTATAATGAAAGGGATCTATGTTAGGTTTTATATAAATGCTCCTTTTGCCGCAATTATGCACTGGGTTCAGTGGCAGTTAAAGTCGGGGATCTTGGCTTAGACACTCCTGTGCGTCTGGTGCAGACACACCACTATTATAAATTGACAAGTTGAACACAAGTGGTGACGTTCGAGTTTCTTATTTAGTTTTGCCGGAGTCATCTGACTAGGCATGTTTCTTGCTTGCCGGTGAAAGTTTCTTGTTTGATAAATAAAGATTAGTTTTATCTCGGTATTTTGTAAATATTGTCAATGTCATCGATCATCTAAACCACAATAAAAGCACTGTGGCTAATGAGTGCCGCGTGCCAGCCTTTGACTCATTTATTCCATTGAGTCTATGCCGGTTATGGTTGGGTGGAGTATTTACGGGTAGACACGTGCTGTGCCCCATCTTCATTATAAGAGGTTACTAGACTGCCAATGTCAACCAAAAACTCCTGCCGTCCTCCATTGGATAGAACACATTCAGCACTATTTACAAAAGTTTACAAAGCACTAAAGAGGTTTGGCAGCACAGTGGTTTAGTGGTTAGCACTTCTGTCTTGCAGCTGTAGCACCCTCCTAGTATAGGATGCTAGGTAAATTTTGTTTTTTGGCTTGCTCTGTAATCAGAGGAGCAGTGATCATTCGTCTTGGTCTGATCATGGTTTCACAGGTAGGAGTTTGATAGTTTCCTCCTGCCTCTGGGAGAAGCTTCCAGAGCTTAAGGCAGGGAATGCAAATTACTGACCCAAATATTTACCATGCCCTACCCAATCCCTAGGGAGGCCCATAAGGTGGTCTGGGAGGTGGTAAATAGCCTAAAGCCCTGGGCAGACTGGTTTTTCCCCATCAGGGTTGGATCTCTGAGCTTGCCCCTAAAACATCTCTGAAAAAAAATTGTAAAAATAATGGTGACAAATTATTAAAAAAAATTGTAAAAAATAATAAAATTGTAAAAAAGTTATGATATAAAAAAAAATAAACTATTGACATCAATCTCTTCCCTACTGACAACAACCTCGGCCCTACTTACACTGTCCACTGCTTTACTGAGACCAACCTCTGCCCTACTGACACTGTCCACTGCTCTACTGCCATATTTACAGTATCTCACAAAAGTGAGTACACCCCTCACATTTTTGTAAACATTTTAATATATATTTTCATGTGACAACACTGAAGAAATGACACTTTGCTACAATGTAAAGTAGTGAGTGTACAGCTTGTACAGTGTAAATCTGCTGTCCCCTCAAAATAACTCAACACACAGTCATAAATGTCTAAACCGCTGGCAACAAAAGTGAGTACACCCCTAAGTGAAAATGTTCAAATTGGGCTCAATTAGCCATTTTCCCTCCCTGGTCTCACAGACTCAGGTGTGAAGGGGGAGCAGGTGTGTTAAATTTGGTGTTATCGCTCTCACTCTCTCATACTGGTCACTGGAAGTTCAACATGGCACCTCATAGCAAAGAACTCTCTGAGGATCTGAAAAAAAGAATTGTTGCTCTACATAAAGATGGCCTAGGCTATAAGAAGATTGCCAAGTCCCTGAAACTGAGCTTCAGCACGGTGGCAAAGACCATACAGCGGTTTAACAGGACAGGTTACACTCAGAACAGGCCTCGCCATGGTCCACCAAAGGAGTTGAGTACACATGCTCAGCGTCATATATAGAGGTTGTCTTTGAGAAATAGATGCATGAGTGCTGCCAGCATTGTTGCAGAGGTTGAAGGGATGGGAGGTCAGCCTGTCAGTGCTCAGACCATACGCCGCACACTGCATCAAATTGGTCTGCATGGCTGTCGTCCCAGAGGGAAGCCTCTTCTAAAGATGATACACAAACCCGCAAACAGTTTGCTGAAGACAAGCAGACTAAGGACACGGATTGCTGGGACCATGTCCTGTGATCCGATGAGACCAAGATGAACTTATTTGGTTGGTGGTCAAGCGAGTGTGGCAGCAACCAGGTGAGGAGTACAAAGACAAGTGTGTCTTGCCTACAGTCACTTGTCAGGCGACTTGGTCGCCTGACAAGTCGCGGTGGGTCGCTCGCCATTGAATAGCACAGGACCCATTCTAATAGGAGCGACACAAGTCGCTCCGACTTAGAAAAAGGGTCCTGTACTACTTTGGGGCGACCTGGAGGCAACTTGCATTGACTTCAATTATATGAAGTCCGTGCAAGTCGCGCCGAGGTCGCGGTGCACGCTGTGCACCGCGACTTCACAGGTCGCCCCCACCAAGTCGTGTCGCCGCAGTCTGAACGGGGTCTTATACAAGCTGTACACTCACTACTTTACATTGTAGCAAAGTGTCATTTCTTCAGTGTTGTCACATGAAAAGGTATAATAAAATATTTACAAAAATGTGAGGGGCGTACTCACTTTTGTGAGATATTGTAAATACACACACGGATATGTGTTTCAGCTTTGGGGTGCACACTTTAATGCAATGGGCTTCACGCGCCTATGCATGCGCAACTGCACACTCCAGTTTTGGTCAATCAACCCCATTTATTAACCATAAAGAAATTTTACAAAGCAGGTCAAAATCAGTGTGGAGGGTTTTTGGTTCCTTTTAGGCAATCTCTACATAACCTGCCAGGTTCTCCTAGATCACAGGGTACTAATTTAAAGTTACAGGAGTTCGCTTTTGACAGACACTGAAGTCATCAGAGAGGAAATAGCTGAAACATGTCATAACATAAAAAATGTAGAAATCCCGCACTTGTCAGCATAGTAACAACATATTGATAAATCGGCTTCTCCATTGAGAATTGGAATCCACCAATTGGTGTCCTCATTGCCTAATCCAGACAATTGTAATGTCACACTTCCTCTAATTAGTCGGATTTCCCTCGAGGCGGCAGAATGTGGCCAAGCTGTTTAAGTGTCAGACAATAATCAGAATAAATCAGAATATATTATGAAGCCGGCTGTTCAGTCCCGGCCTGGAGTTTCCTCTGTCAGCCAGCAGCGTTAATAATTGCTTCTTATTTTCTGTGTTTGACATGATAATGATCCCCGGGGCCGAGGGGAGCTCCGGAGACTGCAGAAAGAGACGGGTCCCCAAGGGCCCCTAATAATAATAATAATAATATGAAATATTCAGCGTTCAGAGAGGAAGTGCACTTTGTGCACAGACAGATCTAGTTACAGGACAGGAAGATGTGATTTGGATGATTCAGCTGAATGGTAAGTTGGACAAAGATCAGAAATGAAGAGTCCTTTAGACATCGACATTTTCCGATTATAACTGCATACAATACACAGGATAATTCAAATACACCTACCTGGAGGAGTTGCAGAATGCTTGGAGGACTAGAATTTGTTTCTGGTAGTAAGATCATCAGGGCATTTTTTCAGTGGGAACGCAGGAGAACGCAGTTGCGGCACCTTCAGTCCTGAATGGTACTGTATGTAATGGTAAGAGATGCTGGGGTGTGCTGAAGGGTCTATTGATGCCGGCTGCTGGGGGGTCTATTGTTGCTGGAGGGGATCTATTTTTGCATGGTTGTTTATTGTTCCTTGGGAGGTGTCACGTACCATGGCCGCTGTTAGAAATCATGGGGCCCCATAAAGCCCTCCTGATGGGGTCCCCCCAACCCTGCCTACAGGGAGCATGCAATTGGAATGCTGACTGCAGGAATGTCCCCCAGAGCTGTTGCCCGTGAATTGAATGTTCATTTCTCCACCATAAGCCGTCTCCAAAGGCGTTTCAGAGAATCTGGCAGTACATCCAACCGGCCTCACAACCACAGACCACGTGTAACCACACCAGCCCAGGACCTCCACATCCAGCATCTTCACCTCCAAGATTTTCTGAGACCAGCCACCTGGACAGCTCCTGCAACAATCATAACCAAAGTATTTCTGCACAAACTGTCAGAAACCGTCTCAGGGAAGCTCATCTACATGCTCATCGTCCTCATTGGGGTCTCCACCTACAGTTTGTCATCGTAACCGATTTGAGTGGGCAAATGCTCACATTCAATGGCGTCTGGCACTTTGGAGAGATGTTCTCTTCATGAATGAATTTTTCTTAGATCTTTGAGTTCAGCTCATGAAAAATGGGGGCAAAAACAAGTGTTGCATTTATAATTTTGTTCAGTATATAAATAATAATGCAACACAATTTTGTAGTGTCTGTGCCAAGTGCATATAAAAGTCCAATGGCAATAGTCCAAATATACGAAGAAAGGAAAAGAAAAGTCTTCCGTATCCTTTAAAGGAAGCAGCTCAATCTTCCTGCCGTGATATATAGGCGCATCCCAAAACGAGTGAAGGTAATCAAAGGAAAGTGACACCCTGTGTGACCAATGATTGTAAACAATTCCCATTTACCAGATAACGTTGATCCTCCTTAACATATGGGAATAGGATCACAAAAGGCTTGGATGGTCTCCTTGATCAGAATGCAGTGTCCCAACAATCCTTTAGTCCCCCCTTCCTTACGGTAGGTCAGGGCTCCAAGGATGGTTTGCCGGAGACAAAAACAAAAATGGAGAACAGATTCCACATTGTGTAAGATTGCAACATTATTTAAAGCCCAGTGTAAGGCTAAAAACCTATAAAGTTAAAAACTTTTTCTCCCGTGCGGATGCCCGCACTGTACAATGGGAGCAAAAATGTACCAGACCCGCCGAGAATCAGCGTGTGTTCCCCCTATAGCATAATGCTTCGCAGCGTGTGTCCCAACTTGACGCGTTTCATCATCAGCATGATGTCTTCAGAAGTACTCAGCAGTAGAGCAGACTGAAAACAGAACCAGAAGCTAGGCCAGGGGTCATACATGGGAGATCAGTCAGTAGTGGATTCAGATAGCAAAACTGGAACAAGCCAAGGTCATACACGTTTTGACGGGTAGTAACAGAGTCGGCGAGCCAAGCTGGGATCAAACACAATGGAGCAGCCAGGAGTAGAGTCAGAAATACAAGCCAGAGGTCAAACCAGGAGATCAGGATAAGCAGGTCAAGACAAGCTGGGTCAGTAACGGGAGGTCCAAGAGTCAGCACAGCAAACACGGGGGAGCTGACGATAATCCAGCAATGTAGTGCTCACAGCAGCAGGTATAAATAGGCCAGTGGGCACCAGCATCTGTCACAATGCGTGCATGCCACTGCACAAGTGCTTTCACCTGTTTGCGGCGTGGTGCATCTTTGTGTGCCAGTTTGCGCTGCCTGCGCCATTGCACACGGAAATTCCCCAGATGCATCCATGATGGATATTGGCAACATTGGCGGTTCTTCTACGGCCATTCCCCTGACAGTGTAATGTTCTGGTACCTCTGGTACCCTTGTTCCATATTTCTCTCTTACTAAATTGCGTCCCATCTTGTTATCCAAGAGACGCATACACCTTTAAGACCGGATGACATCATTACTGAGCGCCGCTATGAGCAGCTATTTCAATCGCCGGCTTTCTCTCAGTCATTGCTCGTTCAAACCACATGTTCACCGCACCTTCTCCTGTGAAGTCGGAGCTGCTGACATTTCCCTTTGCTGAACTGAAGCCGGAACCTCGCTGCTGATCCGTATCTCGCTACGGGATCACCTCTCTCTAATGGACACTGTTACTACTAAGCTATCTAAGTGATAAGTACCCCACAGGGGATTCCTTACTAACCAATCTCCTACTGTCATCTACTGCAATTACCAGGACTATCTGTATCTATCTATTCCCTATCATCTGCATAGACTGTTAGCTCTTGGGACTACCTTCAACTATCCTTGCACTAGGTTACTCTGTCTAAGTATACTCCATCTGTGTCCTCTTACCATCTGCACTATACTTGACATCAGAACCTATCTGCTTTACCATCACCTGCAACTCTCCTATACTACTCCTAGTGCTCACCATACAATAGCCTGTCTCTCATCTATACATCCTCATATATTCTATCCCTCCATTAAACATCTGATTGAGTATATGTATATTGCATAACAGGCTGTGCACTGTGATGAAGTCCTGAGAGTTGGATATGTTTGTTCAACAGAATCTCTACAAGGCTACTGAGTGTAATAATTCTGCAGCTGTAAATCCATCCACTAACAAAAACGCATGAACGTTACAGATTGAACGAGCCTTAAAAAAAAATATGGATTCAGCAGAATTACCCACTCATGTACTACAATTAAAACAGCAAGTAGATGCATTGATCCTTGCGCTTACAGAGGTACAAAACGAAAATCAGACCTTGAGACAGCAGGTTGGCCGTCTCACACAGCTTTCTGCTGCTCAGCCCCGTGAGCCTAAGATAAACCCTCCTCTAGTGTTTTCTGGTGATCGGAGCAAATTTCGTGAATTTAAAAACGCATGTCGATTGCTTTTTTTGTTAAAACCTCTGACCTACACCACTGACCAAATTAAGGTTTGTACCGTCATCTCCTATTTAACGGGTGAACCCCGGGCCTGGGCAGACGCTCTCTTTGAAAAGGATGATCCACTCCTTAATTCTTACCCTTTATTCCTAGCACAACTAGTTTATATGAAGACCCCAATAAGCAGAGTACCGCTGATACCCAATTACGGGCCTTAAAACAAGGAAGGAGACCTGTTGAAGATTTCGTGGCAAATTTTAAAAGATGGTTCCCTGATTCAGGGTGGAACGACACATCTTTGCGAACGCAGTTTAGACTCGGCCTATCTGAGGCCGTTAAAGACGAGCTCGCCCGAGCGGATTTACCTGGCACTCTAGAGGGACTGATACAGACCAGTATCAATATTGACAGACGACTACGAGAAAGAAAGGCTGAGAAGATGGGCTCACCATTTTCCAGTCCTTCTCGGATGTTGCCTGCTGACCCTACTCCTATGGAAGTAGGAATGATACGCCCACCTCTGACCCTTTCTGAACGTGCCAGGAGGAAAACTGAACATTTTTGCATGTACTGCGCATCCCCGAATCATTTGATAAGCGGCTGTCCCCTTGTCCGCAGAAAAGAGGGTGAGTGTTCAAATGTCTTGCTAGGGGGACTCACAACTTCCTTTTCTAATCCTTATCTTTTTGTTCATTTAACATTGCAGTGGGACCAAACTAGGATCACCACCAAGGCTATGATCGACACAGGATCTTGTGGAAACTACATTGACATTTGTTTTGTCTCCCTTAATAAAATACCTATTGTTTCAAAACCCAAACCTGTCTCCGTTAGTTTTATTAACGGTACCCCTTTATCCTCTGGTCCTATCACCAGTCAGACACAGGCACTCCTTGTAACTGCTGACGAGTCTCATGTGGAGACCACCACCTTTGATGTATTAACTTCACCACGTTTTCCAATCATTTTGGGACTTCCCTGGTTACACATACATCAACCAATCATCGATTGGAAAACAAGAACGCTAGCCTTCTCTTCTCACTATTGTGAAACGACGTGTAATCTCCCCACATATGATAGGATCCTGTCTGTAGTGCCGGATGACATTATACCCAAGTGTTATCAGGATTTATCGGAGGTTTTCCTTGAGAAAAACGCTCAAATGCTACCTCCCCATAGGGACTATGATTGTTGTATCGATCTACTCCCTAATAGCAAGTTGCCTTTCTGACATGTTTATCCTCTCTCACAGGATGAACTCTCTCATCTTAAGGAGTATCTGGATGAGAACTTGGCAAAAGGATTCATCCGACCTTCTACTTCCTCCACTGCTGCTGGACTCTTCTTTGTCCGCAATAAGGATTCTAGCCTTAGGCCTATCATTGATTTCAGACAATTAAATGCCATTACAATAAAGGATCGTTATCCTTTACCTCTTATTCCTGAACTTATCGAACAGGTGCGTGGAGCTTCTTTCTTTTCAAAATTGGACCTAACAGGGGCATACAATTTAATTTGAATCCGTAAAGGGGATGAATGGAAGACGGCATTCAGAACCAGATACGGACTGTTTGAGTACCTTGTAATGCCATTTGGGCTATGTAATGCTCCCGCAGCCTTCCAAAGGTTTATAAATGAGATATTCAGAGACTTGCTTGATGTTTGTGTTGTAGTATATTTGGACGATATACTTATCTATTCTCATTCCTTACCTGAGCACATAAAACATGTGAGACTTGTGTTGTCAAGACTACTTGCACATAACTTATATGTTAAATCAAAAAAATGTTTGTTTCATAAAGAGGAAGTACTATTCCTAGGATATATTATATCTAAAAATGGAATCAAGATGGACATGAGCAAAATATCCTGCATTCTGGATTGGCCTGTGCCAACCACTCGCAAAGCATTACAAAGGTTCCTAGGATTCTCTAACTACTATAGGAAATTCATTAAGAACTTCTCTGCGATTGTGAAACCTCTCACACAACTCACAAGCACGAAGAAACCATTTAATTGGTCAAAAGAAGCAAATGGAGCATTCTGTCTGCTGAAATCAAGCTTTACTACTGCCCCCATACTATGCCATCCAGACCCATCCCTTCAATACATCTTGGAGGTAGATGCGTCAAATATGGCAGTAGGAGCAGTTCTCTCACAACGACCAACAAACACCTCACCTCTTCACCCAGTTGCTTTCTTCTCAAAGTCATTAAGCAGCCCCAAGGTGAACTACCCAGTAGGTGAGAAGGAGTTACTAGCCATAAAACTGGCGTTAGAGAATTGGCGACATCTACTTGAGGGCACTCAATTGCCAATCCTGATATATACTGATCACAAAAACCTTCAATACCTTCAGACTAATAGAACTCTTTCCCACCGGCAGGTACGGTGGTCTTTATTCTTTCTGAGATTTAATTTTTTTAGTGACTTACACGCCCACAGACAAAAATAAAAAAGCGGATGCACTTTCACGACTAGCCGAGAAAGATTGTACTGAGGTTCCCTCAGTTCCTATAATACCACTTGAACGTATTATCGGTGTCGTTCGCTCCCTGATGGAAGAGATTTTGCACAGCATAGGACTGGACTCACCTCCACCACAACTAACTACTGACGCAGAAGGCTTCCTCTACTACAACGATAAATTATACATACCCCCTACTATGCGAACCAAGATCTTAGAATTGTCGCATTATGTACCTATGGCAGGACATATGGGTATGACTAAAACTTTCAATCTACTTACTAGGCAGTTTTGGTGGCCAGACATGAAGACAACCGTAAAAAAGTTCGTTTCATCTTGTGATATCTGTGCAAGGTCTAAAATTGACAACACGAAACCATCAGGGTTACTTTGTAGTTTACCGATACCCCAGGTTCCGTGGGAAGTGGTATCCTTAGACTTCATAGTGGAACTACCACCTTCCAAAGGATTCAACACCATCTTGGTGTCAGTGGACCATCTGACCAAGATGGCACATTTCACTCCTATCCGAAAACTACCTTCATCCAAACAAACAGCGGAATTACTTGTGAAACATGTCTTTAAGTTACATGGTATTCCAAAAACACTGCTGTCTGACCGTGGTTCACAATTCATCTCAAAGTTTTGGTTAGCTCTATGTCAGATACTACGAATAGAGCGTAAACTTACTTCTCCCTACCACCCTCAGACCAACGGACAGACAGAGAGAGTTAACCAGTGCATTGAACAGTATCTGCGTTGCTATACTTCGTATCTACAGGACGATTGGGCAGATCTCCTCCCGCTGGCGGAATTCGCCTATAACAACGCGACTCATAGCACTACTAAACAAAGTCCATTTTACCTAAATTACGGGTTTCATCCCACACTCCTTCCACCACGTATCTTGCCATCAAGTAATCCAGTGGCATCTGATTATCTTGCCCAGATAAAGGATTCTCTGGGATTACTCAACAATACCATATCACATGCTCATAGCCAACAAAAGAGGTACTAAGACCTCCGTAGGAAACCCTCTCCCCAATATGCCATTGGGGATCTTGTTTGGCTTTCTACAAAAAATCTGAGATTAAAAATCCCTAGTAAAAAACTTGGACCTCTATTTCTGGGACCTTTCCCAATAGAGAAGCTTATTGGAAAAGCTGCAGTACAACTCACATTACCAACAGACCTCAAGATACATCCCATCTTCCATGTGTCGCTACTGAAGCCCCATGTTCCTAACCAAGGAATAAGGCCTACTATCTCACCTCCACCTCCTGTACAAGTGGAAGGTGAAGAAGAATTTGAGATAAAAGAGATTTTGGATTCCCGTTTCCATAGAAGAAGACTCCAGTATCTTGTACGATGGAAGAACTATGGGCCCCAAGATGACACCTGGCTGGATACCTCCGATATACATGCCCCTAGACTGATTCGCAATTTCCACTCGAAATATCCAGAAAAAACAGTTCTAGAGGCCTTCCGGAGCCGGCCTTAAGGGGGGGGTACTGTAATGTTCTGGTACCTCTGGTACCCTTGTTCCATATTTCTCTCTTACTAAATTTCGTCCTATCTTGTTATCCAAGAGACGCATACACCTTTAAGACCGGATGACATCATTACTGAGCGCCGCTATGAGCGGCTATTTCAATCGCCGGCTTTCTCTCACTCATTGCTCTTTCAAACCACATGTTCACCGCACCTTCTCCTGTGAAGTCGGAGCTGCTGACATTTCCCTTTGCTGAACTGAAGCCGGAACCTCGCTGCTGATCCGTATCTCGCTACGGGATCACCTCTCTCTAATGGACACTGTTACTACTAGCCTATCTAAGTGATAAATACCCCACAGGGGATTCCTTACTAACCAATCTCCTACTGTCATCTACTGCAATTACCAGGACTATCTGTATCTATCTATTCCCTATCATCTGCATAGACTGTTAGCTCTTGGGACTACCTTCAATTATCCTTGCACTAGGTTACTCTGTCTAAGTATACTCCATCTGTGTCCTCTTACCATCTGCACTATACTTGACATCAGAACCTATCTGCTTTACCATCACCTGCAACTCTCCTATACTACTCCTAGTGCTCACCATACAATAGCCTGTCTCTCATCTATACATTCTCATATATTCTATCCCTCCATTAAACATCTGATTGAGTATATGTATATTGCATAACAGGCTGTGCACTGTGATGAAGTCCTGAGAGTTGGATATGTTTGTTCAACAGAATCTCTACAAGGCTACTGAGTGTAATAATTCTGCAGCTGTAAATCCATCCACTAACAAAAACGCATGAACGTTACAGACAGGAGGTCTATTGTTTCTGGTTTGCTGGAGGAGGGCTTATCTTGCTGGGGGTCAATTGTTGCTTGATAAGATCTGCTGTTGAAGGAAGGGTTTATTGATGCTGGCTGCTGGGAGATCTGTGGTTGCTTGGGAGGGCCTATTGCTGCTGGCTGCAGGGGATCTATTTTACTGATTTTATTGTTATCATTACCAAATTCCATACAAATTACTTAGCACTACAAAATTATACTTAGCTCTGTATTCTCTAAAAGGGGCAGTACGGAGAGGTGGGTGGGGGGGGGGGGGGGTGGAATCAAGAAACGGTGCTGGGAGATGGGTAGGGGGCGGGGCAAATAATGTACTCAAAAAGGGGGAGTTCCAGCAGCTATTATCTGAGGAAAAAAAAACCCTGAAAAAAATTATTTGACTTCCACACCGAGGGTATTTAGGGCTAGAATGCATCCTTCCATATACCCAGTGAAGTGACTGGCCTCAGGTGATACACAGAAATTAAGGAAATCCTCCTACATAAGTTGTACCTGTTTATCTGCTGTCTTCTCTTCTCTACATATGTTCTAAGTGCAGAATTTACACAGGAATTTTAAGTTCCACAAGGCAGGGGGCACACTGCACAGCATAGAGCAGGGAGCTGAGTGTAATCTGAGACCTGAGTGGAGGGAATGGACACCCCCTTCTGTACAGTCTCATAGGGAAACATGTACAGCTGAGGCTGTCAATCACATTCTGTCTGCCAGAAATGGGGGGGGGGGGAGCACAGGGGCGTCTCCCTGGGATGTCTGGTATTAGCATAGACTGTCATGCAGATAACAGAGGAATGAAAGGGGAGACAGAAATCACACTAGCTGCTTTGGAGAGTGGCAAGCACACACTCTAGAGGGATATACATTGTTCATTTTTTATTTCAGAGGTTTACAGCCATTTTAATTTTGTCAAGTCAGGGAGGATTCCTTTACTTACTGTTCCTGATTGGTGCAAAGTGGCTCGAAGGGAGGAGTCAGTGCAGAAGGATGCAGGAAGTGGCCACCTAGGAGAGAGGCATGCACATCATTTTTACAAATTCTTGGTTATTTTGTATCCAAGTGCAAGATAATTTTCTGTTGTCAGAGATATTTTGGCGCGACTGCGGTGTTGTGATGTAAGGTCAGTTAGATTAGGGGTTTCATTTTCTGAAGGGTTAGACTTAAATGCATAGATACCAGTATGGATAAACTGACAGCTCCAATTGCTCTCCTATTCAATGATAAGCCTCACACTTACCCTGCATAGAATTTTCAGATTTTTTCACATTGTTAAACGTTCTGCTTCAGCTCCAAGTCACTTTTGCTTAACCACCAGAGGATTTTGCTGTCTTACGTCCAGGCCACTTTTTGCGATTCGGCACTGTGTGACTTTAACTGACAATTGCGCAATCGTGCGATGCCGTACCCAAACGAAATGTACATCCTTTTTTTCCCACAAACAGAGGTTTCTTTTGGTGTTATTTGTTGACCTGTGCGATTTTTACTTTTTGCGATATAAACAAATACAAAAAAAGAGCGTACATTTTGAAAAAATAACAATATTTTTCACATTTTTTTATATGAAATTCCCCCCAAAAAAATGTAAAAATCAAAATATTTTTAAAATTTTGGCCAATTTGTTTTCTGCTACCTATGTTTGGTAAAAAAAATCCCAATAAGCGTATTTTGATTGGTGTGCGCAAAAGTTATTGCATTTACTAACTAAGGGAAAGATTTCTGTCATTTTTGGTGTTTTTTCTAACGAGTAATGGCGGCGATCTGCGATTTTTTTTTGCGGGACTGCGACATTGCGGCGGACAGATCGGACCCTTGACTGACATTTTTGACACTTTTGGGGGTACCAGTGACATTACTACAGTAATCAGTGCTATACATATGCACTGTTACTGTAAAAATGACACTGGCAGGGAAGGGGCTAATTTTTATAGGTGATCAAGGGGTTAATGTATGCCTGGTGCTTACTGACGTGTGTGGGGGGAGGTGACTGAGTGACACAGGGACAGATCGCAGGTTCAGCTATGCTGAATCCTGCAATCTGACCCTGCCTGTCACTTAGGAGATCTGCCCGCTTTGTTTACACAAGTGGGCGGATATCCACACTCGATTCCCCGACGATCGGGGGGGGACAAGATGGGGAGTCCAGCGACGTAGGTCTACGTCGCTGGACGATAACTAACCACTTTGCCGCAGTACAGTCAACGTGACTGGTCGACAAGTGGTTAAAGAGTACTGATACTATTTTTTAGTACTCGCCGATACTAATCACCGATACCTACCAGCAACTGCTTTGCTTACACTTCAGCTGTCAGCAATGGTACAAAGCTTTTAAAAGTTATTTACAAATGAAATAAAATATTTATTTATTTTCAATGTGAAACAAAGCAAATTAAAAAAAATTTTAATTATTATACGTAAATAAAATAGAAGTGAAAAAAAAAAAGCAGGAAAATAATAATTATTTGGAGACGGAGAATAAGGAGTTAATTAAGGCTGATTAGAGTAAATTAAAGGGTAATAGGGGTTAAACAGAGAAACATTTGATAAAAATAAATAAATAAATCATGTTTTTTTTTTTTTTTCTTGACCGGTTGCTTTAAACTGACTTCATCTGCAGAATGAAGTTCATCCCTTCGATCTGTAGATGAATTCACAGAAAGATCCAAAAATAAACAATGTTTCTTTTTATCTTTCTCTTTCAGTGGCTGAGCGATGTTGTTGATAAACATTGCCCGACTGCTTTTTTTTTTGCTTTTTTTGACAGCTCCAATGGCCGGGACTTCATTTACACTTTTGCTGTCAACAGGGGAACCCCACTGACAGCTGAATGAGCCATCAGTTGTTAGGGAGGCGGTAGCCCCGCTCCTTACCAAACGATAATTGCCATCCTTTTTTTTTCTCAAATCCCACTGACAGCTGAAAGAACCGAGCCTGAAAGTAGTTTCAGGATTTAGAGCATTTGCACGACTATCGATACTCCTGCAAATGCTTAGTATCAGCACCAGTATCAGTGCAACCTTAGTAAACATTCCAGCTATGTAAAAACTGCAGTGGTATAGAGTATTCCTTTAGACATGGGTGATGATCTACTGATGGTGCAAAGTGCTCATATTTCTTTTGGGATACTGATATCTTTACATGGTGAAGCCAGCAGCCTACTATTTCTACTTAATCCAGACTAGATCCAGTGACCATAAGCACCATATATCACCTAATTAGCAATGTACTGTAGGCAGGACTGGCCCAAGACATTGTTCTCCCTGGGTCCAAAAATGAAATGCTGCCCCTCCAAAAAGAAAACACGCCCACCAAAAGACCCACACAATTTTATTTTATATCATGATAATTAAAACTAAAATTAAATTTATCAGGAAGTCAAATTTATATGCAACAGCACCTTGTCTACATGCCCAATTATATGACATACCATTATGTTCAATTCCATACCACAAACTCCGGTATTATTTTGTTTGTCTGAATGTCTGACGTCATTGCGCACACCACAATCAAATATAGAATGTTCCCCAGAGAAGACCCTCCGTCTCCTCATACTCATCAGTTTGCACTATGGGCGGCAGTATGAGATGGGGAAATGCCACCCGTAATGCGCCACAAACTGATGACACACAAAACTTCTGGTAAAAAAAATCTTGGGCATCAAATTGCTGCCCCTCTCCAAGTGCTGCCTGGGTCCAATGGACCCAATGGGAGACGTGGTAGGGCCGGCCCTGACTGTAGGTGCACGGTTACTGACCCTGGTGCCCTGATGTTGACTCTGATGCCCTAACATTGACCCTACAGCCTTGACACTGACTTCAGTCCTGCAACACCTGACACCCCTGACATTGACACCAGTGCCTTTACCTTGATTTCAGTACCCTCTCAAACAGCCTGTTGTTCTGACACTAGTACCCTGACACTGAACCCAGGCGTATAGATAAAAAGAAGAAGGGAGGTCCAAACCCTCCCAGAGTATCCGAGGCACCACAGTTGGCACCTAAACTGGGTTTTTACCCAAAGCAATGCAATAGCTGCTCCTGACACCTGTCAGGTTTCAGAGGAGGTAGGCAGCACCAATTCAGAGAGAAGAATGCTCTTTTTATCTCTTCCTTGGCTCTTGTAACATGACGCAGCTGAGGGATGACTTCCCCTGACTGAGCTCATTCTAAAATGCCTGGTCTTGTTAGTGTGTTTCGTGAAGAGGGCAAGACCAGGGTGGGAGATCTGTACTGAGGGAAATCTGTACTCAGGGGAGCTGTACTCGGGGAGGAGGATCTGTACTGGAGGTAGGGGATCTTTACTAGTGTCGGAGAGAGGTCTGTACTGGTGGGGGATCTGTAATCGGGGGAGATCTGTACTGGAGTGGGAGATTTGTACTGGGAGGGAGATCCATACAAGGGGGGGATCTGTACTGGGGGGATCTGTTCTAGAGGGTGGGGATCCTTACTAGTGTGGGGGGGGGGGAGATCTGTACTGCAGGGAGGGGATTTTTACTAGTGGGAAGGAGGATCTGTACAGGAGGGGAATTTTGGCTTGGGGAGGGAGGCAATTTTTTGTTGTAGTCTGTCTACTGACCCTTGTGTTGCCTACTCCTGACCCCGGCACTCTGTGTGTTATGTACTCCTTACCCCTGCACTCTGTGTGTTACCTACTCCTTACCCCTGCACTCTGTGTGTTACCTACTCCTTACCCCTGCACTCTGTGTGTTACCTACTCCTTACCCCTGCACTCTGTGTGTTACCTACTCCTTACCCCTGCACTCTGTGTGTTACCTACTCCTTACCCCTGCACTCTGTGTGTTACCTACTCCTTACCCCTGCACTCTGTGTGTTACCTACTCCTTATCCCTGCACTCTGTGTGTTACCTACTCCTTACCCCCCTGCACTCTGTGTGTTGCCTACTCCTTACCCCTGCACTCTGTGTGTTACCTACTCCTTACCCCTGCACTCTGTGTGTTACCTACTCCTTATCCCTGCACTCTGTGTGTTACCTACTCCTTACCCCCCTGCACTCTGTGTGTTTCACTCTCCTAAACCCTGGTTGACTGTTCTTTGTGGCACAGTAATACAGAATACTTTTTAGGTATGGGAACTGTGCCATACATTACAGTGAGTAAGCCCAAGTTTCAAGTCATGTCTAGGTGCCAAAAGCTGAATCCCCTCCACGAGACAAAAAAAATTATAGCCCTAACTGACCCCTTTGCACTGACAAGTAGCTACAGTACATGCCCATTGCAGTTTGGGCAGTTGGTTTGATTCTACTATTGGTGATGCTGTTCAGCCTTTTAACTTTTTGTGGTCTATGACTTTTTGCACCAGATTGAGTCAATGCAGAGGTTATCTCCTTAATGACACTAACCTCAGTGCCCTGACATGGTGATGGTGCTGCATGATGAAGGTTCAGCATAATTTCTCTGCAGCTGATTAATATTCACAGAGTCCCGGGTTGCTAAATGTGCGAAATCCACCCCATCCTCACTCTGCATTGTTCACAGCAGCCGGGAATGATGCAACATTTGGGGGAGATTGCACACGCCCATGGCACACTGCGAGAATTAATCTCCTTTATTCTCCTTTTCTGCATTCATTTCCAATAAGAAATTCTCTACTTCAATTCTTTCCTGATTTACACCCCCATCTACACAATGGCAGTCTGTGTGTTCAGGGGCCACCTAATTTATAGTGTCAGAGAGGATGATGGAGACCTAGTCTGTGACTGGCCCTAGCTGGGAGCAAAGATACAATAATAAGTGTGACTTTGGTGGGGACATTAGAGTGTAAGCTCTTCTGGTGCAAAGACTGACATGAATGTCTCAGTTCTTTATAGAGCACTAGCAAATATGTCAGAGGTATATAAATGTATAATTTTGATTAAAAGTGTGTGACTACGATGAGACTTTATAGTGTAAGCTCCTCTGGTGCCATGAGACTGGTCCTGACACTGACCTCAGTTCCTTGACATTGGCCCCAGTGTCCTGACACTAACTTTAGCCATGACACTGACCCTGGTGCCCTGGCACTGACCTCAGTTCCTTGACTTTGAGGCCCCATTCACACTAGTGCGACTTGTCCCGCGATTTTGGACCACAAAATCGCATGACAAGTCGTTTTCCATTATTTTCAATGAGCCCCATTCATACCAGTGCGTTTTGAAGTCGCACCGATTTCAAAGTAGTTCCTGCACTACTTTGCCAAGATTTTAATGCGTTTTGAGGCATATAGCCTTGCCATTGCTTTCAAAATCGCGTCAAAATCGCGGCAAAATCGCGCCGCGAAATCGTGGCAAAATCGCTGTAAAATTGCATTGCATACCCAATACACTGAGAACTGGCTCTGGTGCCCTGATATTGACTTTGGGGTTTTGACACTGACCCTGATGCCCTAAAACTGACCAATTGCTCTGAGCCTGGCTCTGGTGCCCTAACACCGACCTGGCGCCCTGAGACTGGCTCTGGTGCCCTGACACTGGCACCAGATCGATGACACTGACCCCAGTGCCTTGACACTGACCATGGTGACCTGACACTGACCCTCATGCCCTTACTCTCACTCCAGTACCCTAAGATTGGCTCTGGTGCCCTCACTCTGACCTTGATACACTGACACTGACCCCAGTACCTTGACACTGACAATGGTGGCCTGACACTGACCTTCATGCCCTGACTCTGACTCTAGTACCCTAAGATTGGCTCTGGTGCCCTCACTCTGACCTTGATACACTGACACTGATCCCAGTTCCCTGACACTTACCTCTGTGACCTGTTGCTCAGCCACTTAATTTGTGTTGTCTATGACCTTTAGTGCTACACTGATTTCACTGTAGAAGGGGTTAACACTATGCTGCATTTACACATGGTTATTTCAGTAAGCTTTAGCATTTATATTAGATATCATGATCTAATACACTGATCCCCGTACCTTGACACTGACCATGGCGACCTGACACTGACCCTCAAGCCCTGACTCTGACTCCAGTACCCCAAGATTGGATCTGGTGCCCTCACTCTGACCTTGATACACTGACACTGACCCCAGTACCTTGACACTGACCATGGTGGCCTGACACTGACCCTCAAGCCCTGACTATGACTCCAGTACCCTAAGATTGGCTCTGGTGCCCTCACTCTGACCTTGATACACTGACACTGACCCCAGTACCTTGACACTGACCGCAGTACCTTGACACTGACCATGGTGGCCTGACACTGACCCTCAAGCCCTGACTATGACTCCAGTACCCTAAGATTGGCTATGGTGTCCTCACTCTGACCTTGATACACTGACACTGACCCCAGTACCTTGACACTTACCTCTATGCCCAGTTGCTGAATGCAGTTTAGGTTATTGGGTGATTCCACTGCCCAGCCACTTAATTTGTGTTGTCTATGACCTTTAGTGCTACATTGATTTCAATGTAGAAGGGGTTAACACTATGCTGCATTTACACATGTTTATTTCAGTAACCTTTAGCATTTATATTAGACATCATGGTTCCCCCAACGCCCCTGTCAGAGTTCAGTACATCTAGCAAAGGTGCATACATGATGTCCTACCAGCCTCCCATAACTCAGAGATTGGTGTGAGCATCTAACGAACAAACCTTTGCATGGTCACCTGGGGGTGGGGGAGCTTGCTTAGTCCTAATAAAGTTCTCCACTTTCTAAAAGTCTGGAATTTTCGGGGAATCCAACGGGGGAATGAAGTGGCAGACGAACATTATGGTGTCATCTACAAATGCTGAGACTTCAATAAGTGTGGGTTGGCTTTGACCTTGACCTTCATCTCATTTGCAGAATATTTTGTCAGTCTGATCCCAGTAGGGTCACTGACAACTCAACCTTGCATTGTTCAGTAGCATTAGATAAAGTCTTAAATCTTTAGTAGATTATCTGTTATCTTTAGACATCCAGAACTCACAAGGCAGATACAGGGCCATCAGAATATCCAATGTCTCCCATAGAAGATAAAGGTGAATTGCAAAGTGCGCTACTGCCACCTACTGAACGAAAGGGCCAGTCCCAAATTTTGAATTTCAGTCGAACTTGTGAATGGAATTTATCCAAAGTTGTTTGTATTTGATGAATACTTTGAGATTTATGTTTATTAGCTGTGTCATAGTTATTCCAACACAACTACATACTTTAAAAGTCAAACAGAGACTTGGAAGCCAAACTCTCTGACGTTCCTTCATGACTTTGTATGTGGAAAGAATCTAAAGTGATATGTATACATTTACTGTGTGGGCAGCTGGTGCTGCAAAGGACCAGTCCATACAGAATTGTTTTTTTTATGTATATCTCTCAGAAAGTCTACTGGTGAGACCACTGTGATGGAGTTCCAAGGGCCTTGAAGTTCATCTCATGTGTGATACGAGTAGGATTGTTGACATTGACAACACAATGTTACATTGTTCAGTAGCATATTAGATATAAAACAGTGGCGTAACTACAGGGGTTGCAATTGCAACCGGGCCCCATGCTCCAGGGGGCCTGTGTGGCTCCCCTTTACACCTGGATAGGAGGGGTGGCGGGGGCAGCATGTAGAGAAATCACTGTCCTCCTTTTTCCTCCTGTAGCTGCAGGAGGAAAATGGAGGAGATCGGTTCCTCTGTATGCTGCCCCCGCCGCACCTCCTATCCAGTTCACTTGTGTTCTGCTGTCTCTGGGCCCCTGTGTGCTCCTCTGGTCCCCCCCCCCCCCCCACTGTGGTGCTGGCTTCCTCCCTCCCCTCTCCTGCCGGCTGCTGCAGGGGATGTGTCACAATAGAGAACCAGGAAGGGGTCGGTAAATATGTCCTTTACCAGCTCCTTCCTTTTCTGAATGGACAGAGTCATAGTCAGTGACATTGTAAAAAAATAAAATAAAATGATAAAAAAAATAATACAATTAAAATACCAAAAAAAAATAAATTACTGACACCAGTGGGTGAAATTCCAGGATTGCAAAGGTCACACTTGCGACCGAACCCTGGCATTCCACCACCGTGGGGAGGCCCAAGATGGCAGCAAGGGCCTGTATTAAATAGCCCCGCAAGGAGAGTAGAGGGCCCCAGGATCAGTGGGAAGAGCCCCAGGCTTGAAGGGAAGAGCCCCAGGTAGGGGTCCGGGGGGCCCTTCATGGTTTCTTGCACCGGGGCTCCGGAAAGGTTCCAGTTACGCCTCTGATATCAAATATCTTAGTAGTTTATCTATTACCTTTATTCCTCCAGCCAACATCAAGAACTCAGATACAGGGCCGTCAGAATATCCAAGCTCCCAAAGAGACGAAAAGTGAAAGGCAAAGCATGCTACTGCCACCTATTGAAAGAGGGGCCAGTCCCAAAATCTGAATTTCAGTCAAACCTCGTGGATGAAATCCTTCCAAAACTGTTTGTATTTAGTGAATACTTTGAGATTTGCGCTTAATAGCTGTGCAGTTTTTATTTCAAGACACCAACTTATTTCAGGTGTCAGAGAAAGCCTTGGAAGCCAAACTCTTTGACGTTACTCTATGATTTTGTACATAGAAAGAATGTAAAGTGCTATGTATACATTTACTGTGTGGGCAGCTGGCTCTGAAAAGGACCAATCCATCAAAAAAAAAAAAAATGTTTTAACCACTTAAGCCCCAGAAGATTTTACCCCCTTCCTGACCAGGGCCTATTTTGTGATTCGGCACTGCGTGACTTTAACGGACAATTGCGCGGTCGTGCGAAGCTGTACCTAAACAAATTTGACGTCCTTTTTTTCCCACAAACAGAGCTTTCTTTTGGTGGTATTTGATCACCTGTGCGATTTTTTGATCATGCGCTATAAACAAAAAAAGAGCGTAAATTTTGCAAAAATAATATTTTTCAAATTTTTTTATATGAAATTCCCCCCCAAAAATTTAAAAATCAAAAGGGAAAGATTTTTGTCATTTTTGGTGTTTTTTTTTTTAACGAGTAATGGCGGCGATCTGTCATTTTTTTTTTTTTGCGGGACTGCGACATTGGGGCGGACAGATCGGACCCTTGACTGACATTTCTGACACTTTTGGGGTTACCAGTGACATTACTGCAGTAATCAGTGCTATACATCTGCACTGTTACTGTAAAAATGACACTGGCAGGGAAGGGGTTAACTGTATTGGAGAGGGAGGGGTTAAGTGTGTCCTAGGGGCATGCTTCTAACTGTGGGGGGACATGGCTACTACTGTAAAAACAGAGATCAACGGTCCTACATAGTAGAACCGTCTGATCTCCATTTTTACACAGGGGAGAATGACAGGCGGCTTGTTTACATAAGCCGCCTGCCTTTCTCCCTCTCTACCGATGATCGCAGTGTGACCGGCGGACATCGGGTCCACCGGTCACACGCGCGGACTCCTCAGTGAACGAGCCGGGGCGTTGCGCGCCTCAGCGGGCGCGCGCTCGCCCGCTATTGGCTCACAAGCTGGTCACAGGCTAGTGACGTATATATACGTCACTCTGCCGGGCCGGGGCTGACCGCCGCAGTATATCAGCTTGCGGCGTTCGACAAGTGGTTAATAACTGTTTCATATGTATTCCAGCATACTAACATATTTCATAGGTCAGAGGAAAACCTGGAAGCCAAACTCTCTGACGTTCCTCCATGACTTTGTATGTAGAAAGAATGTGAAGTGCTATGTATACATTTAATGTGTGGGCAATTGGTTCTGCAAAGGACCAATCCATACAAAACTGGTTTGTTTTACTGTATGTACTGTATAACTCTCAGAAAATCTACTGGTGAGACCATTGTAATGGAGTTCCAAGGACTTTGACATTGATCTCATTTGTAATACCAGTAGGATTGTTGACATTGACAATACAACGTTACATTGTTCAACACATTAGATAAAAAAAAGAGTAGTTTATTAGGGTCCATTCAGACTAGCGCGACTTGTCAGGCGACTTGTCAGCCTGACAAGTCGCGCTCGGTCGCTCGCCATTGATTAGCACAGGACCCGTTCTAATAGGAGCGACACAAGACGCTCCGATTTAGAAAAAGGGTCCTGTACTACTTTGGGGCGACCTGGAGGAGACTTGCATTGACTTCAATTATATGAAGTCCATGCAAGTCGTGCCGAAGTCGCGGTGCACAGCGTGCACCGCGACTTCACAGGTCGCCCCACAAAGTCGAATCGCGCCAGTCTGAATGGGCTGTAAAATCTTTAGTCCTACAGACAACATCTAGAACTCACAGGGCCATCAGGATATCCAATGTCTCCCATAGATTCTAAAGGTGAAATGTAAAGCGCGCTACTGCCACCTATTGAAATAAGGGCCAGTCCCAAAATTTGAATTTCAGTAAAACCTCATGGATGGAATTTATTTAGAACTGTTTGTATTTAGTGAATCCTTTGAGATTTGTGTTTAATAGCTATGACATATTTATTCCAACACACCAACATATTTCGGAGGTCAGAAGAAGCCCTGGAAGCTAAACTCGCTGACGTTCCTCTATGACTTTGTACATGGAAAGAATGTAAAGTGCCATGTATAAATTCTCTATGTGGACAGCTGGTTCTGCAAAGGACCAATTGTTACAAAAATGTTTTTTAAATGTATGTACTGTATATCTCTCAGAAAGTCTACGGGTGAGACCATTGTGCTAGAGTTCCAAGGACCTTGACATTTATTGAATTTGTGATACCAGTAGGATTATTGACATTGACAACACAATGTTACATCGTTCATTAGCATTCGATTAAAAAAAAAAAAAAAAACATGTTAACAGTTTATCTATTATCTTTAGTCCTCCAGCCAACATACAGAACTTACAAGGCAGACACAAGGCCATTAGGATATCCAATGTCTCCCATAGAGACTAAAGGTGAAAGGCACAGCGCACTACTGCCACCTATTGAAAAAGGAGCCAGTCCCAAAATTTGAATTTCAGTTGGACCTCATGGATGGAATTTAACCAGAACTGTTTGTATTTGATGGATCCTTTGAAATTTATGTTTAATAGCTGTGTAATATTTATTCCAACACACTAACATATTTCGGAGGTCAGATGAAATCCTGGAAACCACACGTTTTTATGTTTCTCCATGGTTGCATATAAGGAAAGAATGTAAAGTGCTATGTATACATCTACTGCGTGGGCAGCTGTTTCTGCAAAGAATCAATCCACCCAAAAGTGGTATTTCAGCTTTATGTACTGTATATGTCTCGGGGAGTCTGGTGATGGGGCCACTGTGATGAAGTTTCAAGGCTTACAAGGGGCTCCCATTCTCCCTTTTGGGTTTTCAGTTTTAGAAATGCTGCAAAAGAAGTAAAAACATCTCCAGATCCCGCAACATAGCCCCTTCTAGAAGATACAAAACACTCACAATCTTCTCTTTACCTGCCTACCTTATTATACTCAACAATAGGGATGAGTGAATTCAGCGGAATTGACCTCTCAGTGAAATTACCAATTTCACCATCAACAAATTTTCATTGGAGAGGAAACTTTCAATTATGGGTAACCAAACCATCCCCTTAACTCCTCCCAAGACCTCCAGCATTCTAGCTCTCATTGCCTTTTCAGAGCCTCTTGCATCTTCTGGAACTTGAAGATGCTACAGTGGATATAATGCCAATATATGGGAAATAGACACAAGTTGGAGGAGAGCTACAAGGTTCATGTCTGGTCACTGACCTGCAATGCAATATAAATTAGATATACCTGTGCTTAAATACCAATAGCTTATATTTGCATATCCTTTATAGCATAAGCATTTTGCAGAGCAAGTTAGGGACTGGCCATAGAGCAGTGTTTCTCAAACTTTTTCCAGTCAGGGAACCCTTGAAAATTATTTTCAGTCTTAAAGCACCCCAGTTTAAAATTGTGCGCATTACTGACATGCAGACAAATTCACTACTCTTTAGCAGAAGCTTAGGGGTGTCATTAGTTCCTAATGGTACCCCAACATACTGGCAAATGCAGTGCATTTTTGCTGCGCTGCTACAAATATGGTCTGGAACTTCTTTCTCTGTGTATTTCTGCAGGTAGGGAAGCCCAATGAAATGTATGGACTGCCCTACATACATGTGAACCTCCACTTTTGGATGCTCACCTCTGCACCCCAAACCCCCTCTCTCTGCTCACCTCTGTACCCTGAACCCCCTCTCTGCTCACCTCCACACCCTCCTCTCTGCTCACCTCCATTATTATTATTATATTATTATACAGGATTTATATAGCGCCAACAGTTTGCGCAGCGCTTTACAATATGAGGGAAGACAATACAGTTACAATACAATTCAAAACAGGAGGAACTAGAGGGCCCTGCTCGTTAGAGCTTACAATCTAGAAGATACCCCAAACACCCCATTCTGCTCAACTCCTGTACGCCAAATCCCCACTCTGCTGACCTCCACACCCTCCTCTGATTATCTGCATACCCCAAATCCCCCATATGCTCACCTCTGTACCCCAAATCCCCCATATGCTCACCTTTGTACCCCAAACCCCACTCCCTGCTCACTTCTGTACCCCAAACCCCCTATACTCACCCTCATACCCCAAAACCTTACTCTCTGCTCAACTCCACATGTCAACCCCCCCCTCTGTTGGCACACCTTCATGCCCCACTCTCTCTGCTAAAGCCCACACCCCTTCATTTTGATCCTCTCTGTGCCCTGCTTTTTTATTTCATCAAAGCCCAGAGCATGACCATTCTTCCCCTACGGTCTACAAGGCTGGGGGCGGTGCTGGCCAAATGCAGCAAGTGTGGCCAGGCAAATAACAAGTGACATACAGCTGGATGCAGGGTGTAGCTCTGCATCAGCGGCCACTTGAAGAGTTGAAACCTGGGGCACTTAATAGAATGAGATATGTAACCCCCTCTGCTCCCCCTTCCCACACTCATACCAGGTACTGCCCTGTAGGGTAGACGGAGAGCTCAGGAGCCAGGAAGGCACCTCCCCCTTCCACTGCTCTTCTCTGCACTGTCCCAAACAAGGTCCTGCTATGCCGATGTACATTTGGCAAAGCAGGAGCTCATTTGGATCTGACAGTTATTAATACATTTTGATATTTTTATCTACACATCCGTATCTTTTGCTTCACATTTCCTTTACTCTAGCATCACAACATCCCCCTTCCCCCGCTTTGTTTGGAACATCAACCTTTTGGTGGTGTTTCCAGGTTTTTCTCTTGGATCTGAACGTTTTTCTCAACCAGAATGCCGCGACACCCCTAAGGACCTCAGGCGGAACCTCAGTGTGCCGTGGCACTCCCGTTGAGAAAGGCTGTCATAGAGGTTGGCCAGCATAAACATGTATTGCAATATATGTGAATTAAGCATCCTTTTTTTTATTGCAAAGTTTACTAGAAAGGGTATATAGCAGTGTGTAGAGAGATCAGCCAGAATTTCCAATATTAAAATAATATTAACATTAATATTAATATTACACTGATGGATTATATATACACGTAGATACTATTTGAGCACAAGTATATATTATTTCTATTGCATTGCAGGTCAGTGGCCAGACCTAAACCTTGTAGCTCTCCTTCAGCTTGTGCCAGTTTACCCAATGCTGGCACTATATCCACTGAATCATTAGCATTTTGCAGAGCAGAGTTGGGAATGGCCAGAGAGGGATTAATTTGATGCAGTTGGCCAGATTAAAATCACTTAAGGACCAAGCCTATTTCGGACACATGTTGTTTACAAGTTAATAATCAGTATTTTTTGCTAGAAAATTACCTAACCCCAAACATTATATATATTTTTTAAGCAAAGACTCTGGAGAATAAAATGGCCGTCGTTACATGCGATATTCGGGCAGCAGTCTTTCAAAAGCAATTTTTGGGGAAAAATACATTTCACTACATTTAAAAAAAAAAAAACTAAACAGTAAAGTTAGCCCAATTTTTTTTGTATATTGTGAAAGATGATGTCACGCCAAGTAAATAGATACCTAAAATCTTGCGGTTAAAAAATTGTGCACACTCGTGGAATGGCGACAAACTACGGTACTTAAAAATCTCCATAGGTGATGCTTTAAAAAATGTTAACAGTTACCAGTTTAGAGCTACAGAGGACGTCTTTATCTAGAATTATTGCTCTCACTGTGGCGATTGTGGCGATACCTCACATGTGTGATTTGAACACTGTTTTCATTTGCGGGCATGACTTACGTGTGCATTTTCTTTTATGCGGGAGCTCAGGGGACAGGGGTGCTTAAAAAAAAAAAATTCCTATTTATTTTATTAAATTTTTTATTTTTAACACTGTTTAAAAAAAAAAAAAAAATCACTTTTATTGCTGTCACAAGGAATGTAAATATCCCCTGTGACAGTAATATGCAGTGACAGGTACTCTTTATGGAGGGATCAGGGCTCTAAAAGACCCCAGGCCCTCCTCTGCACTTCAAAGTATTAAAAATGCTAAAATCTGCATTTTTGAATACTGACATTTTTTTTTTTTTTTAAATCGGCGCCATTGGCAGCCGAGTAAACCAGAAGTGACGTTGTGATGTTGCTTCCAGGTTACATGATTGGAGACCCGATCAAAGCCGAATCCAGCTTTGTTTGGGACTCCAGCGGAATTGCCAGCTGGTTGCTCGGGTCTTCCAGTGGGACGGGAGACCCGGGCAGAGTTGGGGAAGGCGACGGGAGGGATAACGTTGGGATAACGGCCGAGCAGCTGCTGAGCCGCATCGGTTGTTACCTCCTGAAAGCCAACCGCCGGCTCTAAGAAATGGTATCGGGTTGATGCCTGCAGCTGCATATCATCCCAGTACAACCACTTCTTCAAGCCTTCGTACAAGTACGTCAGTACGCGGGAAGTGGTTAAACATGTATAGCAATGTGTGTGAACTAAAAATCTATGTTTTTTTATTGTACAGTTTTCTAGAATGGGTATATAGCAGTGTGCAGAGGGTTCATTTAGAATCTCTAGATTTACAAGTACATTGACGCCCACAGCAGATCGCACACTTAGTGCGTTTGGAACACGGTGTGGGAAACGTGCATGGAATGTGGGTCTCCTGCACCGCTCTCCAGTGTGAATGAGCCCCAAGGGTGGATTTTGGGAATTCTTATTTTAATTAAATTATTATTTATGATTTACAGTACATAGCATTAACAGGTTGCATGGCACTTTACAAAATAAAATTGTTGGCGAGATGAAGGTGCAGCATTATTTCCTTGCAGCTGATTAATATTCACAGAGTCCCGGGCTGATAACTGTGCTAAATCCACCCCATCCTTACACTGCATTGTTTATGGCAGCCGGGAATGATGCAACATTTGGGGGAGATTGCACACATCCATGGCACACTGAGAGTATTCATCTCATCTCCTTCATTCTCCTGTTCTGCATTCATTTCCAATAAGAAATTCTCCCCACAAATACGTTCCTGATTTACAACCCCATCTGCATGCTATAGTGACAGAGAGGGTAAAGGAGGGACATCAGAGTGTAAGCTCTTCTGGTTCAGAGACTAATGTGACTGGCTCAGTGTTCTCTGTAGAGCACTGCGGTATATGTCAGAGCTATATAAATATATAATAACAGTGTGTGACTGTGGTGGGGCATTAGAGTGCAAGCTCCTCTGGTGCAGACAAATGTGATTGACTCAATATTCTTTGTACGGCACTGCGGTATATGTCAGAGCTATATACATGTGTATTAACCACTTGCCGACCGGCTGGGTGAAACGACGTAGGGGTACGTCAGTCGCTGGAGCCCCCCCTAGGCAGCGGGGATGCCGATCCACGGGAGCGACGGCCGCGATTGCCGCCAGGCACCCGCGATCGCTCCCCTCTGAGAGAGAAGAACGGTCAGCTGTTGTAAACAAAGCTGACTGTTGTTCTCTCTGAAATGATCACAGAGCGCCTGTGATCCTTCTATATAGGATCACAGGCCTCTATGATCATTCCACAAGTTCCTACCCCCACAGTTAATAAACACTCCCCTAAGCTCACAATTAACCTTTTGATCACCCCTAGGTTAACCCCTTCCCTGCCCAGTAACAGTGCATATTTTTAGCACTGATTACTGTAGTAATGTCACTGGTCCCCCCAAAAGTGTCAAAAATGTCAGTTAGGTGTCCGATCTGTCTGCCGCAATGTCGCAGTCCCGCTAAAAATCGCAGATCACCGCCATTACTAGTAAAAAAAAGAAATAAATAAAAATGACATAAATCTTTCCTTTAGTTTGTAGACACGAAAACTTTTGCGCAAACCAATCAAAATACGCTTATTGTGATTTTTTTTTACTAAAAATATGTAGCAGAATACAAATTGGATGAAAAAGAATGAAATATTTTGATTTTTACATTTTTTTTTGGGGGGGGGGGGGATGTTATATAGCAGAATGTGAAAAATATTGGGGATTTTTTTCAGAATTGTTGCTCTTTTTTTGTTTATAGTGCAAACAATAAAAAATCACAATCAAATGCCACCAAAAGAAATCTCTATTTGTGGGAAAAAAAGGACATCAATTTTATTTCGGTACAGCGTCGCACGACCTCGCAATTTTCCGTTAAGATAACACAGTGCCGAATTGCAAAAAATGGCCTGGTCATTAAGGGGGCAAATCCTTCCACTCCAGAACTGGTTAATATTAGTGTGTGACCGTGGCAGCACATTAGAGTGTAAGCTCCTCTGGTACAGAGACTGATGTGACTGGCTCAGTGTTCTCTGTACAGTAATGTACAGAAATTATTTTTTGAATATTTATATTTATTTATCATTTATTAAGGGACTCAGGATTCTATAAATCTGAGACAATTGGGATATACTGCCGTCTACAGGAGAAATTGGGCACTGGCTAATAAATAATCATTTGGCCAGCCAGGTATAACCCCTCCCACTAGCTACAAACAAAGGGCGCACCGGCCTAGCGCATTATCCTCAATAGAGCTTTATTATTATCAAATAAAAATATATCTACTCAAAAACATAAGTTGTAAGCCAGCATATCAGATTCAAATGACAGTCCATCAGAGTCCACAGTCATAATAGTTAGCGGCTAACGCATTTCGAGGCTACACCTCTTCATCAGAGCCACTGACAGCATGCATTCATTTTTTGCTAGTGTCCCAAGAAGATTGGTGGCTTTTCTGAGAAATGTACCCCCTTTTTACTAGCTTGCTTTTTTTTTAATCAACATATTTTTTCTTCAGTCAAGACATCAAAAATTGTATTTCCGGCCTGAAATGTGTCCTTTGGGCACTGGACTCAGCTTGTGCTTTTGTAACTTCCCTGACCCTTGGTCAGTCCTCACTGTTGCCTACAGTGACTTTATCACCTCCTCTAGTAATGAGCCTCTTCTTTGCAAGCATTCTTGTATAAAGGTAAAAGGTAGGGATAGACCGATATGTTTTTTTCAGGGCCGATACCGATATTTTGGTCACAACGTATCGGTATCGACCAATATAGGACGATATTTTGTACATTTAAAGTTTTGAAAAATAAAGACAACTTTTAACACAAATCTGGCACTGAACATGTTCATTTTTGTTTAATGCTTAATAGCTTGCTTGCTGGCACCCTTTGGTGGGTGGCTGGCATCCTGTGGTGGGTGGTTGGCTGGCTGGCACCCTGTGGTGGGTGGCTGGCACCCTGTGGTGGATGGCTAGCTGGCACCCTGTGGTGGGTGGCTGGCTGGCACCCTGTGGTGGGTGGCTGGCTGTGTGGCACCCTTTGGTGGTTGGCTGACTAGCACCCTGTGGTGGGTGCCTGGATGGCTGACACCCTGAGGTAGGTGGGTGGCTGGCTGGCACAGGGGCTGGTGGTGGCTGACTGATACAGGGCCTGTGGGCGGCTGGCTGGTACAGTGCCTGTGGCTGGCTGGTACAGGGCCTGTGGCTGGCTGACTGTCTGGCACCCTGTCTGTGGATGGCTGGCTGTCTAGTACCCTGTGGTGGGTGGCTGGCTGTCGGCACCCTGTGGTGGGTGGCTGGCTGGCTGGCACCCTGTGGTGGGTGAGTGGCTGGCACAGGGGCTGTGGGTGGCTGACTGGCACAGGGCATGTGGGTGGCTGGCTGGCTGGTACAGGGCCTGTGGGTGCCTGGCTGGCTGGTACAGGGCATTTGGCTGGCTGGTACAGGGCCTGTGGATGTGGCTGGCTGGTACAGGGCATGTGGATGTGGCTGGCTGGTACAGGGCATGTGGATGTGGGTGGCTGGCTGGCACTGGGCTGCTGTGGGTGGGTGTATGGCTGTGATACACTCCAGCGAGACTAGTCCCGACTCCAGATGAGGCTGTCCAAGGCGAGGGAGGCGGCTTAAGAAGGCAGAATGACGTCACAAAAATATTGGCAATATCGGCCAATTCCCGGGCCAATACCGAAATATTGGGGAATGTGCATATCGGCCCCCGATATATCGGCCTTACCGATAATCGGTTTATCCCTAGTAAAAAGCTTCTGTGTGCAGCAGCCCCCCCCCCCCCTACCCCATTCCCTTTAATTTACCTGAGCCCTTTCCCTTTGCACGAGAGCCCCTGGTCTACGGAGACACTTCCTCCTCATTGGCTGAGACAGCAGCGGGAGCCATTAATCACAACCAGTGAACAAATGAGGAGAGAGAGGGGGCGGGGCATTGCGAGCCACAGCTTTGTGTGTGAATGAACACGCAAAGAAGCGGCTCACAAGCAAGACTGTTCTGGTGCCCCTATAGCAAATTGCTTGCTCTGAGGGCCATCGGCAGGAGGGAGGGGCCTATAATGCTGGCAGGAGACCAGAGAAGAGGAGGATTGAGGATGTTCTTCACACTGCACAGAACAGGTAAGAATGGCATGCTTGAGTTTTTGGGTTTTTTTAATTGCTTTTAATATCACTTTAAGGTTGTGCCTTATTACATGTGCCTATTGTGGATTGTAACTTGTTCACTATTGGAGGCATATTTAAAGTCCCAGCTATTTGTGCTTGGATACAGAATTAATGTTTTGAGGATGATGGCTCTTGAAGTGTAATAGTAGCATATGATTACTTTCAACACTCCACTCACGCTCCTCTGTAAAAAATACCATTTTACAGTATCTGAAATAAAGTTGATCTACTTTACAGATTCCCTTTAAGTCTATCATGGGTCCCCCTATAGAGGGCTCCAGATGGTTCCTTCATCTGTGGGTTTTTCTGCAAATTCCTGAAATATGATGAAGTGAAAAGGATAAAAATATTTCGGTGATGCGCGGTGACAGCCTGCGATCGAAGCGAAGAGAGGGGATTCTCCGCACTTTCATATCCATTCCAGAAACAATCATCACATTCAGTAGGCTGGTCATTGATCTGGATTACGCTCAGGATCAGACAGTTGGGGAAGATTTCATGCCAGGAACGTCACCAGATGACACAACGAGGAAATCTAACAGGTGACAGAGATCTGCGTGGTATTTATTTAATGAGTCGGGGCTGATGAATCTCTAACAAGCGATAAACTGATCGAGTAAAGATAAGAGGTCACAGCTGGGTCGCCATGTGCGCAGTTTTCTGGACTGAAAAAAGACAACTCACCACCGCAGATGAATATGGAAAATGAATCGAAGCTGATATGTGCCGAACATCGGAAAAACAAAATCTGAAATGGATATTGTAATATAACAGAAGACATATCTGTAGACTCCTATACACGTTACAGAGAGTTCTCTGTACATCGCTACAGAATAATTGGAATTGATTTTCAAAATCTTGTGCAGCTGTGCATGGTAGCCAATCAGCTTCTGACTTCAGCTTGTTCAATTAACCATTAGCCGACCGCCCACAGTATATTTACTGCGGCAGTCACCCCCTCCTGGGCAAAGTGACGTAGTACTACGTCGCTAGCCTAGGAGCCTGTAGGGGGCGAGCGCGCGCCGCCGGGGGCGCGCTCCCGCCCCCGCTCGTTCCCCTGCATCCCCGCGCATGTGACCGGCGGGTCCGATGTCCGCCGGTCACTCGCGATCTCCCTGCGGAGAGGGAGAAAGGCAGGCGGCTGATGTAAACAAAGCCGTCTGTCATTCTCCCTGGTGTAAAAGCAGAGACTATACAATCCTGCTATGTAGGATCGTATGTCTCTGTGGTTACATGAAAAGCCACACCCCTTTACAGTTAGAAGCACGCCCCTAGGGACACATTTAACCCCTGCATCTCTAATAAAGTTAACCCCTTCCCTGCCAGTGTCATTTATGTATAGCATACTGTATACATAATGTAACATATATGTATAGCACTGATTACTGTAGTAATGTCACTGGTACCCCCAAAAGTGTCAAAAATGTCAGTCAAGGGTCCAATCTGTCCGCCGCAATGTCACAGTCCCGCAAAAAAAATCGCAGATCGCCGCCATTACTTGTTAAAAAAAAAAAACAATAAAAATGACATAAATCTTTTCCTTAGTTAGTAAACGCAATAACTTTTGCGCAAATACGCTTATTACGCAATACGCTTATTGCGATTTTATTTACCAAAAATATGTAGCAGAAAACAAATTAGCCTAAAATGTTAAAAAATTTTGATTTTTACATTTTTTTGGGCGATTCATATAAAAAATGTGAAAAATATTGTTATTTTTTCAAGATTTTCGCTCTTTTTTTGTTTATAGCGCAAAAAGTAAACATCACACAGGTGATCAAATAGCACCAAAAGAAAGCTCTGCTTGTGGGAAAAAAAGGACGTCAATTTCATTTGGGTACAGCGTCGTACAACCGCGCAATTGTTTGTTAAAGTTACGCAGTGCCGAATCGCAGCCAAAGTGGTCTTTGAGCAGCCAAATCCTCCGGCTTAAGTGGTTAAGCTTTGACAATTAAACCTGGAAGCTGATTGGTTTCTATGCAGAGCTTCACCAGATTTTGCACTCTCCAGTTTTAGTAAATCAACCCCAAAATGTCAGTCCTATATAAATGTATAATAATATTAGCATCTCACTGTGGTGGAGTTTAAATTTTTGTTTATTAAAAATATTACAAACATAATAAAAACATATTTACATATATACAAAATAAATAAAAAATATTTATAAACAAAAATTGCTTACATCAGTATAGAAACAGAAAATTGCTTTTTTTGCCAGAAAAGAAAACATAAAGAAAACTAAATATATATACCAACCAAGACACATTTTAATATTATTAATATTATCATGATTAAACTCAACAAAGCCTTAACCTCCACCAAAACACACCCTCAGGCTAAGAAACAATTACACAGTTTTCCCATGCATGCAGCTTTTTTCCAAAAATCCAATCTTATAAAAAATCTAGGGGACATGAAAGGACAGAAAGAAAGCCACACACCCAGAGACTGACAGACAGCAGCTACGGGGACCTGACATTCCTCCACGCTTTTGCCCAGGCTCTGGGCCGCCATCTGTCCTTCTCAAGACCCAAAATCTTCCCAACCTCACCTAGAATGTTGTGCACCACCACCTCAATAGGAAGAACTTTTTCCAAGTGGAAACCTGACACCGTGCATTCCACATGAAGTAACGGACTACTAAGCTAACTAGAAAAAGGTATTCAGGGCTCGTGGCGGGGAACTCCAGTATAAAAGATCTGGGCCAGACGTGTGACTCCACCTCTGAAGACGTCTAGCCAACGACGAAACGTGTTAGGTGGAACGCACATCGTGACGTCATACGGGCTTAGTGGAACGCAAGCCGGAACTACCGCTCTCCACTTGCAGCCCATGTGTATGACAGCGTTTTGCTCGTTTTTTATGGATTTTACCCACGTTTTGCCTCACCGTTTGATATTATCTGTTTTTACTGATGCTTTTGAAAATTTTTACACCTGTTCTTATCACCTTTGGGACTGTATTTGTTTGGAGTGACCGGGGTTGTGTGCAATATTAAAACCATTTGAAACAGTACTACACTATCCGTTTTTTTTATTCCTTTTAACATACCCCCACGGCTGGAGGTGATCCAACAGGAGGATTATTGCACACAAGAAGGTATCTTTGAGTTTTTGTGGAGAGATAACCATTTTGGAGACAGCTAGCAGTGGAAGTAGTACTGCAGAGGGATATCTTATCCGCCAGGAGGGACGCACCCGGACCTGGAGAGTGTCTCCTAAGCACGGTTGGTCTTAATGCCGTAAGGCATATAGGACCCACATTTTCTGGTGAGTTTGAATTTCAATTATTTTCTACGGTGAAGGGACACCTGGGAAGAGGAAAAAGGAGCACCTGCACTTTATCTTTTATCTACACAATTTTTTGGACTGTTTTTTCTCATTTAGGAATTTTTTTGGTGGATATTACCATAATATGGAATGTTTATAATTTATTATATGTTTATGCACATACATTTCAGCTATTAACTTATTACTATATTTTTAATCACCTTATGAAATTAGCACAATATTTATATTATTTGCCATTTAATTAGCAATTTTAATACTCAGAGTGTTTTATATTGCTATATTTATATTCATAACACTTGGTTTATACACTTTAGCAAGCGCTATAGGTAATCACTCTACCTTGATTACTATTTTTATAACTAGAAAAAGTGTCTTGAAATCAAAATCCCAGTGAGTTTGAAAAGCTCCATATGACCACTCTACATAACTCAAGCTGGAAAGGAAAGGGATACTCAGAGCTCTACCCACCCGCTTGTAGACTTCTATAATGAAGGGGCATTGAAGCAAAACATGGTCCATCTTCTCCTCCACACCGCCACACTTCACTCTTGGACAACCACGGTTCTTCACAGAGCGATGCTTCAGGTTGCCCTTCGCATAGAGTTTGCCATCTAACGAGTGCCAGGCCCAATCTTGAAACCTTAAAGGGTTACTTTTGAGATTAATCAAGCACATACCCTCCCTCATAACAGGACCTGGGCAATCCCTCAAGGCCAGTGGCTCACTGAAGGCAGATTCAACAATCCTCCTCTCCAGGGCCTTCCTAGGAAGATACTTAATTTCCTCCACTGTCACTCGCCACTGCCAAAGCATTTTCAAGCATGGGGCAATATAAGACGAGAGCTTACCAATTCGGACCTTCAGGCTTTTCACTGGCCCACCATTCTCCCAGCTTCGCAGAAAAGGCCTAAACCAGGACTGAAAAATACCAACCCGCCCAGGTGGTTTCTTTGCAAGCATATTACCAAAATGATGTTTCAAAAACATCAGAGAAAAGAATACTACCGGGTTGACCATACCTAGGCCTATCATCCACCTGGGAAGATAGGTTACAGACCTCTTAATGGGGTTTAGTCTGTTTCCCCATAACAGCTGGAAGAAACAGCTGTAGATTCTCGCATAGAGAGAAACTGGCAGAACACAGACAAAGCTGAAATACAATCAAAAATGTTGGCTGCGCCTATCCGTGTGCAATCCAATTAATGATTAATTACTTTCAAACCACAAAACTGCTATCATTATTCAGTGACAAACTTTCTCGTGTACAAAAAAAAAAATAAATAAAAAAAAAATGTCACAGTCCCAGATGACTATAATTCAATTAGTAGTGCTTTTCTTCTTTCATATATTTTTCCCTTTAAATGTGCTTCTCATATTCAACAGTTTTTCCACCTTCACCCTTGTGGATTTCAGTTAATACAATTTTGCGTTGACTGCCACCACCTTTCCCCACTGCACTCACCCCCAGTTTAGACCTGTTTCCAGGTCTAAAATCTCCTTCCCCTGCTGGGGTTAATTCCAGGCTCCTCAGCTGTTGAATCTCTTTACACTCTCCTCTCTCCTCACTGAGCTGGTTTTGTCTGGACTTCCTTTCCTCCACGACCCCTCTGTATAAAAGGTACACTCCCATTGTGTAGTATATAGAGAATTCACATTTATTGCATAATATACACTTACATTAAAACTTGAGACAGTGCGCTTTAAAAAATCATCCAATGCCAGCTCCCGTATGCTCTCATATGTTCCACAAACTGTCAACTGACTCCTCCCACGCGTATCGCCACGATCACGTGACTTTCTCAGGGATTCATCAGGGAAAGCTCAAATACAGAAATACTGGGATCAGGTAAGTTTTGATCACGTCAATTCTTTCCCTGATCCCAATTCTTCCAGCTGGCAATCTTGTAATCAGCATTTTGTAGTCTGCTTACCAAAATTTACAAGGCCACAATCACCGGGACCAAATTTGATGCCTAAAACTTGAAATTCCTGCCGCGGTCCTGGGAAGGCGTATGATAGCTCAAAGCCATCGCCTTCCTCTCCCATACAGAAAACCTCACTCTTATCCTGATTGATCTTTGAGTCAGATGCCTCAGCATACTGCTTCATCACTAAGACCACCTCCTCCACCTCCTCTGTCACAGAGATGAAAACAGACATGTCATCAGCATGTGCCACAACCCTCAGGCGGGTCACCAGCATAGGCGGCTCACCAGGAATGGCCAAAGCCACCCCGCACAACTGCCTGCCCTCTAACCTCCTGATGAAAGGATCGATTGCGAACGGGTATAGTAGAGGACTCAAAGGACACCCCTGACGCACACCTGAGCCAACCATTCACAAGCATGAAGCTTTCAGCCCCTCCGTACAAGGTCTTCAGCCAATCGATAAAAACCCCCTTCAGGCCATACTTGGCAAGAAGCAGCCCCAGGTACTCATGATTGACCTGATCAAAAGCTTTAGCCTGATCCAATGCCAGAAGGTACTTTCTCCAGCTTGCAGCCCTGCATCGTTCCAGGGCCTCCTGGACAGCTAGCATGGCTGAAAAATTGCTTCAACCCTAAACCGAACAGTGCTGGTGGCGAGAAAGTAAAATGCCTGCTATAGACCATAAACGAAAAAAAAATATTTTTGCCAGTATCTTCCCCTTTCCCCTTTAAAAAAAAAAAAAAACTATCTACTCTGACTACTACCTCGCTAAAAAGTGAATCCCATGCCGTCTGGACAGCAATGAATGTGCATATCAACCAGACCTGCCTGTCTAGCTATTTAATTAAAAGAAAGGCCGTCACAGTCCAGCCTGGCTCCTGTATCTTTCTTGTCCTTAGTCCTAGTGACGGTTTTGAAATCACCACAAAAGGCAACTTGCTGGGCTGTAAAAAGAAAAGGCTTGATCTTCATGAAGAGGCCTTTCCTGTCCCACTTTGCCTGGGGCCAATAGATGATAATCAGGCTCAGGTCCCCCTCAGATAGGGGGCAGGTGAGCCTGGAGGTGGCCCATCCCTCCTAAAGGTAATTGGGGGCATAATGGATGGCCAGCAGATGGTATTACAGCAAAGGCATCCAGTATGTCCACTCACCAGTACACATTAACAACAAAGAAAATGGCCTCTGCCCCCACCTATTACTGGCCTTCATAGCAAAGAACACATGGAAGGGCAACGCACATGAGACAAACAAAAGTAAAATTCCCAGTTCAATTTGCTAGCCAGTTTGCTTACCAACCTTTAGGAGGGATGGGCCACCTCCAGGCTCACCTGCCCCCTATCTATCCATTAGCTTGCATGTGCTTCCACTGTGAAGACTCTTATAAATTCATTAGAGTTAGGACTGCAGGTATACAGGGAGCCGTAAGGTGGCCCTGCAGCTTTCACATGCGTTTGCAAATGTGTGCTAACTAAACCCCTGTTTTGACGCAAACTGTTAGACAGGTTAATCTGGTTGGTAAGCAAACTGGCTAGCAAATTGAACTGGGAATTTTACTTTTGTTTGTTTCATGTGCGTTGCCCTTCCATGTGTTCTTTGCTATGAAGGCCAGTAATAGGTGGGGGCAGAGGCCATTTTCTTTGTTGTGAATGATTCAGGGAGGCTGGATGACTCAGCAAGAAGCATCTCTGATAACTCCCCCCTGCTCTCTGGAACCTTGGAGAAGCTTCCAGAACTACAGGGTGGAGTCTAGGAGGAGCTGCTTGGAGTATTGATTAGCGCCCCAGCCAATCCCCAATTGGCTGGCAGGGGGCAGAATGATTGAGAAGGATTGCTGAGGAGGCTGCCTGTGGCCCATAAGGGTGCCCCCTAATCTGGGGAGGGGATGACCTTGGGCCTGGGGCTCGGGGAATGGAGGGACCCTCTACAACACACGGAGGAAGATCTTCCGGGAGGTACATGTCTAGGAGTTCTCCAGAGGAGTCAGCTGGGTGGACTGGTGAGTGAGCAGTCTGGGAGGACTGTGGTGCCAGCCTGGGAGGACTGAGGAGAAGTTAGCCAAGAGGGCTAGTGAAAAAGAGGCAGCTGCCTCCAGGTGGGCTGGCAGTGCCTGAAGAAGTGGTGCTGGGACCAGTAGCCACAGGGATGTAAGCTGGACACTGTTTTTTTTGCTACTCACCTAAAGGGGCCTCGGGTTCCTGCCTATAACTGGCTATTGCTCAACAGTGTGCTGGAGGAAGCAGAGGAGTGTATATAACCTGTATATAGGAGAGGAACAGTGTTTACTACATCATGCAATACCTAGATGTAGGTGGCCATCGTCCCGAAACCAAGTAGAGAGAAAAAAAATACCCCCTAGGGAGTGGGACTATGCGGGCGACCAAGCATTCAAAAAATGTGTTCAAATCAAGTTCGATATAAAAGAAATATTATTGTACATACAGTATAAAATGTGTACAGAAACGAAACATCTCAAAACAACGTGAAATTATTAAAATAGAAAGGTCACGGCTTACAACAGTGGGTCATATGAACAATTAGTGACTGTGATATGCCATGTGTCCAATGGGTCCATTTAGAACAATGCCATATCACAGTCACTAATCGTTCATATGACCCACTGTATATAGGAGAAGTTGTCCCTGAAGTTGATCAAGTTAAGTGGGCATCCTATAATACCCCTACTCCCCATCCACGTTTTAATCCCTCAATAAATTAACAAAACAAAGCGCTGGACTGTTTTCTGACTCTGGGAGACTGAAAATTAATAACGGGGCTTCTAAAAAAATTGTACAAAAATAAAAAACTACTAACACTGTCCACTGCCCTACTGACACCAACCTCTGCCCTACTGACAAGTCCACTGCCCTACTGATGCCAACCTCTGCCCTACTGACAAGTCCACTGCTGACACCATCCACTGCCCTACTAACACATCCATGTTTTAATACATTTGGGGTGCACACCCTAATGCAATAGGCTGCGCACACCCATGCCCATCAGTGCCGCCTATCAGTGCCCATCAGTGCCGCATATTAGTGCCTCATCATCAGTGCCACCCCATCAGTGCCTCCTCATCAGTTCCTCCTCATCAGTGCAGGAAAAAAAACGTATCTATTTACAAAATTTTATGACATAAAACAAAAAAAAATTTTTTTTTTGTATAGCAAAAAAGAAAAAACCTTGCAGTGATCAAATACCACCAAAAGAAAGTTCTATACGTGGGAAAAGAAATTACATAAATTTGGTTTAGGTACAGTGTTGCATGACCAAGCAATTGTCATTCAAAATGCAGCAGCACTAAAAGCTGAAAATTGGCCTGGGCAGGAAGGGGGTGAAAGTGCCCTGTATTGAAGTGGTTAATTTCCTGCTGGGGCTCTGGGAAGGTGTTGGCTGTCAATCCATCTGGACCAGGCGATTTCTTAATGGCAAGCTTATCAATAGCCATAATCACCTCATCTGCATTGATGGCCTCTGCCAAACTACCCAGAGAACTGCCATTTCCCAATCCTGTAATAGAATCCAGAAAACCTGATATGCCTGCCCGATCAAGGTCCCTCCTGCCCAGGAGGTCAGCATAACAGGATCCCTAGCTTGGATTTGGCCAAGGAACCCGTACTGTCAACCAGGCCTACAACTGACTTAACTGCTCTACCTTGTTTGCAATTCTGGTAAGGGTCGGGCGAGTGATATTTCCCATAATCCCTTTCCAGAACCAAAGAGGCATGCCTGTCATATTGACACTCCCTGAGCAAGAGTTTAACTTCAGAGGCCCTCTCCAGATCTCCATTATTCAAGACAAGCAAGCCTATCAAGCTTCCTCCGCTAACGCTGGTAGGTGACATACTTATCAAGTTGTTTATTTCTTCCTATGGCCTTGGAAAATCCAACGATCTTTCGTTTTGTAAGCCACCACTCTGACTTACTTTTGCAAAAGTCCATGACCGATACCTGTGCCTGAAAAAAATCCTCAAAGGATTGACTAATGTTCTCATCGTTCAGGGAGTGCCAAATTCAGCTTCCAGGTACCCCTTCCCCTAGGTGGTGTATCTGGACTATTCAGAGTCACAGACAGAATACAGTGATTGGAAAACTCCACCGCCTGACACACTGGTGCTGAGAAGGCAGAGTTCCCCTTTTAAAAAAACATATCTATTCTACTCTGACTACTACCTCGCTGAAAAGTGAATCCCGCGTTGTCTGGGCACAATGAATGTGCACAACAACCAGACCTGCCTCTCTAGCTATTTTGTAAAAAAAAAAAAACATCACAGTCTAGCCAGGCTCCGGCACTTTTCCTGTCCTTAGTCCTAGTGACGGTGTTGAAATCACCACCGAAGACAACTTGCTGGGCTGGAAAAAGAAAAGGCTTGATCTTTATGAAGAGGCATTTCCTATCCCATTTTGTCTGGGGCCCATAGATGTTAATCAGGCGCAGGTCCTGCCCGCCATGGAGATGTCTAAGACCATGCATCACCCCATTTCTACCTCAATAATCGGTCGACAGGATGCCATGCAGGAAAAAAGTATTGCAACTCCAGTGTATGGCTCGGCCGCAAGAGACCTGAAGGAGGGCCCACGCCTCCACTCCCTCTTCTCCCAATGAATATCAGCCAAACTAGACAACTAGGTCTCTTGCAAAAAAAAAATATCAGCATCAAACCTGCTAAGCAAAAATAAGGCCATGTTAGGAGCACTTACTGATTGTATGCTGGCGACGGTATTGGTCGCCACCTTCAGTGGAGTGGGAGCCTCCAGCAGGATGATTGAGGTACACGTTTCTTAGCCTACTTATCCCCCTCCCTACTCGGAGACCCTACACGCTTTAATGTTTCCTATGATTCCTCTTCCATGGAAAACACAGACTCATCACCCGGACATCTCCTCCCTCCCAGGTTCAGGTATAGGCACATCCTTCTTCTTCTTCTTGCCAGGCTTTCCTTTTGCCTCCAACAACACCATATTTTCATGGGACAATTCTGATCGCAAAGCCCCCTCCCCTTCCATTCCACCATCACCCACAACATCATCCACTCCACTCACCACAACAATCCCCCCTCTTCACCCCAGCACCCCCACCATCATTCACTCCATCCCCCGGCGCCTCGTGCCCTCCAACCCCCAGACGCAGGGGAAGTGGGGGTCGGTGCAACCTTGCACACCAGTCCAACTCCTTCCACAGCCTCTACTACCTTTGGGGAGACTGACACAGGAGGATCAGACACAAAATTCATGGACACCGACTCAGGGGGCATGACACAAGGGGATGACACAACATTGGATGGACCATCAGACACTGATTGCACTGAGACAACAGTGACAGAGACATTGGGGACCCCTGGCACCCTCTGCCTCCTCCATGTCCAGGAGAAAAAACTTTTCCACTAAAGCAGACTGATTATGTAAGGCCTCTGTACACATGCCCAAACTCATCACAAAGATTGCATTTGATATTATTGCAATCCTTGGCCAGATGCCCCAGGCCCTGACACATAGAGCACTTCATCTCTGGATATGAGGAGGTGAAATTACCCCCAGAACTGCACTTATTATGGAGCTTGGGCTGCCCAGGGTAAACACAACAATTCTATCCTTCTCAATGAAGGCTGAAGATGCTGGACTACATTCCCACACACATGCAACCTCATCTGCATCGACCACCCACCTGTCCATATGCCCCTCTCATCCACAATCTTCTTCAATGGGGTCAGAAGCTCCACAAATCTCCTCAGCCAGACAGACAGGTCAGAAAAAGGAATGAAGTGGTGACATTCTTCACAAGAGGTTGGCATGAGACAAATTTTGGGATGATTCTCTCCCACTCCGGCAGACCCCTGCACACATGCTCATACTTCTCCCAAAACATATCGAGAGACTTGAGGCAAACAAAGGAGAGATGATAATCATATGAGCCTACTGGACTGATCAGAGCAAAGATGTCATCAGCCTTGAATCCCATCGCCAAAATCTTGTCCACCACCACCCTCCCACCTGAGCAGCACTACATTCCTCTGTGTGAAAGACAGGGGGTGCAAATGGCAGACCTGCAGCAGACCTTTTCCATGAGCTGCCTGCCTGATGTGACCCCCCTCATCCCAGCCACAGACCCAGCATAGGTTTAACTTGCAGGATTAGAAGCTCCAGATGTTAAAGCTGCACCATTGGTTGCAGGAGCATCAGAATCCCCCTCTCTGCAAATCCCCACCAGAGGCAGCAGCAGCAGCTTTAACTCCATCCACCAACACACATGCATTGCCCTTTCTAGCATTACAAGCAGCTTAATCATTCACATTTATTTTCCCATCCGTGGCTCTCAGCAGACCCACTCACACTAGATGCTGTTGTCTTCACCTTCTCCTTCCTCAGTATACTTTCTTAGGTAAAAGCCTTCCACTCCTTGTCACTTCCTGGGATTTTAGCAACACCTTTCACAGTGCAGCTGCCATTTCCTTTCCTATCATTATCTGCTATACCTGCAGCAACCAGTGGGGATTGTTCAGAAACAAAGGCAGATCACCTTCCCCCCAGCAGAGTTCACAGTCATAGTTTTCTCACTGTCATCGTCCATAGAGACATAGAATTCATAGCAGCAAAGTCCAGTCCTGCAGGAACAGCAGCCATCTTTACTGCAGAGCCTTGTGCAGACACAGGAGATTTTCCCTCCAAAACACTGCTCTCCATGCTGCTCTGCACATTGCTGTCCATGCTGCTCTGCATACTGGCAGTTTGACAGTTTTTACAAAGCAAGGCTTCTCAGTAGGTTTAACCTTCATGGGACCGGGTACAGAGTCCTCACCATCATTCTCATCCGCAGAATCTGCTGAAAATCGAAAGGTTCTTCCACTTAAAGCGGAGTTCCGGCCACAGAAAAAAAAATTCAATGAACATACCCCCGGGACAGTCAGGGCTAGTACATTCCACAATGGATAGCCTCTGATCTGTCCCGGTTCGCACTTACCTACAAGAAGAAATACTCACTTTTAAAATTTCTTCTCCAGCGTTGCCATCTCTGTTGTGGGCAGCTGAAGCCGGCGCGATCCTCTTCTGCGTCCTCTTCCGTGTCTCCTTCTCCCAGAATGTACCTGCACCGACCCCTCTCGTCACTTCCGGTGCGGCGCCGCATTCCTCCACAGCTTCTGGGCATGCCCAGAAGCTGTTTAGCAGGGAATGCGGAGTCGCACCGGAAGTGACGAGCAGGGCCGGTGCTGTCGCATTGATTCCTGGGAGTGATGACGTTCAGCTCCCAGGAATCATTGCAAAGCAGGAAGTGAGGCGCGGGCCGTGCGGCCGAGGGAGGAAGTGGAAGAGAGGTGAGTATTTTCTTTCTTCAATTACAAGGTAAGTAAAAAAAAAAAATCCTAACTACCCATTTCTGTTTCAGGTGACCTAAAGCAAGCGGATGGCCCAAAATCGACTATGTCGATTTTGTGGCCGGAACTCCGCTTTAAGGGAGACCCCCATTTCCTGAATAAAGTTCAGCAGCCCTCCGCCATTTTCCTCTACCTCCTGAGCTGTTCCTCCAGCTTGCTGGGGAGAGGAAGAGGCCACCATTTCTTCTGGTAAGACAGATCCTGATTTGGATGGGATTCCAGGGGCAGAATGCAAGACCACCCTCCTCACTCTCCACCCATACTGCCTCCGCCGATGATTTTCTGTGGCTGGCATCATCCCTCATCCTTCGGAACCTTTCCTTATTCTGGAATTATTTTTGAAAGCTCAGCTCTTTTCCTTTAATACTTTGACCAGATTCTGCTGGCGCTTTATGGCATCCTCCAAAACTTTAACCTCTGGTTTCAGACTCTGTCTCTTCTTGCTCCATGCTTTATAATGCACGGCTTTCTTTTTCCTGTAGTCAGCTTTCAGACTCACCAGCTTAAAGAGTTGGTTTGGGAATCGCAGATCAGGTCCCTCAGGGGGACCATCGTTTGTGTCATCCCCAGAATCTCCCATCCTCACTGGGGCCAGGTAACTCACCTCACCCCCCGGTGTCTGGAGAGGGAGAGCTGCAGCACACGCAACCTCTCTGGTACAGAGACTGATGTGACTGGCTCAGTGTGCCCTTGGTTCATCACACAGGTGAACCTTAATCATGAGACATGAGTGTAAGCTCCTCTGGAGCAAAAAATGTATAATAATATTGTGCGCCTGTGATGGGACTTTAGATTGTTAGCTCCTCTGGTGCAGAGACTGATGTGACTCGCACAGTGTTTGGTGTACAGAACTTCAGTAAATGTTAGAGCTATATAGATGTATAATAATAATAAAAGTGTGTGACTGTAGGGGGGACATTGCAGTGTAAGCTTCTTTGATACAGGGACTAGTGTGTCTGGTTCAGTGTTCCCTGTACAACTCTGCGGTATATGCAAGAGCTACAGTATCTCACAAAAGTAAGTACACCCCTCACATTTTTGGTAATATTTTATTCTATCTTTTCATGTGACAACACTGAAGAAATGACACTTTGCTACAATGTAAAGTAGTGAGTGTACAGCTTGTATAACAGTGTAAATTTGCTGTTCCCTCAAAATAACTCAACACACAACCATTAATGTTCAAAAGCGCTGGCAACCAAAGTGAGTACGCCCCTAAGTGAATTAGCTATTTTCCCTCCCCGATGTCATGTGAATCGTTAGTGTTACAAGGTCTCAGGTGTGAATGGGCAGCAGGTGTGTTGAATTTGGTGTTATCGCTCTCACTTTCTCATGCTGGTCACTGGAAATTCACCATGGCACCTCATGGCAAAGAACTCTCTGAGGATCTGAATAAAAAAATTGCTGCTCTACATAAGGATGGCCAAGGTTATAAGCAGATTGCCAAGACCCTGAAGCTGAGCTGCAGCATGGTGGCCAAGACCATACAGCGGTTTAACAGGACAGGTTCCACTCAGAACAGGCCTCGCCATGGTCGACCAAAGAAGTTGAGTGCACGTGCTCAGCGTCATATTCAGAGGTTGTCTTTGGGAAATAGATGTATGAGTTCTGCCAGCATTGCTGCAGAGGTTGAAGTGGTGGAGGGTCAGCCTGTCAGTGCTCAGACCATACGCCGCACACTGCATCAAATTGGTCTGCATGGCGTCGTTCCAGAAGGAAGCCACTTCTAAAGATGATGCACAAGAAAGCCCGCAAACAGTTTTCTTAAGACAAGCAGACTAAGGACATGGATTACTGGAACCATGTCCTGTGGTCTGATGAGACCAAGATAAACCTATTTGGTTCAGATGGTGTCAAGTATGTGCGGAGTACAAAGACAAGTGTGTCTTGCCTACAGTCAAGCATGTTGATGGGAGTTTCATGGTCTGGGGCTGCATGAGTGCTGCGGGCACTGGGGAGCTACAGTTCATTGAGGGAACCATGAAAACCAACATGTACTTTTACATACTGAAGCAGAGTATGATCCCCTGGGCTGCAGGGCAGTATTCCAACATGATAACGACCCAAACGCACCCCAAACACACCCCAAATACACCTTCAAGACTACCACTGCCTTGCTATAGAAGCTGAGGGTAAAGGTTATGGACTGGCCAAGCATGTCTCCAGACCTAAACCCTATTGAGCATCTGTGGGGCATCCTCAAATGAAAGGTTAAGGAGCGCAAGGTCTCTAACATCCACCAGCTCCATGATGTCGTCATGGAGGAGTGGAAGAGGACTCCAGTGGCAACCTGTGAAGCTCTGGTGAACCCCATGCTCAAGAGGGTTAAGGCAGTGCTCGGAAATAATGGCGGCCACACAAAATATTGACACTTTGGGCCCAATTTGGACATTATAACTTAGGTGTGTACTTACTTTTGTTGCCAGCGGATTAGACATTAATGGCTGTGTGTTGAGTTATTTTGGGGGGAAAGCAAATTTACACTGTTATACAAGCTGTACACTCACTACTTTACATTGTAGCAAAGTGTTATTTCCTCAGTGTTGTCACATGAAAAGATATAAACTATTTATAAAAATGTGAGGGGTGTACTCACTTTTATGAGATACTGTAAATGTATAATAATAATAATAGTGTGTGACAATAGGTGGACATGGGAGTATAAGCTCCTGGTGCAAAGACTGATGTGACTGGCTCAATGTACTCTACAGCACTGTGGTATATGTCAGAGCTATATACAGTAAATGTATAATACAATAGTGTGTGACTGTGGTGGGACATTAAAGTGTAAGCTCCTCTGGTGCAGAGACTAACATGAGTTGCTCCGCTCCATCTTTTCTGCACAGTCCTGTTAGTGGATGTAGAGTCTAATCTCGCTCTTACAGACACCGTATAGTTTTGGGTTCATACAAGTTGGTGCTTGGCTCTTCCCTTTTTGGTTGTGGTTACAGTGTGGATTTTTTACATGTGATCTTTTTTTTTTTTTTGGGCTTCACATGTTGACCATACCAAATAAATAAAGAGTATATTCATCAAACCGCTTTACATTCCCTGTAATGACTTTTATCAGAGGTGATATAAAACGCTATCGCAGATTTCTGCATCTTTGCCAAATTGCCTGCAGCAAAATCCTAAACCAAACACCCATTGATCTGTGCAAGTATCAACTCACTGCGGCACCCACCCATGCCCATCCTTTGTGATGCCAGCTGGAGAAAGCCAAATACTGCCCGTTGAATGTCCCAGGTGAGTATTAACCCCTGAGTCATCATGGACTCAATACCAATTCCTCACTACAGTCTTTAGAGAGATTATAGGTACAGTATGACACCCACCCTTAGCAAGAATATCCTTAACATGCCATCATCCATTTGTAGAAACACAACACAGGAGTACCAAGAAATTTCCAACATGGCAGTTGAGGGGGGAATTTAAGAGAGGGTATTTTGGAATGTATTCTGAGCAGAAACAAAAAATCTGTCCTGACTTTCTCGGCGATAAGTACTTTTGCCGTGGCTGGCTAGCCAATATTCCATTAGGAAATTATAATATTAGAAACAAAAAAGGCAGAGTTATCACATTTTGGATATGTATCAGACCAAAATACATCAACCAGGTTTAGAGCTAACAAGGTGTGTACACTGTGCAATATATACACAACGGGACCTGGAGGACTAGGCAAAGCACTGGTGGAACACTAAAAAAAATGGATATACAGTATCTCACAAAAGTGAGTACACCCCTCACATTTTTGTAAATATTTTATTATATCTTTTCATGTGACAACACTGAAGAAATGACACTTTGCTACAATGTAAAGTAGTGAGTGTACAGCTTGTATAACAGTGTAAATTTGCTGTCCCCTCAAAATTACTCAAAACACAGCCATTAATGTCTAAACCACTGGCAACAAAAGTGAGTACACTCCTAAATTAAAATGTCCAAATTGGGCCCAATTTCCCATTTTCCCTCTCCGGTGTCATGTGACTCGTTAGTTACAAGGTCTCAGGTGTGAATGGGGAGCAGGTGTGGTAAATTTGGTGTTATTGCTCTCACTCTCTCATACTGGTCACTGGAAGCTCAACATGGTACCTTATGGCAAATAACTCTCTGAGGATCAGAGAAAAAATCAGAGAAAAAATAATTGTTGCTCTACATAAAGATGGCCTAGGCTATAAGAAGTTTGCCAAGACCCTGAAACTGAGCTGCAGCACGGTGGCCAAGACCATACAGCAGGACAGGTTCCACTCAGAACAGACCTCGCCATGGTCGACCAAAGAACTTAAGTGCACGTGCTCAGCGCCATATCCAGAGGTTGTCTTTGGGAAATAGATGTATGAGTTCTGCCAGCATTGCTGCAGAGGTTGAAGGGGTGGGGGTGGGGAGGGGGGGTCAGCCTGTCAGTGCTCAGACCATACGCCGCACACTGCATCAAATTGGTCTGCATGGCTATCGTCCCAGAAGGAAGCCTCTTCTAAAGATGATGCACAAGAAAGCCCGCAAACTGTTTGCTGAAGACAAGCAGACTAAGGACATGGATTACTGGAACCATGTCCTGTGGTCTGATGAGACCAAGATAAACTTATTTTGTTCAGATGGTGTCAAGCGTGTGTTGCGGCAACCAGATGAGGAGTAGGGTTGAGCGGACACCTAGATGTCCGTGTTCGACGGGTTCGGCCGAACTTTAAAAAAAAGTCCGGGTCCGTGTCCCGGACTTTTACCGAACTTTTCCCGGACACCGAACCCCATTGAAGTCAATGGGGACCCGAACTTTAAGGCACTAAAATGGCTCTAAAACACCAAAGGAAAGGGCTAGAGTGCTGCAAATGGCAGCAAAACGTAATTAAGAGCATGGCAAGTGCTCTGCAAACAAATGTGGATAGGGAAATAACTTAAAACAACAAAAAAAAACAGAAAAATAAAACAATGTTCTTCTTCATCTCTGAAGGACGAGGCCCATATGGAGTAGGAGGGAGGTTGAGGTGGTGGTGGATGTGGCGGTGACATAGGCGTGCGCACAGGGTGTGCTGGGTGTGCCTGGGCACACCCTAATCACCTAGGGCACATAGCATTGCCAGTGAGGAGATGGGAAAGATCTCCCTGGGACCTGCTCTGCTCTATTTCTCCTTGCCTACAGGTACATGGCCCCGATACATTACTCTCCCTGCTGGCAAACACATGCATGTGTATTTCAACTTTGGGGTGCACACCTTAATGCAATAGGCTGCGCACACCTATGGGCGGTGTAGGTGGAAGCGGCGGTGGAGGAGGACCAGGGCCGGATTAACAGCATCATGGGCTTGGTGCTGAGGATTTTGAAGGGCCTTAAGGGCCGTGCCTTGCCATGCACCCAGAGGAGGAAGGGTGCAGCCATGCATGCCTAATTCAACATGGGATGCTGTCTCTGAAGCCCATAAACACATCCATGCATCGCCAACTGTCCCTCCTTGTCCGGCCTTCACGCTGTGTGGGGAGGTTCTGAGGGTGCTGCCTGGGGAAGCGAGCATAGAAGCCAGACTTCTGTGTTTACAAGTGACAGAAGAGCGGTAACAGTGAATATGGCCAACCCGGGGCCTATATAAAAGGTAGGGGCCTGGAGCTGCAGCTCCAATAGCCCCTACATTAATCTGGCCCTGAGGAGGAGGACGAGGTAGCCAACACTGCTTCTTTTCAAAAATTTTAAATGAGGGTACACCCCAAAAGAGTGAGAAAGAGCAAAAATGGAACAATGGGTGGGTAAGGTCGGTATCCATTGCTATTCTGCATAAGGTACGGAAAAGTCCCGTGGGATCCATGCCTGGTTCATTTTAATGAACGTGAGCTTGTCCACATTGTCTCTGGACAGGCGGCTGCGCTTGTCTGTTATAACGCCCCCAGCCGTGCTAAATACCCGTTCAGATAATACACTGGCTGCAGGGCACGCCAGCACCTCCAAGGCGTAAAGGGCAAGCTCAGGCCATGTGCCCAATTTGGAGACCCAGAAGTTGAAGGGGGCAGACCCGTCATTCACTACATGTAGGCGTGTGCACACATACTGCTCCACCATGTTGGTAAAATGCTGCCTCCTGCTAAGACGTTCACGTTCCATCTGAGCTGCTGGTGCTGCTGTTTGTTGTGGCGTGCTGACAAAGCTTTTCCACATTTCGGCCATGCTAACCCTGCCTTCTGAGGTGCTGGCGGTGCCCTGGTTGCGTTGGCGACCTCCTCCTCCTCCTCCTCTGCCTTGTGCTTCCACTGTGGCCCCGTTGTCAGATGGGAATGCCAGCAGCATGGCGTCTACCAGCGTGCGCTTGTACTCGCGCATCTTGCGATCGCGCTCCAGTGAGTGAATTAAGGACGGTACGTTGTCCTTGTAACGGGGATCCAGCAGCGTGGCCACCCAGTAATCAGCACAAGTTAGAATGTGGGCAACTCGGCGGTCGTTGTGGAGACACTGCAGCATGTAATCGCTCATGTGTGCCAGGCTGCCCAGAGGCGACGAAAGGCTGTCCTCTGTGGGAGGTGTATCGTCCGTGTCCTCTGTATCCCCCCAGCCACGCACCAGTGATGGCCATGAGCTGGCCTGGGTGCCACCCTGCTGTGAACATGGTTCCATCTCCTCCTCCAGCTCCTCCTCCTCCTCATCCTCCTCATCCTCCAGAACTGTGCCCCTGCTGGACAATTGTGTCCCTGGCGTTTGTGTGTGCAGGAACCCACCCTCGGAGCCCCTTGCGAATGACTGCCCTGAAAGCCTTTGAAATGTTACCTCTTCATCCTCCTCCTCCTCCTCCTCATCCTGTGCCACATCCTCTTCCATCATCGCCCAAATTGTTTTTTCAAGGAGGCATAGAAGTGGGATAGTTAAGCTGAGAATGGCGTCATTGCCACTGGCCATGTTGGTGGAGTACCCAAAACAGCGCAACAAGGCACAATATATGCAAATGTCAAATATGCAAACTATGCCGCAATTTAATGTTTTTTACACCAAAAGGGTGTGTATTGAATAGCGGAATAGGATAAAAAACTGTGTATCTCACACGTACAAACACAGACTAGGCCCGATTAAATTTTTTCCTACCCTAAAGGGAGGATGAGGAAGAGGAGTATGGAACATGCAGCACCCTCAAATCTTCAGAAGTATGAGATGAACCCCAAAAACTTGGAAAGGTGGATCTCTCTCACACGTACCAACACAGACTATCCCCCAATTTAACTGATCCCCAAAGGTTTTTGATTAAATAGCGGAATAGAAAATATGATCCAAAAAAAGTGTATGTATATCACACGTACACAACCACACTAGGCCCCAATTACTATTGTTTGTACCCCTAAAAGGCTAGATGAGGAGTAGGGGGGGTATGGAACAGGCAGCACCCTCAAACCTTCAGAAGTATGAGATGAACCCCAACAACTTGGAAAGGTGGATCTCTCTCACACGTACCAACACAGACTATCCCCCAATTTAACTGATCCCCAAAGGTTTTTGATTAAATAGCGGAATAGAAAATATGATCCAAAAAAAGTGTATGTATATCACACGTACACAACCACACTAGGCCCCAATTACTATTGTTTGTACCCCTAAAAGGCTAGATGAGGAGTAGGGGGAGTATGGAACAGGCAGCACCCTCAAACCTTCAGAAGTATGAGATGAACCCCAACAACTTGGAAAGGTGGATCTCTCTCACACGTACCAACACAGACTATCCCCCAATTTAACTGATCCCCAAAGGTTTTTGATTAAATAGCGGAATAGAAAATATGATCCAAAAAAAGTGTATGTATATCACACGTACACAACCACACTAGGCCCCAATTACTATTGTTTGTACCCCTAAAAGGCTAGATGAGGAGTAGGGGGGGTATGGAACAGGCAGCACCCTCAAACCTTCAGAAGTATGAGATGAACCCCAACAACTTGGAAAGGTGGATCTCTCTCACACGTACCAACACAGACTATCCCCCAATTTAACTGATCCCCAAAGGTTTTTGATTAAATAGCGGAATAGAAAATATGATCCAAAAAAAGTGTATGTATATCACACGTACACAACCACACTAGGCCCCAATTACTATTGTTTGTACCCCTAAAAGGCTAGATGAGGAGTAGGGGGAGTATGGAACAGGCAGCACCCTCAAATCTTCAGAAGTATGAGATTGTGTTCACTGTACCCCACAAAGATTGAGTTCACTGCACCCCACAATGATTGTGTTCACTGCACCCCACAAAGATTGTGTTCACTGCACCTCACAAAGATTGTGTTCACTGTACCCCCCAAAGATTGTGTTCACTGCACCCCACAAAGATTCTGTTCACTGTACCCCACAAAGATTGTGTTCACTGCACCCTAAAAGGATGTTGTTCACTGCACCCCACAAAGATTGTGTTCACTGCACCCTAAAAGGATGTTGTTCACTGCACCCCAAAAAGATTGTGTTCACTGTACCCCCCCAAAGATTGTGTTCACTGCACCCCACAAAGATTGTGTTCACTGCACCCCAAAAAGATTGTGTTCACTGTACCCCCCAAAGATTGTGTTCACTGCACCCCAAAAAGATTGTGTTCACTGTACCCCCCAAAGATTGTGTTCACTGCACCCCACAAAGATTCTGTTCACTGTACCCCACAAAGATTGTGTTCACTGCACCCCAAAAAGATTGTGTTCACTGTACCCCCCCAAAGATTGTGTTCACTGCACCCCACAAAGATTCTGTTCACTGCACCCCACAAAGGATTTTGTTCACTGCACCCCAAAAAGATTGTGTTCACTGCACCCCAAAAAGGATTTTGATCACTGCACCCCAAAAAGGATGTTGTTCACTGCACCCCAAAAATGATTTTGTTCACTCCACCCCAAAAAGATTGTGTTCACTGCACCCCACAAAGATTGTGTTCACTGCACCCCAAAAAGATTGTGTTCACTGTACCCCCCAAAGATTGTGTTCACTGCACCCCACAAAGATTCTGTTCACTGTACCCCACAAAGATTGTGTTCACTGCACCCCAAAAAGATTGTGTTCACTGCACCCCAAAAAGGATGTTGTTCACTGCACCCCAAAAAGGATGTTGTTCACTCCACCCCAAAAAGATTGTGTTCACTGCACCCCACAAAGATTGTGTTCACTGCACCCCAAAAAGATTGTGTTCACTGCACCCCAAAAATGATTTTGTTCACTGCACCCCAAAAAGGATTTTGTTCACTGCACCCCAAAAAGGATGTTGTTCACTCCACCCCAAAAAGATTGTGTTCACTGCACCCCAAAAAGATTGTGTTCACTGCACCCCACAAAGGATTTTGTTCACTGCACCCCAAAAAGATTGTGTTCACTGCACCCCAAAAAGGATGTTGTTCACTGCACCCCAAAAAGGATTTTGTTCACTGCACCCCAAAAAGATTGTGTTCACTGCACCCCACAAAGGATTTTGTTCACTGCACCCCACAAAGATTGTGTTCACTGCACACCAAAAAGGATTGTGTTCACTGCACCCCAAAAAGATTTTGTTCACTGCACCCCAAAAAGATTGTGTTCACTGCAGCCCAAAAAGATTGTGTTCACTGCACCCCAAAAAGATTGTGTTCACTGCAGCCCAAAAAGATTGTGTTCACTGCAGCCCAAAAAGATTGTGTTCACTGCAGCCCAAAAAGATTGTGTTCACTGCAGCCCAAAAAGATTGTGTTCACTGCAGCTCACACACAGAAAAATGGATGTGGATCACTGACACCTGCCTATCTCCAATCCCACACCACACAGCAATATCGATTGTAGTTTGTAGAACACAGTTTCCCTAAAATTCAGCAGACTCTGTCCCTAACAGGATTGAGAAGAGATCGTAGATCAGGATTGAGTGCAGATTCACCCCACCCCCCACACAGCAATATCGATTGTAGTTTGTAGAAGACACTGACCCTATAATTCAGCAGACTCTATCCCTAAAATGCCTACAACTCGCCCTGCCTAAACACTCCGACCTGTCCCTCAATTCTATCCGGACACAAATGGTTTTTTCCTGCCTATCTTTCCCTAATCAGCAGCCAGCACATTGATGTGTGCTCTGTCCCTTAGCTAAGCAGCAGAATGACGCTGCTGCGGCGGCTGCCTCGAACTTATAAAGACTTGGTCACATGCTTCAGACGGCCAATCACAGCTACTAAGACATTTGCAGGCATGGCTGGGATGGCTTAAGGCACACCAGTTAAACGATTGTTGATTGGCTGTTGAAAGCCCGCCATAAAAAGAGCGCCAAAGCATGCAAAACCCGGAAATAAAACGACCGAACACGGATTTTTACCCGAACATACAGTAAAGTGTCCGTGTCCGTGTTCGGGTAAAAAAAATCCAATTATTCGGTACGAACACGAATAATACAGTCCGTGTTCGCTCAACACTAATGAGGAGTAAAAAGACAAATGTGTCTTCCTACAGTCAAGCATGGCGGTGGGAGTGTCATGTTTGGGGCTGCATGAGTTCTGCCAGCACTGTGGAGCTACAGTTCATTGAGGGAATCATGAATGCCAACATGTACTGTGACATACTGAAGCAGAGCATGATCCCCTCCCTTCGGAAACTGGGCCGCAGAGCAGTATTCCAACATGATAACGACCCCAAACACCTCCAAGACGACCACTGCCTTGCTAAAGAAGCTGAGGGTAAAAGTGATGGACTGGCCAAGCATGTCTCCAGACCTAAACCCTATTGAGCATTTGTGGGGTATCCTCAAATGGAAGGTGGAGGAGAGCAAAGTCTCAAACCTCCACCAGCTCCATGATGTGGTCATGAAGGAGTGAAAGAGGGCTCTAGTGGCAACCTGTGAAGCTCTGGAGAACTCCATGCCCAAGAGGGTTAAGGAGGTGCTGGAAAATAATGGTGGCCCAACAAAATATTAACAATTTGGGCCCAATTTGGACATTTTAACATACGGGTGTACTCACTTTTGTTGCCAGTGGTTTAGAAATTAATGGCTGTGTGTTGAGTTATTTTGAGGGGACAGCAAATGTACACTGTTATACAAGCTGTACACTCACTACTTTACATTGTAGCAAAGTGTCATTTCTTCAGTGTTGTCACATGAAAAGATATAATAAAATATTTACAAAATGTGAGGGGTGTACTCACTTTTTGTGAGATACTGTAACATATATAAGTGGCTTAAAAGTCATGTTGCAATGTAAGGTAATGAAAATTAACCTTTCCATTTCAACTATGAGTTCATCCAACAAAGTGCAAATGACTGCTGAAGAAGTTGTTGGTTGACGTAACGTGTACGGGGGCGGAGCCTGCGCACGTATGTCACATCCTAATCAGCCTTACGGAAGCCCAAGAGAGGAGCCTTTCTAAGCCTGCACTGCTGAAGTGCCTTGTATGTATCGCCCCCTTTTTTTCATATTCGCGCAAATACCGTAGAGCGGTATATTCCGGAGCAAAGAGGAGGAAGGAGAGGAGTGGTGATTGACCTATCTAACACCTCTAGGTGTAAAGTGTGTTTGACTCATTGGAATATGTGAGTCAAACAGTAAGGTGAGCTGTGTGTGAGCACAGATTGGAGTCTACTCTGTCACCTTTTCAAGTGGATTGATGCCACCACCAGCACATTTATTGCTTATTGGCACAGCATGGTGGAATCTCGTTAAAGATTTATGTTCTTTGGCACCTTTTTATGGACTTTATTTTTTGATAAATTTATTATGCACATGATTACTTTGATTTTCACTTGTATAGATATTTACAATTGTGAGGTTACCTATTAACCACTTTACCTCCAGTCACATTGCTGCTACTGCAGCAATGTGGCTCGTTCCCGTCCAGCGACGTAGGTCTACGTCGCTGGACTCCTCCCCCTGTAGGCGGCGCTCGCGCGCCACCGGAGGCGCACTCCCGCTGTTTTCAGTTACAGCGGGAGTCGGGCCAGGGGAGGAGCAGCGGCGATCGCCGCCGCTCTTCCCCGATCGTCGGGGAATCTAGTGTGGAGATCCGCCTGCTTGTGTAAACAGAGCGGGTGGATCTCCTAAGTGACAGACAGGGTAAGATTGCAGGATTCAGCATAGCTGAACCTGCGATCTGTCCCTGTGTCACTCAGTCACCTCCCCCCCCCCCACACATCAGTAAGCACCAGGCATACATTAACCCCTCCCTCTCCAATAAAATTAACCCCTTCCCTGCCAGTGTCATTTTTACAGTAACAGTGCATATTTATAGCACTGATTACTGCAGTAATGTCACTGGTACCCCCAAAAGTGTCAAAAATGTCAGTCAAGGGTCCGATCTGTCCGCCGCAATGTCGCAGTCCCGCAAAAAAAATCGCAGATCGCCGCCATTACGCGTTAAAAAAAAAACACCAAAAATGACAGAAATCTTTCCCGTAGTTAGTAAACGCAATAACTTTTGCGCAAACCAATCAAAATACGCTTATCGTGATTTTTTTTACCCAACATATGTAGCAGAAAACAAATTGGCCAAAAATTTAAAAAAAATTTGATTTTTACATTTTTTTGGGGGGGGAATTTCATATAAAAAAATGTTAAAAATATTGTTATTTTTTCAAAATAAACGCTCTTTTTTTGTTTATAGCGCAAAAAGTAAAAAGCGCACAGGTGATCAAATACCACCAAAAAAAAAGCTCTGTTTGTGGGAAAAAAAGGACGTAAATTTTGTTTGGCTACGGCGTCGCACGACCGTGCAATTGTCAGTTAAAGTCACACAGCGACGAATCGCAAAAAGTGGCCTGGACGTAAGACAGCAAAATCCTCCGGTGGTAAAGTGGTTAATGAACTTGGTGTACTTCAATGCACAAGATTATATTGATTCGCTATTATTGATTATTATTTATTATGCACTCATTTTTTATTTGTTATTGGCGCTGCATTTTATGATATTTATTTGGCTTTTTTGTGTTTAGTGGAAAACACTATATGTAAGCTGCCATTGTGTTTATATAGTGTATTTTGGGGTTGCGCCGATTTATTTATGTAATTTCATTCTTTCTACTGACCACCAATGTAATACATTAATGCCATTGATTCCTAATAAATTTGTTTTGGTAAGGGTTTCCCCAGGGCCATCTTTCACATGGGGCAAAGGAGGCAGCTGCCCAGTCATTGTGGGGCCCCTTTAGCCCACGCTGCCTGCAAATATTTGATAGGTGGATTTGGCTATCACTCAGGATATGAGAGTGGAATTGAATGTCGGAGGTGCTGGTGATTGGCTGGGTGTTATGTCTGCAGCTTGTGCGGTGATTGGCCAGCTTGGTAAAGTAAACCTTGTCCGGGGAGCGCGCCTGTCAGTCCCAGGAACAGTCACATCAATCCCTCTCCCTCAGTATGTCTGACAAGCCACAGATCATCGGCCCACTGAAGAACTTCTTCCCCTGAGGATTTGGCGGGGTGTGCATGGTGTTCATCTGTTATCCCCTGGATACTATCAAGGTCAGACTGCTGGCGGGGAGGGGAAGGTTGGAGTCATGCAGGGGTCTGTGGAGGGAAGAGAGGGGTGTCAGGATCAGTGTCATTACGTGGGTCACCTGCTGGTGGCACTGTTTCTGGAACTGAGGGGCGCAGTTCCAGGGCCCACCAGCGGGTGTCTCCCAGCAGCTGGACTGTTCTTTTAATTAAGCTGCACCTGAGGACTGCTGAGGGAATATAAACCCGCCCTTCACTGAGGCTCAGTGCTTCAGTATTTTCTCTGCTAGCCGTGTCCCTGTCTGATCCTGAAACCTGTATCCTGAATGCTGTATTCTGATCCTGTTCCCTGTACCCTGCTTCCTGTACCTGGCTCCCTGCTTTCCTTGTCTCCTGTCCCTGTCCTGTCCTGCTATTGTTTGCTCCATCCTTTTGTATATAGTTTGTTAGGTTCTATTGGGGTTTTGTACTGTTATCATTTATATTTTGTTTACTTGTTTATGGTCACTGGTGTTGGTATTGGAGTGTGTCATTTTGCTTAATAAACTTATTTACATCTTTATCCATCTTGGTCCTGATTCCTTGGTGCAGCCAACTGATCTGATCACCCTTGCTGGATGCCTGCATGTGGTATCCCTGACAGAATACTGAAGCCACTAACGATCAGATCGGTTGCACCTGGGAATTAGGAATTTTCTGGTTGTTGCAAGATGCAGTCAGAGGAGGTCTTTTATTTTTCTTTGCTTGTAACAGAAGACAGGGAATATTGTCGCCAAATTTTGAAAACTTACACTAGCGAGCAGTTGTTGGAATGCATCCGTCTGGCCCACTCGTTTGTTGACAAAGGCAGAGTTTTGTTCAAAGAGATTCAGCCACTTATTCAGCTCTGTGCAGAATTGGCTTTATCTAATACCCCTAAGGGTGGTGATGATTATTCTCCTCCTTTTAGTGTCTCTCAGGTGGTATCTCTTGTGTGGCTCTTGGAAGATGATAAACCCTATTTTATTGAACATTATTCAGTGTATTCTCCAGAGGCCCTGTTGGATTGCATGACTGCTGTATATTCTCTAATCAGACAAGGGGGTTGTAAATTGAGTTTTGTTCAGGCCTTACTGCAAACCTGGTCAGATCTTTCCAATTTAGCATCAGCTAACTCACACCAATCCACTTCTGCCTCTGGACACCAGTTTTCTCAAAGTTTCTCCTCTCCATTACCCGTAGCAACCACAGCTGCAGTTAGGTATGGTTTGCTTTCCACTGCTTGTTCATATCCTGGCTTAACGAGTTGCACTTTTCCTGCATTTAACCCTGTGAAAACTTCCTCTACTACCCTGTTGCCCATAGCAACCTCTCAGAAATTCTCCTCTGTAACTGTCTCTCCTTTTCCACCATCTCCCAATACTGCCATTTCACTTCCATCTACTTCACAATCTATTCATAGCCCTGCAACCACTAGCAAGATTCCTGTATCTAAACCTAAAAAGAAAAGGAGATTTTTCCCAACACATACAATTATACCTGTTACCCAGCCTGCTGATCCAGTGCCCACTGATCCGGTGCCTCCTACTGAGCCTGCTGATCCAGTGCCCACTGTTCTGATGCCTGCTGTTCCGGTGCCCGCTGATCCAGTGCCTCCTACTGAGCCTGCTGATCCAGTGCCCACTGATCCGGTGCCTTCTACTGAGCCTGCTGATCCAGTGCCCGCTGTTCTGATGCCTGTTGTTCCAGTGCCTGCTGATCCAGTGCCCACTGATCGGGTGCCTCCTACTGAGCCTGCTGATCCAGTGCCCGCTGATCTGGTGCCTCCTACTAAGCCTGCTGATCCAGTGCCCACTGATCTGGTGCCTCCAACTGAGCCTGCTGATCCAGTGCCTGCTGTTCTGATGCCTGCTGTTCCCATGACGGCTGATCTGGTGCCTCCTACTGAGCCTGCTGGTCCAGTGCCCGCTGTTCTGGTGCCTGCAGATCCGGTGTCTCTTACTCAGCCCGCTAATCCAGTGCCAGCTGATCCCGTGCCCGCTGTTCTGGTGACCACTACCCAGTCTGCTGACCCAGTGCTTGCTGTCCCAGTGCCCGCTGACCCAGTGCCTGCTGTTCCGGTGCCTGCTGATCCGGTGTCTCTTACTCAGCCCACTAATCCGGTGCCAGCTGATCCCGTGCCTGCTGTTCCGGTGACCACTACCGTGCCTGCTGACCCAGTGCTTGCTGTTTCAGTGCCCGCTGACCCAGTGCTTGCTGATCCAGTGCCCGCTGAGCCACGGTCTGCCGCCCTGTTTGATGTGCCACTGTCTGTTGCCCAGCCTGGTGTGCCACTGCCGGACATCCTGCATGCCGCTGGCGCTCCCCTGCTTTATGTCCAGCTTGCCTTCAGTCCCAGTGTTGGGACATGTGTTGCAATGAGGGCAGGTGTATCCCTAATGTTACGCCTCTTCAGGAACTTGACCTGTGGGGTGCCTAGACGGCTTCCAGACCCTGGTGGTGGGGCGCATGATCAATTGCTGGACTCTGGTGGCACGCCTTCCGGCAAGTTAAAGGCCTTTGGCCTAGAGAGTGCTAGAAGACCCACAGACATGGAGGGGAGACCTTTTTGGATTTTCGGGGTAGAAGCACAATGGAGCGTCCGGAGGCCGCTCCTTAAAGGGGGGGAACTGTCAGGATCAGTGTCATTACGTGGGTCACCTGCTGGTGGCACTGTTTCTGGAACTGAGGGGCGCAGTTCCAGGGCCCACCAGCGGGTGTCTCCCAGCAGCTGGACTGTTCTTTTAATTAAGCTGCACCTGAGGACTGCTGAGGGAATATAAGCCCGCCCTTCACTGAGGCTCAGTGCTTCAGTATTTTCTCTGCTAGCCGTGTCCCTGTCTGATCCTGAAACCTGTATCCTGAATGCTGTATTCTGATCCTGTTCCCTGTACCCTGCTTCCTGTACCTGGCTCCCTGCTTTCCTTGTCTCCTGTCCCTGTCCTGTCCTGCTATTGTTTGCTCCATCCTTTTGTATATAGTTTGTTAGGTTCTATTGGGGTTTTGTACTGTTATCATTTATATTTTGTTTACTTGTTTATGGTCACTGGTGTTGGTATTGGAGTGTGTCATTTTGCTTAATAAACTTATTTACATCTTTATCCATCTTGGTCCTGATTCCTTGGTGCAGCCAACTGATCTGATCACCCTTGCTGGATGCCTGCATGTGGTATCCCTGACAAGGGGGTAATGTGTAATGATGGGGGTAGTTTGGGGGAGAGGTCCTGTGTAATAATGGGGGGTAGTTTGGGGAGGGGTTCTTGTGTAATGATTGGGATTGTATGAGGGAGGGGTCCTGTGTTATTAGAGGAGGAGCCAGGAAAATGTTTGCCCAGGATCCAATCAATATTAAAGACAGCCCTGGGTTTCCCATAACTTTAACATTATTTTAATGGTCCCTTTGGGGTAATAAGGTTGAGAAAGGAATATGAAAAGTGGAGAATTTGGTCCTTTGTAGTTCTCCTTTACCTGTTAATTTCTTATTACTCAAACAGAAATCATCCTCAATGTTCCAGTTATCATTGTACACACTTTTCTGTCTCTCAGCCTTCCTCTCTACCCTTTCCTTCTACACCCGACAATGAGAATTTTCTGATATCAGAAGATGTGAAGTGTATTGCTCAGACCATGCAATTTCAGCCAGGGTTCCTCCAGAGGTTGCTAGGAGTTCCTTGCGCTGTGGCTGATTGACCTCCGAGTTGACAGTGCTTGTATAGCTCAAGAGCCAATGCCAGTTGGCAAAGCCAGCAGCATTTCACACCAACTGACCTTTATCTGTCTGTAATGGGGGCATTCTGACTACCACTCTAAGGGTTGGATTCTTCCTACTGGCCACCAATGTAATGCATTAATGCCATTTGCCCCCATTGACTTGGTTTTGGTAAAGGTTCAATGCATTAATACCCATGACTCCCATTTAATTGATTTTGGTAAAGGTTGCCCATAAAATGTGAAGCGAAAGCTGGAGTCTGATAACCAGGGCTTTTTTTCAGCTGGAACGTGGGGGAACGCAGTTCCTGCACCTCCAGTCTAAATGTATGCAATGGGAAAGGGGTGCTGGGGTCAGCGGGGTGAGCTGAAGGGCCTATTGATGCTGGCTGCTGGGGATCTATTGTTGTTGGGGTGAATCTATTGTTGCTGGAGGGCATTTTGTTGTGGGTGGGGCTATTGTTGCAGTGGAGGATTTTTTGTTGCTTGGGGGAACTATTGTTGTTGGGGGACTATTGTCGTTGGGGAGGGTCTATTGTTGCAGGGGAAGATTTATGAGGGGGGGGGGGGCAATTGTTGCAGAGGAAGATTTATTGTTGCTGAGGGGATCTATTGTTGGGGGAGGGGGGTCTATTGTTGCTGATTCCAGGGGATCAATTTTACTGCTTATATAGTTATCATTTACAAATTCCATAGAAATTACCTAGAACCACGACATGATACTTGGTTCTGTATTCTCTAAAAGGGGGGTACTGGTGGGTGGTAGAGGGTGGAACCAAAGGACAGCACTCAGCGGAGGTGGGTAGGGGGTGGAGACAAGGGGTGACTCAGAAGCGGGGAGTACCTGCACCTATTCTCTGAGAAAAAAAGCCCTGCTGATAACAATCCTCTAATGTTTTATTTGGTAAATGATAAGCGATCTGGGACATCCAAAGAACCCAGCAGAACCAATATGTTTTAGCCAAAGCCTTAGTCATAGCTCATCAGCTATGACTAAGGCCTTAGTTAAAATATGTTAGCATTCTTTGTTTGGATGTCCCAGATCAATTATCTTTTACTAAATAAAGCATTTTAAAGGAAAGTTATCAGACTCCAGCTCTCTCTTGACAATGTATGGGCAACCTTTATCAAAATCAATTAAATGGGAGTCATGGGTATTAATGCATTGTATTGGTGGCCAATTGGAAGAATGGAACCCTTAGAGAGGTGGGCAGAATGCCACCATTACAGACAGCTAAAGGTCAACAGGTTTCATGCTGCTGGCTTTGCCAATTGGTGGTGGTTCTGGAGCTATGCAGGCACTGTCAACTGGGAAAAAGGAGAAAAGTTAGTCCTATGGACGTCGGCTAAAACATTGTTTATTTAGCAGATGTTCATAGCACCAGCCTTTCTCCTTCTTTGTATGGATTACATGGAGGTTTACAGAGGCCTCACAGGCTGGGTGCTGTGTGTTTGAAGCTCACCAGACATTGCATAGGAGGTAGTGGCTCGGATGCACATGTTTCAACTGGGAGGTCAATCAGCCACAGCTCAAGGAGCCCCTAGCAATCTCTGGAGGAACCCTGGGGTTCAACAGAACTCTGATTGAGAATTCCTGGTCTGATGAATACATTTTATGCTTTTAGGGGCTAAAGGAACCTGAGATGTTGAGGCTGATCTCCCTGGGTGTGCATGAAGTTGGAGATACTCTTGTGATACTTCTGTAACCAGAAAACTATTTTAGGGGTCCTTTTGGGGCAAAGAGGTTGAGCAAGGCCTCCTCAGACAGACACGTATGAGGTGACCGGTGGAATCAGGTGAATACTGGTACAATTTTGGAGACATCTGAGAAGCCGTACTTTCAGCCAAGTGTTGGCCCCTGGATGTTTGAACACCATACAGGCTTGAGTGTTTTCTCCATCTGGTAAGAGGCGACCCCTACTGGTGTGTCTTGATATTGGCTCCGTGTGATACGCTGGATTGTGATCTGCACATTTTGTTATACTTTTATCCTCACATGGTAAGAGGCTAATCTAGCTGGTGGCGGTTCAGCACTCAATTTTCACCACTGCTTTCTTCACTTTGGTCACTGTTTTATCGATGTCCGGTAAGAGGCGACTCTAGCCAGAACACGACCCAAATATATTTTGGTGTTAACCCTTACCTTATATTGGTAAGGGGTACCTATTACTTTAATTTTCCTTTTTTCATGCATGGTTTTACCTCTTAATATTCACTGATATTAGTGATTAATTCATTGGTGGAGGTTTATATCTTTACACTCAACCCATATGTTATGGAACACTGTGGTGTTTAATACATTTAGTTTGTTGGGTTTTACGCTATTGCGTTCTTTATTTTACTTCCATGATCCAATGACTATTGAGCCTATCATTCATGTGAGCCTGGATCTACTATCAAGGTGACAAGACTTGCATAGAGAGCTTTGCCTATATCTTACCTTCATTTGGTAAGCATACACCCTTAAGGGGATCTGTTCTTGGATTACTTCTCCATTCATTGTTTGGACTTTATGGACTTTATTTCTCCATTGATCATATGTTAGCGCAACTTAATTTACAAACAAACGTATGAGATGTGGTGGCCAGGATTCTGAATCAGCAACTCACGGAAATCACTCTTTTTCTTGTGTAGCACCCTCCTAGGTAGGTGCTAGGAAAACCATAGGGGAGGCCCTGTCTGCTTATGGGGGGGGGGGGGGGGGGCTTATTGTTCAGCTAGGCTGTCATGTGTTTTCCAGGTGTGCCTGTTGAGCTTGGGGAGTCTCCCCGCTATGTCCAATGAGGGCTCTTATTGGACAGTAAAGGAAACCTGACCAATAGCACACCAGGGCTTGTATCTATCCCAGAGGGCAGATTCTGCCGCAATGCATCCTGGGATGGGGTATAAGTCTGAGGGGAGCACGTGACAGGGCGTCTTTGGTGGGAAGCAGAGTCCCAGGAGTGGGGTGATGGCTGTCTCTCCTCTTGTCAGCGTGAGGAAAGGTCCTTGGCAGTCGGCCTAGAGGATGGAAGGTTGAGCTGAGCTGCAGAGAGGGATCCAGAGTGCTGTGGACCGAGTGGAGCTGCTGGGCAGAGGTTTCCAGGGAAGCAGTGTCGTGAGTATTGTAAACTGCCCAGGGGTCTGCCTAGGATAGGGGACCACTCCAGAAGGAGCCAGTTAACCAGTAGAGAGGGCTTAGAAAAGGGAGTGCCAGTGTCTAAGCCCTGAAGATAAGTGTGTGAGAGAGGGTGCCGGTGCGGGCCCTGAAGCGTATAAGTGTTCAGCAGTGCAGCAGTAATAAAGTAGCTACCTCAGCAAGGAGTGCTAAAGGGAGCTTCAACAAGGACTTTGAGTCACAAGGAGGTGATTGGAAGTCAGTTCAGTGTTAACAGGCAGCAGGCCAGCGTTAACCAGCGTTAACTGGCGTTGACCGGCATCAAGCCAGCATCAGGTCAGCGCCAACAGTGCTTTAAGTGGGCCGGTATGCACTGGTACTCAGTACCGCCACTTCCAAATATGGCTCTTGAGCATACCGCCACCTCTCCGTGCGCCTTAGCGCACCAGTACGCTCATTTTGGACATCTGCGCCCTCAATTGCCCCCCCAAGAATATTTCCCACTCCAGAGCCAGACCAGTCCCCACCAGTGAGTCCCCCTGCTCCGGAGTCCCAGCCCAGGCCAGGGGGGGTGCTCTGTGGTGACCCTGATGTGGGGTTGGGGGGGGGGGCGACAAAATTTATAGGCTATAATAGAGTACCGGCACCTCTTTTGGACAACTTAAAGCACTGAGCGCCAACAAGCATTTTTCAGCTGTCCCTAGCAAATTGTGCATAGTTGAGCCAAAGGAGTATCCCTCTCATCCCTTCTCCCATCCAAGTTCTCAATAAATATAAAAACCCAAAGATACTGGACTGGTCATTGTGCTCAGACTTGGAGAACATGCTTAAATGTGCTGTTGTTGTTAGCGGTAACCCAGGCAGACCCACATCCAGCACAATGGCTGGGAATTCTTCTACACTTGTGATAGATTGAAGCAAGGATGTTCATCAAGAAATATATCCTATGTATTAAGCTTTAGTCACAGCCATTAGACAGCTCTATCGGAAAGACGCGGCATACCAGGCACGCCTCTATTGTGTGCACTGATATTCAGGTGTATAAAGACGGCTCGATTGGAAATGGGGCGTGAAGAGGAACATAGAAGGACTCTATATATTATCAATCAGGTGTGAGAAGTTTCTCCCTTCAGTGACTCTGCAGCCGAGCGCGCCGGCCAAAGAGATTAAACCGCAATTAAATATTATACCAAAGGGATTGTTCTGGTTTTTTTTGCTATATGGTTATAAAATGCACTGAATACATTCCCAGTAATTGTCGGAAGGTTTGATTTTTTTTATCAGATGTTACAATGTTCAACTGAATCTTCAAACTGAATCATCGACCAGCACCTCTAGCAGGTGCTGGTCGATGCACTAAAGCTGCATATTCTGGAGACATTAAAGTAGACCTAGCATCTAATATATTATTTCACAGAGCAACATGCCACTTCATATGTGTAACACTTACAGGTATTTATGCATTGACATACCTCCTTGCACCTGGTCAGTCCAGACAGTATGGTCCAGTGCTGACTTCCACAGGCAGCTTAACTCTTCAACAAGAGTTATGGGGAGCACAGTGCCTAAGTGCTTAGCACCTCTGCCTGGCATAGGGCTGCTGTTAGAAATCATGGGCCCCCATACATCCTACCAGATAGGGCCCCGCCCCTCAGTGGCGGATGGTGTTCCATGGGCGGGGGGGGGGGCGGCGGACTGACCCCACCATACCCCCCCGGACCACACCAGCTCCAGACCACACCAGCTCCAGACCACCCCCCCCCCCCCGTCGCTTGCGCACTCACCCTGGACTGACGTGGAGGGCAGGCAACGGCAGCTTCCCCCGGCAGCGGTGGCGGCCGTGGCTTTCTCTGCATCCCCTCCCTCTTCCTCCTCCTTGACCAATAGCATGGCTTCTCCTTTCGCCCAATCTGGAAATGGGTCTCAGGACCCGCTTCCTGATTGGCTGGGAGGAGAATCAGTTGATAATAATGAATATTCATTCGCTATTGTCACACAACTGGGAGGGCTCAGGGCACAGTGCTCTGCGCCCCAAGCCCACCCTTTTTTGAAGCCTATTAAAGACTCTGGCTCTAATCACGTGCTTCAAAAAAAAAAAAAAAAAACCCATTGGAATCCATGCGTCCGGCACCCTGCATGTAGATTTGGGGGCCGGATGAATGGATGGGGGGGGCGGTGCCCCTGCTCCCCCAATGGACGGGCCGCCACTGGCCCCTCCTCAAAAAAATCGAATTATATTTTCACTAAAATGCCACGGCCACGATGCTATGCTTCACAGCTATGGCAGAAATGATACCCCCCTCAAACATGACCCATTCAGGTGAATAGCACTGCTCTGCAAGTGCCCTTTAAAATATTTACCGGCCCCCCTGCTCTCCATCCTGAGGCAACCCCCCTGTGTGCCTGCAGCAGCTGCCAGCGGGAGAGGAGAGGAGAGGAGGGAAACTGGAATCACTGCCAGGGAGTGGGCACACAGGGGGCTGGACAGCAGGAGGGCGGGGGACACACATACTGATCCCCCTGCAGAGGGAGAAAAAGGAGAAGCCGGAAGCCGCTGCAGGGGGAGCCATAGGAGTTGGCAGCACAGTACAGCCTTATCAGCAGCCCTGGCCTGGCAGCACTAGGGTTGTTGGTTGAAGTCAGTCTGCCGTGGATGCCAGACATGGGGGGGTGACACCCGCTATAGGGGTAACACCCAGGGCCAGCCGCTGGATTGCTTCCGCCGCTCACCAACACAGGAGAGAGGAGCAGGAGGCAGAATGGGAGATAGACAGCAGCACTGAATAGACATCAAGAGCTGCCAGAGTTAACTTTCTAAGTTAACCAGCAGGTAATTGGTTGCTAGGAGGTGTGGGGGGGGGGCTGTGTAATGTAAAAGGGGCCAGAGGCGTGGGGGCGGTGTAATGTAAAGGGGTCACGAGGTGTGGGGGCTATGTAATGTGAAGGGGTCCAAAGGTGTGGGGGCTGTGTAATGTAAAATGGTCCAGAGGTGCGGAGCTGGGTAATGTAAAGGAGTCCAGGGGTGTGGGGGCTGTATAATGTAAAGAGGTACAGAGGTGTGGGGGCTGTGTAATGTAAAGGGGTCCAGAGGTGCGGGGGCTGTATAATGTAAAAGGGTCCAGAGGTGTGGGGGCTGTATAATGTAAAAGGGTCTATAGAAGTGGGGCTGTGTAATGTAAAGGGGTCCAGAAGTGCAGGGGCTGTGTAAAGTAAAGGGGTCCAGAGGTATGGGGGCTGTGTAATGTGAAGGGGTCCAGAAGTGCGGGGGCTGTGTAAAGTAAAGGGGTCCAGAGGTATGGGGGCTGTGTAATGTAAAGGGGTCCAGAGAAGTGGAGCTGTGTAATGTAAAGGGGTCTAGAGGTGTGGGGGCTTTGTAATGTAAAGGGGTCCAGAGGTGTGGGGGCTTTGTAATGTAAAGGGGTCCAGAGGTGTGGGGGCTGTGTAATGTATAGGGGTCCAGAGGTGTGGGGGCTTTGTAATGTAAAGGGGTCCAGAGGTGCGGGGGTTGTGTAATGTAAAGGGGTCGAGAGGTATGGGGGCTGTGTAATGTAAAGGGGTCCAGAGGTATGGGGGGTGTGTAATGTAAAGGGGTCGAGAGGTATGGGGGCTGTGTAATGTAAAGGGGTCCAGAGGTATGGGTGCTGTGTAATGTAAAGGGGTCCAGAGGTACGAAGGCTGTGTAATGTAAAGGGGGTCTTCGTACATTTTACCCGCAGTTAGACCTGTAGTCCTATAGATTTCTATTACCTTGCACGTTTTTTCCGCATTTTCTGAAAAGCGCATCAAAAGTCCCGCATGCTGCATCTGTGGGGCACATTAAAATATGTTTTGTTTTTCTTTTTAAGGGGGGGGGGGGGTGACACCATGTTTCACTGCACCAGATGGCACCAACCCTAGTGACGCCACTGGAAGTACCACATAGTAAGTGTGCCACTGCCAGTTACATGTATTTCTGTCTGGCGCTGGCCATCCAATGACAATCCTCGGGTCGGTCAGCATTGTTTTTGCAGAGGAAGAGGAAGAGCCTGGCTGCCCAGGGGAGCAGAGGGAGGAGGATTATTCCAGGTTCCTGACTGCAGTGCCCAGGGGCGCTACACATGACGTCACCGGGGGGTTCCAGATATAGGATCTGTCCCGGGTGCCAAATGCCCTAGGTACACCCCTGTTCAAATCCCAACCACGGCACTGCCTGCCTGGAGTTTGCATATTCTCTATATCTATCTAGTGTCTATAGCTAGCTTCATAGGGACCGGTCAGCTGCTCACCTTTATGTTATGTCACCTTGTCATTGTCCTCGTATAGGCTGTTCTATGTTCTCACTTCCTTCTATGATATGAGGAGACAGATAAGGTCCTCCACCTGCCTGATCACCGGCATTGCCCCACAATCTGCAGCTGTCACGTCCTGCTCACACCTGCCACCGGTCCTGTGTGTGTCCTGGACTGACTCATAGGTGACTCAGGAGTCTCACACACAATATATTATCCATTCATCAGGACTGTCGCTGCTGTGCAAGTCACATCCTGGTTCCATCATTGTCACCCAATTCTCACCTTACTGGCTAGGGGGGATCCTGTGTCTGGGTCACTATCTATAGATCAATATCATACACATCCCTTCATCAAACTTATCTATGACATCTTCCCCACTTCCCTGAGCGATGTCCCCATCCCTGCAGGTCACCTGTATCAGTGACTGAGGTGCCCTGCCATTGAGTGACTATGAGTGAGGTTGGTGGGGACCACCAGGACCTCTGTGTCCATGATAACACCAGACCTGCCTGCCTGAAGGGGGCACTCTTTTTATGTCCCCTCTAACACCCCTGGAGGAGATCTGTAATGTCCCCAAGGTGGTATCTAGAGATGTGCACAACGGAAACATTTGTTTTGTTTAGTTTCGGATTTGTTTGAATTTTATTTCATCGTATTCTTTATGTTAGAATGATTCCAAATTCAAATTTCAAAAGACGGCTATATTCATTCTATTTTATTCTACAGTATTTTAATTTTTTTTTCTATTCTAGTCTTTTCTGTTCTATTCTATTTTTTCTATTCTATTCTATTCTTTTCTAGTCTAATCTTTTATTTTATATTTTGTTTTATTCTGTTTTATTTTATTCTGTTTTATTCTATTTTTCTCTATTACATTAATTTCTTTTCTATTCTATTCTGTTTTATTCTATTCAATGCCTTTATTTTTCATTCTATTCTGCTTTATTATATTGTTTTCTATTCTATTCTTTTCTCTTCTATTCTGTTTTATTCTATTCTTTTATTTTCTTTTAAATTCTGCTCTTTTCTATTGTTATATTTCCTATTCTATTCTTTTTATTTTATTTTATATTCTGTTCTTTTATATTCTGTTCTATTCTGTTTAGTGATATTATTTTCTATTCTATTCCTTTATTTTCTATTCTATTCTGTTTTATTCCATTCTTTTCTTTCATTTTCTATTCTGTTCTTTTCTATTATTTTATTTCCTATTCTATTTTGCTCTACTCTATTCCTTTATCTTTAATAATTTCTATACTTTTATTCTCTATTCTATTCTATTCTGTTGAATTCTATTATTTTATTTACTATTCTATTCTTTAAATGTTTCTTTCATATTCTATTACTTTATATTCTGTGCTATTCTGTTTAGTCATATTCTTTTCTATGCTATTCCTTTATTTTTCTATTCTATTCTATTATATTTTATTCCATTATTTTCTTTCATTTTCTAGTCTGTTCTATTTTTTTTCCTATTCTTTTTTGCTCTATTCTATTCCATTATTTTTTATCCTTTCTATTCTTTTGTTTTATATTATATTCTATTCTATTCTGTTATTTTATTTCCTATTCTATTCTTTTTATTTTCTTTTATATTCTGTTATTTTATATTCTGTTCTATTCTGTTTAATTATATTCCTTTCTATTCTATGCCTTTATTTTCTATTCTATTCTATTCTGTTTTATTCCATTATTTTCTTTTATTTTCTTTTATATTCTGCTCTTTTCTATTATTATATTTCCTATTCTATTCTTTTTATTTTATTTTATATTCTGTTCTTTTATATTCTGTTCTATTCTGTTTAGTGATATTATTTTCTATTCTATTCCTTTATTTTCTATTCTATTCTGTTTTATTCCATTCTTTTCTTTCATTTTCTATTCTGTTCTATTCTATTCTATTATTTTATTTCCTATTCTATTTTGCTCTACTCTATTCCTTTATCTTTAATAATTTCTATACTTTTATTCTCTATTCTATTCTATTCTGTTGAATTCTATTATTTTATTTCCTATTCTATTCTTTAAATGTTTCTTTCATATTATATTATTTTATATGCTGTGCTATTCTGTTTAGTCATATTCTTTTCTATGCTATTCCTTTATTTTCTATTCTATTCTATTATATTTTATTCCATTATTTTCTTTCATTTTCTAGTCTGTTCTATTTTTTTTTATCTATTCTTTTTTGCTCTATTCTATTCCATTATATTTTATCCTTTCTATTCTTTTGTTTTCTATTATATTCTATTCTATTCTGTTATTTTATTTCCTATTCTATTCTTTTTATTTTCTTTTATATTCTGTTATTTTATATTCTGTTCTATTCTGTTTAATTATATTCCTTTCTATTCTATGCCTTTATTTTCTATTCTATTCTATTCTGTTTTATTCCATTAATTTATTTTATTTTATTTTATATTCTGCTCTTTTCTATTATTATATTTCCTATTCTATTCTTTTTATTTTATTTTATATTCTGTTCTTTTATATTCTGCTCTATTCTGTTTAGTGATATTATTTTCTATTCTATTCCTTTATTTTCTATTCTATTCGGTTTTACTCCATTCTTTTCTTCCATTTTCTATTCTGTTCTATTCTATTATTTTATTTCCTATTCTATTTTGCTCTACTCTATTCCTTTATCTTTAATAATTTCTATACTTTTATTCTCTATTCTATTCTATTCTGTTGAATTCTATTATTTTATTTCCTATTCTATTCTTTACATTTTTCTTTCATATTCTATTATTTTATATTCTGTGCTATTCTGTTTAGTCATATTCTTTTCTATTCTATTCCTTTATTTTCTATTCTATTCTATTCTATTCTATTCTATTCTATTATATTTTATTCCATTATTTTCTTTCATTTTCTAGTCTGTTCTATTTTTTTACTATTCTTTTTTGCTCTATTCTATTCCATTATTTTTATCCTTTCTATTCTTTTGTTTTCTATTATATTCTATTCTGTTATTTTATTTCCTATTCTATTCTTTTTATTTTCTTTTATATTCTGTTATTTTATATTCTGTTTTATTCTGTTTAATTATATTCCTTTCTATTCTATGCCTTTATTTTCTATTCTATTCTATTCTGTTTTATTCCATTATTTTCTTTCATTTTCTAGTCTGTTCTATTTTTTTTACTATTCTTTTTTGCTCTATTCTATTCCATTATTTTTATCCTTTCTATTCTTTTGTTTTCTATTATATTCTATTCTGTTATTTTATTTCCTATTCTATTCTTTTTATTTTCTTTTATATTCTGTTATTTTATATTCTGTTTTATTCTGTTTAATTATATTCCTTTCTATTCTATGCCTTTATTTTCTATTCTATTCTATTCTGTTTTATTCCATTATTTTCTTTCATTTTCTAGTCTGTTCTATTTTTTTTACTATTCTTTTTTGCTCTATTCTATTCCATTATTTTTATCCTTTCTATTATTTTGTTTTCTATTATATCCTATTCTATTTTGTTATTTTATTTCCTATTCTATTCTTTTTATTTTCTTTTATATTCTGTTATTTTATATTCTGTTTTATTCTGTTTAATTATATTCCTTTCTATTCTATGCCTTTATTTTCTATTCTATTCTATTATATTTTATTCCATTATTTTCTTTCATTTTCTAGTCTGTTCTATTTTTTTTTACTATTCTTTTTTGCTCTATTCTATTCCATTATTTTTTATCCTTTCTATTCTTTTGTTTTCTATTATATTCTATTCTATTCTGTTATTTTATTTCCTATTCTATTCTTTTTATTTTCTTTTATATTCTGTTATTTTATATTCTGTTCTATTCTGTTTAATTATATTCCTTTCTATTCTATGCCTTTATTTTCTATTCTATTCTATTCTGTTTTATTCCATTATTTTCTTTTATTTTCTATTCTGTTCTATTATTTTATTTCCTATTCTATTTTTGCTCTATTCTATTCCTTTTGTTTTTTCTATTCCTTTATTTTCTATTCTTTTCTATTCTTTAAAGCAGCCTAAGTAGGAATCATCATCTTATTTCACTTTTATACCTAACTAATTATATTGCAATGTGTTTCATTTTCGAATTCAAATTTATTTTCAAATTTAAATTCTTTTTCAAATTCGGATGATTTTTTTCGTTATAATTTATTTTAGATTAGTTGAAATTTGTTACTATTGTGATTTGGAAATTTGTATACATCCAAATCTCCGAATAAGGAAAATTTTGTCTGCATTTCGATTCGTAACATAATGACTCGCACATGTCTAGTGGTAACGGTCTTATTGAGACAATGGCTCTTTGTTGGTGACCGAAGGAAGGAGACCCTCCTAGATATTCCTGGATTACCTGAATCTGATCCTTACTCAGGCCATTGTTCAGGAGGTCATTGTCCTAAATTGTCAGCGGTTTAGCCTGGTTTTACGTTGTATTGGGAGTGACCCACATTTCAACCCCCTATAACTGGTTGCCTAATCCACCTTTTCATTTACCGGTATGGCCCAATAGCAGTATACTACTAACCTTCCAATATAGCACCCTCCAACAATATCCTATATCCTGGCCTCCCCCATTTCTCTGCATGTCCAGCCTATCAAATATACACCATATTACCGAAAGTATTGGGACGCTTGCCTTTACACACACATGAATTTTAATGGCATCCCAGTCTTAGTCCGTAGGGTTCAATGTTGTGTTGGCCCACCCTTTGCAGCTATAACAGCTTCAACTCTTCTGGGAAGGCTGTCCACAAGGTTTAGGAGTGTGTCTATGGGAATGTTGGACCATTCTTCCAGAAGCGCATTTGTGAGGTCAGGCACTGTCCTCATGTTGGACGAGAAGGCCTGGCTCGCAGTCTCCACTCTAATTCATCCCAAAGGTGTTCTATCGTGTTGAGGTCAGGACTCTGTGCAGACCAGTCAAGTTCCTCCACCCTAAATTCCATGTATTTATGGACCTTGCTTTGTGCACTGGTGCGCAGTTATGTTGGAATAGGAAGGGGCCATCCACAAACAGTTCCCACAAAGTTGGGAGCGTGAGATTGTCCAAAACATCTTGGTACGCTGACGCCTTAGTTACCTTCACTGGAACTAAGGGGCCAAGCCCAACCCCTGAAAAACAACCCCACACCATAACCCCCACCCCACCCCCCCCCCCCCTCCACCAAATGATTTGGACCAGTGCACAAAGCAAGGTCCATAAAGATACAGATGAGCGAGTTTGGGGTGGAGGAACTTGATTGGCCTGCACAGAGTCCTGACCAGTGGCGGCCAGTGCGTTAAAGGCGCAGGGGCGCCGCCCCCACCTATCCATGCGTCCAGCCCCCTAATCTACATGTGGGGCGCGGGGCACTGGACGCGTGGAGTTCAATGGGGCTTTTTTTTTGTCACCTGATTAGTGTCAGCAAAGGGTGGACCCGGGCCCAACCTCCGAGCCCACCCATTGTGTGACAATAGCGAATGAAAATTCGCTATTGTCACACGGATCCTCCTCCTGGCCAATCAGGAAGCGGATCCGATACATTGGATCGGATCCGATTGGATCTCTGCATTGAAAGGGGGCACGCTGGCATCTCTGCATTGAAAGGGGGCACGTGGCATCTATGCATTGAAAGGGGGCACGATGGCATCTCTGCATTGAAAGGGGGCACGCTGGCATCTCTGCATTGAAAGGGGGCACAATGGCATCTCTGCATTGAAAGGGGCACACTGGCATCTCTGCATTGAAAGGGGGCACGCTGGCATCTCTGCATTGAAAGGGGGCACGCTGGTATCTCTGCATTGAAAGGGGGCACGCTGGCCTCTCTGCATTGAAAGGGGGCACGCTGGTATCTCTGCATTGAAAGGGGGCACGCTGGTATCTCTGCATTGAAAGGGGGCACGCTGGTATCTCTGCATTGAATGGAGCACGCTGGTATCTCTGCATTGAAAGGGGGCACGCTGGTATCTCTGCATTGAATGGAGCACGCTGGCATCTCTGTATTGAAAGGGGGCACGCAGGTCCCTGTGCATTGAAAGGGGGCATGCTGGTCCCTGTGCATTGAAAGGGGGCACACTGGTCTCTCTGCATTGAAAGGGGGCACGCTATGCCTTAATTACTGAAGGCCCCTTTCACACTTTTGTGACCTCAAAGTCACGCAATTTTTTACAGCGTTTTTTGCCGCAAAGCAATGCCTATTACAATTTTCTGTTTGCGCCCCCCCCCCCCCCCCCAAAAAAAAATTTTGAGCACCAGCCGCCACTGGTCCTGACCTCAACCCCATAGGACACCTTTGGGATTAATTCGAGCCAGGCCTTCTCGTCCAATATCAGTGCCTGACCTCACAAATACAGTACGGTCAAACATTCCCATAGACACTCCTAAACCTTGTGGACGGCCTTCCCAGAAGAGTTGAAGCTCTTATAGCTGCAAAGGGTGGGCCAACTCAATATTGAACCCTATGGACTAAGACTGGGATGCCATTAAACTTCATGTGCGTGTAAAGGCAGGCGTCCCAATACTTTTGGCAATATAGTGTAGCTACTGCTGGTAATATTTAACTCCCTCAGCAATACCAAAAAAAATCTCATGATGTCTGTTTCTGCCAGGGTCGGCCCTAAAATCAGATGGTCTGGTCACATGAACATTCTTGTTTAGGGCATTTGCGGAATGAGGGAGGAGAGAAATGAAGGTGGTCATACCACCAGTAACATAACAACAGCAATTAGGTGAGATATACTAATCCCTCCGATCCCTTTGATCTCTGAGAATAGTCATTCAGGTCCACATAATTAATAGAATGTCGCTCAGTCTGGACATAAACCCCATGCAGTGCATACAGTGCGCTGAACATTCAGTAATACTGCAGATGGTCTTCTCTAACTTGTGCTCTCAGACTTGACCCACTTTAGCAGGGTCAAGACCCCTCTGGTGGCAATATATGGGCTACTGTGACAATTCACTGGCAGTTGTGGCAATCTCCCTCCACCTTCTCTAATTACCCCTATGAAGGGCTGAAGGGCATAGCAGTACCACTTTTTACCCTTAAACCAAACACTTCATGGCAGAAAAAAGGTAGAGGAGGAATAAGCACAGTGCCACCATTCTGCCACGCTGACCTTCAGCAATGTGTGACATCACTACTCCTGGCAGCCCACAGCGGGTGCATGCACATCTGCATGGTGCCATACAAAGACCTGCTTGCTGCATCTTTAACCACTTAAGCCCCGGAAGATTTTACCCCCTTCCTGACCAGGAGGTATTTTGTGATTCGGCACTGCGTGACTTTAACAGACAATTGCGCGGTCGTGCGACGCTGTACCTAAACTAATTTGACGTCCTTTTTTTCCCACAAACAGAGCTTTCTTTTGGTGGTATTTGATCACCTGTGCGATTTTTTGATCATGCGCTATAATCAAAAAAAAGCGCCAATTTTGCAAAAATAACAATATTTTTCACATTTTTTTTATATGAAATTCCCAAAAAAAAATGTAAAAATCAAAATTTTTTTAAATTTTTGGCCAATTTGTTTTCTGCTACATATGTTTGGTAAAAAAAATCACAATAAGCGTATTTTGATTGGTTTGCGCAAAAGTTATTGCATTTACTAACTAAGGGAAAGATTTTTGTCATTTTTGTTGTTTTTTTTTTTAACGAGCAATGGCAGCGATCTGTGATTTTTTTTTTTGCGGGACTGCGACATTGCAGCGGACAGATTGGACCCTTGACTGACATTTTTAACACTTTTGGGGGTACCAGTGACATTACTACAGTAATCAGTGCTATACATATGCACTGTTACTGTAAAAATGACACTGGCAGGGAAGGGGTTAACTTTATTGGAGAGGGAGGGGTTAAGTGTGTCCCTAGGGGCGTGATTCTAACTGTGCAGGGATGTGGCTGTGTGTGTAACAGCACAGATCAACGGTCCTACATAGTAGAACCGTATGATCACTGTTTCTACAGAGGGAAGACTGACAGGCGGCTTTGTTTACATTAGCCGCCTGCCTTTCTCCCTCTCCACCCGACGATCATGAGTGACCGGCGGACATCGGGTCCGCCGGTCACACGCGCCAGCTTCCCAGTGAACGAGCAGGGGCAGGAGCGCGCCTCCGGCGGCGCGCGCTCACCCCCTGTTGGCTCCCAAGCCAGTGACGTATATATACGTCACTTTGCCTGGGAGGGGCTGACCGCCGCTGTATGTAGTCGGGCGACGGTCGCCAAGTGGTTAAAGTGGTTCCCATGTTACATAGAGTTTCAACTGTAACACTTCTAAAAATACACTTACAGGTGCATCTCATAAAATTAGAATATCAACAAAAAGTTAATTTATTTCAGTAATTCAATTCAAAAAGTGAAACTTGTATATTTTATAGAGATACATTACGCGCAGAGTGATATATTTTAGGCATTTCTTTCATTTAATTTTGATGATTATGGCTTACAGCGAGTGACAACCCAAAATTCGGTATCTCAGAAAATTAGAATATTACATAAGACCAATATAAAAAAAAGAAAAAATGATTTTTAATACAGAAATTTTGGCTTAGTGAAAAGTCTGTCCATGTACAGTATAGGATGCACTCAGTACTTGGTCGGGGCTCCTTTTGCATGAATTACTGCATCAATGCGGCACGGCATGGAGGCGATCAGCCTGTGGCGCTGCTGAGGTGTTATGGAAGCCCAGGTTGCTTTGATAGAGACCTTCAGCTCATTTGCATTGTTGGGTGTGGTGTCTTATATCTTCCTCTTGACAATACCTCACAGATTCTCTATGGGGTTTAGGTCAGGCGAGTTTGCTGGCCAATCAAGCACAGTTATACCATGATCATTAAACCAGGTACAGTATTGGTCGTTTTGGCAATGTGGGCAGGTCCCAAATCCTGCTGGAAAATGAAATCAGCATTTCCATAAAGCCGGTCAGCAGAGAGAAGCGTGAAGTGCTCTAAAATTTCCTGGTAGAGGGTTGCGTTGACTTTGGACTTGATAAAACACAGTGGACCAACACCAGCAGATGACATGGCTCCCCAAATCATCACTGACTGTTGAAACTTCACACTGGACCTCATGCAACTTGGATTCTGTGCCTCTCCACTCTTCCTCCAGAGTCTGGGACCTTGATTTCCAAATGAAATGCAAAATTTTCCACAGTCCGTGACGATTTGGGGAGCCATGTCATCTGCTGGTGTTGGTCCACTGTTGGCGTCAGTGGAAGGAATGGTGCCCCCTTGTTGGTGTCAATGGGAGGATTAGTGCCCCAAAGGCAGAGTACAGGCAAGCAAAGGGCCACATTTGGCTCATGGGCCACAATTTGGAGACCCCTGTTCTAGAGGGATTCCAAAGGTATAATATATGCATAGTTACATTGTTTAAAGCTGGACCAGTGTAACTATGTATACAATATCCATACCTGAAATTCTTTAATGTATTTATTTTTAATTGGTTGGACTAGATGGAATTTTTTCAAGCTATGTAGTAAGGTGGTGCCATTCACATATGAGTATTGCATTGCATGCAAACTGTGCTTTTACATTCACTTTATGTGTGTTTTAGAAGTGTTACATTTGAAACGCTATTCAACATGGGAACCACATCAAAGATGCAGCAAGCAGGCCTTTTATTTTACGGCACCATGCAGATGTGAAGCAGGTCGCAGCTCTGGCTCCTAGGCTCCAAACTGTAGTCCACTCAATTTGCTGCTCGGCAGAGGACCAGAAAGCAAGTGGAATTCACTGTAGTAGCGGTGTAATAATGGCGTCTCCTACAGCAGGGGATCATGGGACATATAGTCCCGAAGGCTGCAATTTCAAAGGATCTAATGCTGCTGCAAACTACAAGTTCCAGCTGGCTGGAGAGAGAGATAATTCTGGGTGAGCAGATAAATAGAATAGTCTAGAAAGGGGTTTGCTCTCTTGGGACACGGGACCTACAGCTGCAGGAGAGAAAGGGTAGGATACCCCTGGTCGGTGAGATTGGGCACAGTGGCCTAAAGTAAGCCTTATCCCTGGAGGCAGTTCCACAGCCTCTGGCCTCCCATCGGTAGAGTGGCTATCCAGGGTCTCTTTTACCTACGCCCATGCAGGCGCCTCTGAATCCCTGGGTCGTCAGGTTTCAAGTCGGGCATCTTTCATCTGACTGCAGGTCCTTCAAGAGCCTGCCCTGGATAGCCTTTCTTCAGGAGTCTTGGTATCTCCAGGATTGGTGAGTGGGCAGAAGCCCACCCATGACATTGCACTCAGAGATACTGCATGCAAACACCTTTACCCTACCCTTTTCTCCACCAAAGGCCATTCATTGGGAAACATCTTGCTTATTTTACTCACCTTTGCTAGTTGCCAATGCACAGCAATATCATTGGGGTCATTGATAGCTAGCGGAAGATCTTGGACACCTATGCTTCAATGACTCCTCCACACGAATAAATCATCCTACAGCACATTAAAGGGAATCTCTCACTTAGGTTTTGCATATTATGTTTGGTATTTCTTTGCACCTGTGGATGTCAGGAAGGCTCCGTCAGAAGACAGGTTAATTCCTGTAGGCAAGTCCCTCTTCCCTGAACCTCCTGAAGAAGAGGCGCGTTAGCGCGTGCTAACATGCGCACGCATTGGCGAACCAATATGCGCCGGAATGCAAATTAATCATCCCGTGACAGATGAGGGTGCAAATAGGCTATTTAAGCTGGATCAGTACCCAGGATCAGTGCTGTCTCGGCTACAGCATTCTGTGATTGTCCTGTTCCCTGTTACCTGCATCTGCTCTTGAAATAATGACCCGGTCTGCTCTTGACTATTCCTGCTCTCCACCTGCATCGACCCCAGCTTGTTCCTTGACCATTCCCCTGTCTCCTCATCTGTACCTGTCCTTTAGCTCTGTGTATGACCCGGCCTGTCTGACTCTGCTTATCTTTCAGACCCCTTGGAGCTACCAAGTCACTAACACCTGTCCATCTGCTACCGGGATATCTGCTGCCATCTGGTGTCTTACTCAACCAGCAGCCCAGCAGCTAGCATGTCTACTGGCACTTGTGCGACTCTGCACTCCTGCACTACCTGTATACTCTACCAGGAGCCCCGAGTCAGGGGTGTTAGTGAGACCTTCCTCTGCATAAACCAGGCTCTACCCACCAGGTATGTGACAGTGGCACCAAGGCGTAGAGGGAGCTGACTGACAAAAAGTCTTCTCTTCCCCCTTTTGTACCTGAGGTCATAGGTCCCCTTAGGATCTGTTGGCTTCTACCACCAGGTTCACTGTTATTGCTATTTCATTGCAAATATCCGTAATTCTGTTTTATGCTAACGCTGCCATTGGGGAATACCCACATTTTACATTCTTCTTTCCCTTGATCTCCAATAATATCCAGTAAAATATCCATTTACAACCTCTGTTATTTCTTTGGTGTCTTTTGCATTTGCATTCTCTCTTTGAATTATGTCTGAACTCAGGGTGTCAGAGGTTTCGGGAGGCTTGCAAGGTCAGGGCAACTTCTGGGGGCAGTCATCTTCCAGGGGTGGCTCTACACTTATAATTGTTAATAGCCAGCTTTATTCTGTGCCTTCAATAATGCATCAACATTTGTTGATGGTTCCAATCACCCTTAACCACTTACCAACTGCCTAACGGCTATTTACGTCGCTCATTTAAAGCGAAATACCAGGTATTTTTTTAAAAGGCGGTCGGTCGGCTTTCAGATAAGGGTGGTCCCAGTGGCGGATTCACCGCGGGATCACCCTTACGGTGCGGCAGAAGGGGTGCCCCCCCCCCTCCCGCCGCGACCCGACTGTTTTCCCCGGTTACTGGACCCGCCGGCAGCGGGGAAAACGATCCAGTCCCGGATCCTCTGAGACAGGAAGTTGAGTGAGGTCAAGATGGCCCTCATTCGACTCTATGGTCTTGGAGGACCGGAGCGACGTCAAACATCGTTGCCTAGCAACCGGTTTAAAGGGCCGATTTTTTTTTCAACGTTTTTTTTTTTTTCTTTTTCAGTGTAGATGTGAAATGTGAGGTCTTTTTGACCCCAGATCTCACAATAAAGATAGTTCTATTACAAGGGATGTTTACATTCCCTGTAATAGGAATAAAAATTATCACTTTTTTTTTTTTTTAAACGGTGTAAAAATAAAAAATAATAAATAAAATAAATAGGAAACAAAAAAATTAAAGCTCCCTATCCTCATTAGCTCGTGCGCAGAAGCGAACACATACGGAAGTCCCGCCCACATATGTAAACGGTGTTCAAACCACACATGTGAGGTATCGCCGCGGTCGTTAGAGCGAGAGCAAAAATTTGAGCCCAAGACCTCCTCTGTAACTCTAAGCTGGTAACCTGTAGAAATTTTTAAATTGTTGCCTATGGGATTTTTAAGTACCAAAGTCTGTCGCCATTGCGCAATTTTGAAGCATGACATGTTCAGTATCTATTTATTCGGAGTAACATTATTTTTCACATTATGGAAAAAAATTGAGCTAGCTTTACTGTATTCTTATTTTTTTAATTCAAAAAAGTGATTTTTTTTTCCAAAAAAATTATGTTTGGAAGACCGCTGCGCAAATATTGCAAATATTGCAATGATCTCCATTTTATTCTCTAGGGTCTCTGCTAAAAAAAAAAAAAAATATATATATATATATATATATATATATATATATATATATATATATATATATATAATGTTTTGGGGTTCTATGTCGTTTTCTAGCAAAAAAAAAAAAAAAACAGATTTTAGCTTGTAAATACCGGTGTCAAAAATAGGCCCGGTCTTAAAGTGGTTAATCAAAAAGCCGGGACCACCTAACACAAGCTCTTTTTCATAGCGGTATGAACTTGGAGCCCCATCCCATCCATACCACACCTTTGGTTGGTTCAGGAGGTAATTCTACTTTAAGGAAATTTGAACAATTTGATGTTCCAGCATATAATTCATTATATGTAAAACTATCATAGGGATTCGCTCTTTAACCGCTTGCCGACCACCGCGCGACTATTTACTGCGGCGGTCAGCCCCTCACAGGCAAAGCGACATAGGTCTACGTCGCTAGCCTGTGAGGGTCTCAGGAGCGAGCGCGCGCCGCCGGAGGCGCGCTCCCGCGCGGTCACGGACTCCCCCGCGCATGTGACCGGCGGACCCAATCGTCCGCCGGTCACTCGCGATTGACGGTGGAGAGGGAGAAAGGCAGGCGGCTAATGTAAACAAGCCGCCTGTCATTCTCCCCTGTGTAGGAATAGTGATCATACGGTTCTACTATGTAGGACCGTTGATCACTGTTCTTACACCTCAAGCCACAGCCAATCACAGTTAGAATCACGCCCCTAGGGACATACATAACCCCTCCCTCTCAAAGGCCAGTGTAATTTTACAGTAACAGTGCATATGTATACCACTGATTACTGCAGTAATGTCACTGGTAACCCCAAAAGTGTCAAAAATGTCAGTCAAGGGTCCGATCTGTCCGCCGCAATGTCGCGGTACCGCAAAAAAAATCGCAGATTGCCGCCATTACACGTTAAAAAAAAAAAAACAACAAAAATGACAAAAATCTTTCCCTTTGTTAGTAAACGCGATAACTTTTGCGCAAACCAATCAAAATACGCTTTTTGCGATTTTTTTTACCAAACATATGTAGCATAAAACAAATTGGCCGAAAATGTTAAAAAATTTTGATTTTTACATTTTTGGGGGGGGGATATTTCATATAAAAAAATTTGAAAAATATTGTTATTTTTGCAAAATTGACGTTTTCTTTTTTTGTTTATAGCGCATGTTTAAAAAATCGCACAGGTGATCAAATACCACCAAAAGAAAGCTCTGTTTGTGGGAAAAAAAGGACGTCAAATTTGTTTAGGTACAGCGTCGCACGACCGCGTAATTGTCCATTAAAGTCACGCAGTGCCGAATCGCAAAATAGGCCGTGGTCAGGAAGGGGGTAAAATCTTCCGGGGCTTAAGTGGTTAAAAACATCTTACAAAACATTTAAATGTAATTAAAGTCCCTAGGCACACACTGTACTGTGGTGCCCACCACCATGGAGTACATGGTAAGTCCCCAGACATTATTATTGGGGTGCATAACACTGAGTACTGTGTCATACCGGACACCACGGTGTCTTCCCAATCACGTGTGTGTACAGTCTTACCAGATGACTAATGCTGACTTTGTAAAGTTCACACCTCTACCAGTAACCATTGCTATAACTTGTACATAGTCTCCATTGATTCATAAGTATGAATGAGCAAACATTGGATTTTGTTCTCTGAAAGGAACAAATTCCTCACCTAAATTCCTGTCATGTCTGACACATAAACACGCTTCTAATGTATAATACAGGCAGGCTGCCAGAGGTGACATGAGGTTCGCAGTGTCTCGACCCTCTGTGCGTGTCTATGGGTGCTTGCATAGATCAGGGAGGTGACAACAGGGACTCCTTATCAAGTGCCCTGAATATTTCCTAATTCTCAGGAGACAGCTATGACAATCTCCCCAGCCATTCACCATCACCGGAAGCTGTGTGGATTACCACAGGTAGCCCCTGATGGACCCTGGCCCCTTTGTTGACCCAATGGGGCCCCGACACGAGATGGGAAGATTGCTTGTACCCACCTATCAGCAGTCCTGGATACAACTAAACCAACCATTTTCAACCTTTAACAACAGAGAAATCCTAAAATAGATTTCAGGTCTCAGCATGGCCGGCCCTACCATGGGTCCTGATGGGTCCAAATTGGTACCCAAAAATTTTTTTCCCAGCAGTTTTGTGTGTCATCCAGGGGCAGCTGCTCTGCTGCCCTGTAAAAAGGCCACCCTGCTGCCCTCAGATGCATATTCATATTTGCCGAATGCGAGGGTGCTCGCACACAGTCTAATACCGGCTGTTAAACACCCGAGCACACATGAAGAGCTCAGGTGTGTGTGCTGCTGGGGATGGGGTACCCAGAGGAGACAGAGAGCAATGAAAGATCCTTTCCCGGACGCAACTTGCAAGGCTTGCATTTCTATTCGGTGGAACTGGGTGTGGCCGCCCTCATGCCTAGCCCACCTTCTTCTGCTCTGGTGTGAGGTTAGGCACTGAAGACTTTGGGAGCACTGGGAGCGAGCAATATCAGTTAGTTCTGTGTGACAGGACACAAAGGGTGTCCATCATTTTTTCTAGTAGTGGCTGCTGATCTGCTGGATGGCCAAATGTTGCATAACCTGTAATGCTCAAAAATCACTATACAACCCTAGCTTGCCATTATGCCGTCCTGACCTGCCCTTATTCTACCCTAGCCCGCCCCTATACTGCCTAGCCTGTCTATATACTACCCTACCCTAGATTTTTTTTTTTTTTTTTTGGGGGTGGAGGGGCAGCACTTCATTCTTGGACCCAGTCAGCACAATGTCTTTGGCCAGCCCTGGGTCTCAGGGCACCCCAACCAATATTATGAGACCCACAGCCCATGGTACATTAGCAAAGAATAAATACCGTGTTTCCCCGAAAATAAGCCCGGGTCTTATATTAATTTTGGCACGCAAAGACACAGTAAGGCTTATTTTTGGGGTAGGTCTTATAATGTTCTGTCCCTCTCTTCCCTCCCTGTGTGCCAAGAATCCAGTGTGAACCTAGTTTACCGTAGTGTATATAAAATCCTAGGATGCACTTTATTAGTGTTTTATATATGTCCAGTGTGTGTTTTTGTAATAAAATAGTGTAAAATGCCTTCATTACATCACTGCTGTGTCTTCCACTCTTCCTCTCATACCGTGGCTGTCAGAGGGGGATCTCAGCCCCTCCCCTCTGCAGTTTACACAGAAGCGCAGGTTAGATTAGATTACAATAGTGTGAAATACCTTCTACATCGCCGCTCCGGGCTCAGCTGATCTGCCGCCCTCTTCTCCCCCCGCTGACAGCTGGGGGTCACGGAAGCGCCGATGTATCGAAGGTATTTCCCACAATTCTAATTGAATACCGTGTAAACTGCAGAGGGGAGGGGCTGAGATCCCCCTCTGACAGCTACGGTATGAGAGGAGAAAGACAGAATCAGCTGAGAGCAGAGCGGCGATGCAGGGAAGGTATTTCACAGTATTATATTACAAAAACACACACTGGACATTATTTAAAACACTAATAAAGTGCATCCTAGGATTTTTTATACACTAAACTAGGGCTTATTTTCAGGGTAGGGGCTTATATTGCAGCCTTCCCCAAAAATAACACTAGGTCTTACTTTCAGGGTAGGTCTTACTTTCGGGGAAACACAGTAATAGGGTTTCCTTAATAATCATGAAATACAATTAGTAATAATGGCTAGAAAAGTGGAAACTGAAGTGCCACACCACTGCTAAAAGGTCCAGAAGCAACTTTATTTCAATAAAAGTCAGGGGACCATCCAAAAAGTACCCAAAGTGTTTTAGAGGTCCACAAGCAGCCTCTTCCTCACAGTTTGATTGACAACAATGTGAATAGAACAGAAGTGAACTGAACCAATAATGTTATTTTTTCCAGTGTGATTGGCATTTTCCAGTGTGCACAGGCATTGCCAGCAACTGGTTTGGTAGCCTAAACCCTGAACGCATTGGTACTTTTTAGATTGTCCCTCTAACTTTTATTGGAATAAAGTTGTATCTGGACCTCCTAGCAGTGGAGTGGCGCTTCAAATTTCATTTTTGATACATTAAACTAGAAGCCAAGGAGACCGTGGAGATCCTCTGGGGTGTAGAAGCCACCTGCCCAGGGACGAGATCATTCTGGACCAAGCCTATTTCTGACACCTGTTGTTTAAATCAGTATTTTTTGCTAGAAAATTACTAAGAACCCCCAAATATTATATATATTTTTTAGCAGAGACCCTAGAGAATAAAATGAAGGTTTTTTGCAATAATTTGTCACACCGTTTTTGCACAGCGGTATTACAAACGCAATTTTATTTTGTATTTTTGAAACAAATTTTATTTTTGGAAAAAATACACTTTTTTTAATTAAAAAAATAAAACAGTAAAGTCAGCCCAATTTTTTTCTATAATGTGAAAGATAATGTTACACCAAGTAAATTGATGCATAACATGTCATGCTTCAAAATGGTGCACGCTCGTGGAATGGTGACAAACATTGGTACTTAAAAATCTCCATAGGTGACAATTTGGTTACCAGTTTGGAGTACGGAGAAGATCTAGGGCTATAATTATTTCTCTCACTCTAACAATCGTAGTGATACCTCACATGTGTGGTTTGAACACTGTTTACATATGTGGGCGCGACTTGTGTAGGGACGGGCTGCTTTAAATTTTCTTTTTTTTTTTTTCTTATTTATTTTACTTTTTTTTTTTTTCCACTGTCTTTAAAAAAAAAAAAAAAAAATGTTGATCAGTTTTATTCCTAATACAAGGAATGTAAACATCCCTTGTAATAGAAATAATCAGGACAGGTCCTCTTTAATGTGAGACCTGGGGTCAAAAAGACCTCAGGTCTCGCATCTACACTTAAAAGCAATAAAACAATAAAAAATAATAATAATTTTTTTAAATAAAATAAAAAAAATAGGCCCTTTAAGGCCGTTGGGCGGAAGCGATGTCTGACATCTGCTAGGTTAATGTCACGCGTTGAGGTACTGCCTTAAAAGCGGCCTGTCGGTTTTGAGTAGGCTACCAACTCACACCAGTATGTTTAAAAGTAGAGGTGACTATGCAATACTGTGCAATACACAACGCAGATACATTGGACAGCCATTTAATTTAATTGGCAGTGGCACAGCATCACGCCAATGCACGCAATTCATGTTATCATGCATTGCAGTAATGCAAAAGGGAAATGTGGCCCTTTGTGGGGTTGTGGAGCCCTGAATGCAGTGCGGGAGCAACATTAAAATAATATCCATGCAAACATTAGCCTACAAATTCGATATCCATTGTTGATTTCATTTATCTGATTGTAAGCTCCTGTGCATCACCCGCTGGCTCTGGATTACATAATCACACAGGAAATGTCTGTCAGCTTCTTGAGCCTGGCCTCTCATTGCTTACATAGTAGTAACACGAGCGTTGTGTTTACACACAGCGATAAAGCCAAGTCCCGTCCCAGAAAGGTAAATATTAGGGCGAGAGCACACCCGTCCAACCCCTGCTATTGTACATGGTGGGAATGCTGCAGGGTGATATTGGGACAAGACGAGGGAGACTGAGGAGACGACGACTCTTGTGCCTTTCTAAATGGAGAAGAGGATTCTGGATAATGTTATCAAAGAAAAGAAAAGGCCCGGAGTCAGAAAAGAAAAAACATGAACGCAGGGCCACCATGACAGGGTTAAAAGGGGTTTGGTATGGGGGAGGTGTTTCTGGGCAGTTTAAATCTTTATAAAATAGCACTTACGTGATTGGTGGGGTAGCAAGTGGGGCTGCAGAAAGGGGAGATCTGTAGGAGGGTCTCAGGTCTTTAGTTGGAGGACAGCGCGCTTGGGACAACTGCCCACCCTCCCTGCCTTACTGTGTTCAGTGGTGTGATCTGGTGGCATTGTTGTGGCAGCCAGCGGGGTACAAGGTCCTTATTTGGGTTTGATTATGGAAAATGATGTACATTTGTAGGGACCCGTCCTTGGTACAGCTCCCGTTATTATGATTGGGACCCGTCCACGGTACAGCTCGCATTATTATGATTGGGACCCCTCCTTGGTATGACTCCCAGTATTATGGTTGGGGTCCATCCTCAGTACGGCTCCAAATATTATGGTTGGGACCCATCCTCAGTACGGCTCCCATTATTATGGTTAGGATCCGTCCTCGGTACAGCTCGCATTATTATGGTTGGGACCCGTCCTCGGTTTGGCTCCCAGTATTATGGTTAGGAGTGGGACCCGTCCTCGGTATGGCTCCAAATATTATGGTTGGGACTCATCCTCAGTATGGCTCCCATTATTCTGGTTGGGACTCATCCTCGGTACAGCTCCCATTATTATGATTCGGACTCATCCTTGGTATGGCTCACAGTATTATGGTTGGGACCCGTCCTCAGTACGGCTCCAAATATTATGGTTGGGACTCATCCTCGGTATGGCTCCCATTATTATGATTGGGACCCGTCCTTGGTACGGCTTCCATTATTATGATTGGGACCCGTCCTCGGTAAGGCTCCCATTATTATGGTTGGGACCCATCCTTGGTACGGCTCCCATTATTATGGTTGAGACCTATCCTCGATATGGCTCCCATTATTATGGTTGGGACACATCCTTGGTACGGCTCCCATTATTATGGTTGAGACCTATCCTCGATATGGCTCCCATTATTATGGTTGGGACCTGTCCTCGGTACGGCTCCCATTATTATGGTTGGGACCCATCTTCGGTACGGCTCCCATTATTATCATTATTATGGTTGGGACCCGTCCTTGGTATGGCTCCCATTATTATGGTTGGGACGCATCCTTGGTACGGCTCCCATTATTATGATTGGGACCCGTCCTTGGTACGGCACCCATTATTATGGCTGGGACCCATCCTTGGTACGGCTCCCATTATTATGGTTGGGACCTATCCTCGATATGGCTCCCATTATTATGGTTGGGACCCATCTTCGGTATGGCTCCCATTATTATGGTTGGGACCCATCTTCGGTACGGCTCCCATTATTATGCATGGGACCCATCCTCGGTCCGGCTTCCATTATTATGGTTTGGACCTGTCCTCAGTACAGTTCCCATGATTATGGTTGGGACTCATCCTCGGTACGGCTCCCATTATTATGGTTGGGACCCATCCTCGGTACGGCTCCCATTGTTATAGTTGGGACCCATCTTCGGTACGGCTCCCATTATTATGCATGGGACCCATCCTTGGTCTGGCTACCATTATTATGATTGGGACCTGTCCTCAGTACAGCTCCCAATATTATGGTTGGGATCCATCCTCGGTACGGCTCCCATTATTATGGTTAGGACCCGTCCTCTGTACGGCTCCCATTATTATGGTTGGGACCTATCCTCGGTACAGCTCCCATTATTATAGTTGGGAGTGGGACCTGTCCTCGGTACAGCTCCCATTATTATGGTTTTGACCTATCCTCGGTACAGCTCCCATTATTATGGTTGGGACCCATCCTTGGTACGGCTCCCATTATTATGGTTGGGACCCATCCTCGGTAAGCCTCCCATTATTATGGTTGGTGGTATCTGCGAGTAGTAGTTTGTCTCCAAGTCGGTGTTTGTTGCTAGGGGAGGTCTAAACATTTGCAGTGGTTATGCAGGTAATAGAAGTAGATGACCACAAGGACCTTGTGACTCCTATTTGTCAGACTGTTCTGGATGTCCATATGTTGCATATGTTTATAGGTTCATATGTTTATATGTTATTTTAATGTTGTTAATAAAAGGCTGCTATGGCCATTAAACTCAAACTTGGGTTTCATGTGTCTTTTCCTAAGAAAAGGTTAGTGGTGGAGTGGTGGTCCAGCAGTTAGGAGAACAAAGCATCTTTTATACCCTAGTCAAGGATTTCAGAAAGTGCTTACAGCTTATATAGACAGATGTGACTGCCTGTGTATTGTTTTAAACTGCTGACGTGTTTTGATTTTTCCTATGTACAATCTAGGATATGCATCAAAATCATAAACATAAAATATATGTAAAATATATACTCTCAGGCCACTGGACCACCGCAAAATCTGCGTGCCACGGTGCCAGCCAGCAAGCCAGGCTATGATGCTACAGTCCCCAGCATGGCACTCAATGCTGTCTGTAAGAGGTGCAGTGTTGGCAGGACTGAGCTGCAGCCATTGTCTTGCATCTTGATCAATTGCCACATTTGTAGGAGAAGATGACTTGCCAAAGTTCAAACTGAGCATCAGAATGAGGAAGAAAGGGGATTTAGGTGACTTTGAACGTGGCATGGTTGTTAGTGCCAGACGGGCTGGTATGGGTATTTCAAAAACTGCTGATCTTCTGGGATTTTCAGGCACAACCATCTCTCGGGTTTACAGAGAATGGTGGGAAAAGGAGAAAATATCCAGTGAGCGGCAGTTGTGTGGAGGAAAATGCTTTGTTGATGTCAGAGGAGAATGAGCAGACTGGTTCCAAGTGATAGAAAGGCAAAAATAACTCAAATAACCATTCGTTACAACCAAGGTATGCAGAATACCATGTCTGAATGCCCAACACATCCAACCTTGGAGCAGATGGGCTACAGCAGCAGAAGACCACACCGGTGCCACTCCTGTCAGCTAAGAACAGGAAACTGAAGCTACAATTCGCACAGGATCACCAAAATTGGACAATAGAAGATGTTGCCTGGTCTGTTGAGTCTCTATATCAGTTGCAACATTCAGATGGTAGGGTCAGAATTTGGTGCATGGATCCAACCTGCCTTGTATCAACAGTTTAGGCTGGTGGTGTAATGGTGTTGGAGATATTTTCTTGGCACACTTTGGACCCCTTAGTACCAACTGAGCATGGTTTAACCACTTGCCGACCGCTGCCCGACTATATACAGCGGCGGTCAGCCCCTCCCAGGCAAAGTAACGCACCGGTACGTCACTAGCCTGGGAGCGAATAGGGGGCGAGCGCGCGCCGCCGGAGGCGCGCTCCCGCCCCCGCTCGTACCCCCGCTCGTAAGAAGCTGGCGCGTGTGACCGGCGGACCCGATGTCCGCCGGTCACTCGCGATCGTTGGGTAGAGAGGGAGAAAGGCAGGCGGCTAATGTAAACAAAGCCACCTGTCATTCTCCCCTGCGTAAAAGCACAGATCACTCGGTCCTGCTATGTAGGACCGTTGATCTGTGCTGTTACACAAACAGCAACATCCAATCACAGTAAGAAACACGCCCCTAGGGACACACTTAACTCCTCCCTCTCCAATAAAGTTAACCCCTTCCCTGCCAGTGTCATTTTTACAGTAACAGTGCATATGTTTAGCACTGATTACTGTAGTAATGTCACCGGTAACCCCAAAAGTGTCAAAAATGTCAGTCAAGAGTCCGATCTGTCCGCCGCAATTTCGCAGTCCCGCAAAAAAAATTGCAGATCGTCGCCATTACTCGTTAAAAAAAAAACAATAAAAATGACAAAAATCTTTCCCTTAGTTAGTAAACGCAATAACTTTTGCGCAAACCAATCAAAATACGCTTTTTGCGATTTTTTTTACCAAACATATGTAGCAGAAAACAAATTGACCGAAAATGTTAAAAAATTTTGATTTTTACATTTTTTGGGGGGGAATTTCATATAAAAAAATTTGAAAAATATTATTTTTGCAAAATTGTCGCTCTTTTTTTGTTTATAGCGCATGATCAAAAAATCGCACAGGTGATCAAATACCACCAAAAGAAAGCTCTGTTTGTGGGGAAAAAAGGACGTCAAATTAGTTTAGGTACAGCGTCGCACGACCGCGCAATTGTCCGTTAAAGTCACGCAGTGCCGAATCGCAAAGTACCCCCTGGTCAGGAAGGGGGTAAAATCTTCCGGGGCTTAAGTGGTTAAACACCACGGCCTACCTGAGTATTGTTGCTGACCATGTCCATCCCTTTATGACTACAGTGTCCCCATCTTCTGATGGTTCCTTCCAGCAGGATAATGCTCCATGTCACAAAGCTCCAATCATCTCACCACTGGTTTCTTCACCATGACAATGAGGTCACTGTACCCCAATGGCCTCCACACTCACCACATCTCATCCAATAGAGCACCTTTGGGATGTGGAACGGGAGATTGGCATCATGGAAGTGCAGCTGACAAATCTGTGCGAGGTTATCATGTCACTATGGAGAAAAATGGAATGTTTCCAACACCTTTTGGAATCCATGCCATGAAGAATGAAGGCAGGTCTGGAGGCAAAAGGGGTTTCAACCCCGTATTAGTAAGGTGTACCTAATAAAGTGTGTGTATGCAATATATGGCATTCTTGTTCTTGGGTTAGACATTCTTTAGGCATAAATTGGTTTCTGTTGCAAATTCAGGGCGGTTGATGTGGTCAACCCTGGAAGTTAGTGGGCCACCTCTGTCCTTCCCACCTATCCCCCTTCCCTACACCCCTCCCTGATGGCTCCCCTTCTTCTGTTGGGCACAAATGCAGTAGCACTGTCTGCACTGGCAATGTATCTACCTCTGCCTGAAGGAGGTGGAATACGTCCAACTGCCTTTGGGGGGGAGGGGAGAGGTTTTACCCTTCTGGAGGAAATCTGACCACATTTTTGTCATGTTTTGCCTTTCTCAGGATCTGCTCTGGTGTTTTAGGGTTGTGAGATGCGGCAAGGTCTATTCATTTATTATTATTTTTTTCTTTTGTATGTAACTATGTCAAGGAAAGCGATGAACCAAACTGCCCTGGGTGCGACCCATCTACATATTTAGTCTTATGCCAATCCCAGCAGGTTAACTTTTTTTTCACTGCAATATACATGCACATTTATAAAGCATTATCATGCCAAGGTATACAATGTATATTTGCCAATTGGCAAAGTTCTTCTTTGAAAACATTAAATCCGATCTGTGATTGGCTGGGTTGCTCCATGTTATTTAATATAACCCATATTATATCAGACTTGTGAAGTCGGATTAGAAGGATATATATACAAACAGTGTTTTCATGGTGGGGTACTTGTCTGCACATGGCGGAATGTGAGCACCAGTAGATAGAGAGAACTTTTCTGGCTGATGTAATAATAATTCATCCTGAAGAGGAGGCTCTGCCCCGCTGTGCCAATGTTTGCTGGCTGACGACCTACAAATAAATTCTCTGCCACCGCAGATTCCTGACTCCGCTCCAAAACCCCGACATTGTAGAAATGAATGCGCCCAGCGCCGTTTCCCGGGGTATAGTGTGTGTACAGGTCTCCTTCTACTGTCACACTCCAAACTCCTGTACTGGCCAGGTGTCCCCCTTCTGTCATTATGCCCAGGTACCCCTCTCCTGTCACTTTACCCAGGTACCAGTCTACTGTCATAATGCTCAGGTATCCCTCTCCTGTCATAATGCCCAGGTACCCCTCCCCTGTCATAATGCTCAGGTACCCCTCCCTTGTCATAATGCCCAGGTACCTCTTTCCTGTCATCGTGCCCAGGTATCTATTTACTGTCATAATACCCAGGTACCCCTCTTTTGTCATAATGCCTAGGTACCAGTCTACTGTCATAATGCTCAGGTATCCCTCTCCTGTCATAATGCCCAGGTACCCCTCTCCTGTCATAATGCCCAGGTACCCCTCCCCTGTCATAATGCTCAGGTACCCCTCCCTTGTCATAATGCCCAGGTACCTCTTTCCTGTCATCGTGCCCAGGTATCTATTTACTGTCATAATACCCAGGTACCCCTCTTTTGTCATAATGCCTAGGTACCCCTCTCCTGTCATAATTCCCAGGTACCCCTCCCCTGCCATTATGCACAGGTACCCCTCCCCTGTCATAATGCCCAGATACCGCTCTCCTGTCAACGTGCCCAGGTATCTATTTACTGTCATAATGCCAAGGTACCCCTCTTTTGTCATAATGCCCAAGTGTCTCCCCCCTTTCACTTTTCCCAGGTACCCATCTACTGTCATAATGCCCAGGTATCCCTCTCCTGTCATATAACAAAATGAGGTTGAAGGATTGTAAGAGGTGCATGAAAGTCAGCCAGCCCCCAGTCTGATGTACTCACCCTCCAGTCTGTCACCAACCAAATAAAACCTGTCTCTTGGTACAAAGAACAGGGGTTTTGTTGACACACATTTGCAAACGCATGTGAAAGCTGCAGAGCCACTTCACGGCACCCTGTTAAATGTGCAGTCCTACACTCTTAATTTAGTGTCTCCACACTGGAGGCACATGGCCGCTAATGGGTGGATGGGGGAACAGGTGAGAGGGAGACAGCCCAACCTCCCCCAACCCATCCTCATCCATGACTGGCTGTTGTCTCAAAGACTCAAATAATTAGGTTATAACCATGGTGCAAACTGGAAAAGACCAGCTGAGAAGCATTACACCTCCATCCCCTTGGTGGATGCAGCATATAGATAGGAAGGGATTTTATGTATGGGGCATGGCCTGTAAAGAACACTGCCTTTGAAATCCCTAATTTCCTTTTGGGACTTTATATGAGACAAGCAGGTCATGCTATTGGTCTCCATCCCTGTATACGGAAAACACTAAGGTCAAATCAAAACTGCATCCACCAAAAACGCACCTGTCATATTGCTCAGGTATCCCTCTCCTGTCATAATGCCCAAGTACCCCTCACCTTGCATTAATGCTCAGGTGCCCCTCTCCTGTTATAATGCCAAGGTACCCCTCTCCTGTCATAATTCTCAGGTACCCCTTTCTTGTCATAATGCTTAGGTACCCCGCTCCTGTCTTAATGCCCAGGTATCCCTCCCCTGTCATAATGCCCAGGTATCCCTCTCCTGTCATAATGCCCAGGTACTCCTCTCCTGTCATAATGCCCAGATACTCCTCTCTTGTCATAATGCACAGGTACTCCTCACCTGTCATAATTCTCAGGGTCACACCTCCTGTCATAATGCCCAGGTACCTCTCTCCTGTCACCTGTACCCCTCTCCTGTCATAATTCTCAGGTATAGTCTACTGTTATACTGCCCAGGTATCCCTCTCCTACCATAATGCCCGGGTACCTCTCTCCTGTCATAATGCCCAGCTACCCCTCACCTGTCATTAATGCTCAAGTACCCCTCTCCTGTCATAATGCCAAGGTACCCCTCTCCTGTCATAATTCTCAGGTACCTCTCTCCTGCCATAATGCTCAGGTACCCCTCTCCTATCATAATGCCCAGGTACCCCTTTCTTGTCGTAATGGTTAGGTACCCCTCTCCTGTCATAATTCTCAGGTACCCCTCACCTGTCATTAAGGCCCAGGTACCCCTCTCCTGTCATAATTCTCAGGTACCCCTCAACTGTCATTAATGCCCAGGTATCCCTCCCCTGTCATATTGCCCAGGTATCCCTCTCCTGTCATATTGCCCAGGTACTCCTCTCCTGTCATAATGCCCAGGTATCCCTCTCCTATCATAATGCCCAGATACCTCTCTCCTGTCATAATGCCCAGGTTCTCCTCTCCTGTCATATTGCCCAGGTACGCATTTCCTGTCATAATGCCCAGGTATCCCTCTCCTGTCATAATGCCCAGGTACCCCTCTCCTATCATAATGCCCATGTACCTCTCTCCTGTCATAATGCCCAGGTACCCTTTTCTTGTCATAATGCTTAGGTACCCCGCTCCTGTCTTAATGCCCAGGTATCCCTCCCCTGTCATATTGCCCGGGTATCCCTCTCTTGTCATATTGCCCAGGTACCCATTTCCTGTCATAATGCCCAGGTATCCCTCTCCTGTCATATTGCCCAGGTATCCCTCTCCTGTCATATTGCCCAGGTACCCATTTCCTGTCATAATGCCCAGGTATCCATCTCCTGTCATAATGCCCAGGTACTCCTCTCCTGTCATAATGCCCAGGTATCCCTCTCCTATCACAGTGCCCAGGTACCTCTCTCCTGTCATAATGCCCAGGTACCTCTCTCTTGTCATAATGCCGAGGTACTCCTCTACTGTCATAATGCCCAGGTATCTCTCTCCTGTCATAATTCTCAGGGCCACACCTCCTGTCATAATGCCCAGGTACCTCTCTCCGGTCACCTGTACCCCTCTCCTGTCATAATTCTCAGGTATATTCTACTGCCATAATGCCAAGGTACCCCTCTCCTGTCATAATGCCCAGGTACCTCTCTCCTGTCATAATGCCCAGGTACCCCTCTCTTGTTGTAATGCTCAGGTACTGCTCTCCTGTAATAATGCCCAGGTATCCCTCTCCTGTTGTAATGCTCAGGTACCCCTCTCCTGTCATAATGCCCAGGTACCTCTTTCTTGTCGTAATGCCCAGGTACCTCTTTCTTGTCGTAATGCCCAGGTACCCCTCTCCTATCACAGTGCCCAGGTATCTCTCTCCTGTCATAATTCTCAGGGCCACACCTCCTGTCATAATGCCCAGGTACCTCTCTCCGGTCACCTGTACCCCTCTCCTGTCATAATTCTCAGGTATATTCTACTGCCATAATGCCAAGGTACCCCTCTCCTGTCATAATGCCCAGGTACCTCTCTCCTGTCATAATGCCCAGGTACCCCTCTCTTGTTGTAATGCTCAGGTACCCCTCTCCTGTAATAATGCCCAGGTATCCCTCTCCTGTTGTAATGCTCAGGTACCCCTCTCCTGTCATAATGCCCAGGTACCTCTTTCTTGTTGTAATGCCCAGGTACCTCTTTCTTGTCATAATGCCCAGGTACCTCTCTCCTGTCACCTGTACCCCTCTCCTGTCATAATTCTCAGGTATAGTCTACTGTTATACTGCCCAGGTATCCCTCTCCTACCATAATGCCCGGGTACCTTTCTCCTGTCATAATGCCCAGCTACCCCCTCACCTGTCATTAATGCTTAGGTACCCCTCTCCTGTCATAATGCCCAGGCATACCTCTCCTGTCATAATGCCCAGGTACCCCTCACCTGTCATTAATGTTCAGGTGCCCCTCTCTTGTTATGATGCCAAGGTACCCCTCTCCTGTCATAATTCTCAGGTACCCCTCTCCTGTCATATTTCTCAGGTACCCCTCTCCTGTCATACTGCTCAGGTACCCCTCTCCTGTCATAATGCCCAGGTACTCATCTCCTGTCATAATGCCCTAGTATCTCTCTCCTGTCATAATTCTCAGGGTCACACCTCCTGCCATAATGCCCAGGTACCTCTCTCCTGTCACCTGTACCCCTCTCCTGTCATAATTTTCAGGTACACTCTCCTGTCATAATGCCCAATACCGCTCTCCTGTCATAATGCCCAGGTACCCCTCTCTTGTTGTAATGCCCAGGTACCTATTTCTTGTCGTAATGCCCAGGTACCTCTTTCTTGTTGTAATGCCCAGGTACCCCTCTCGTGTCGTAATGCTCAGGTATCCCTCTCCTGTCATAATTCCCAGGTACCCCTCTCCTATCATAATGCCCAGGTATACCTCTCCTGTCATAATGCCCAGGTACCCCTCACCTGTCATTAATGCCCAGGTATCCCTCTCCTGTCATAATGTCCAGGTACCCCTCTCCTGTCATAATGCCCAGGTACTCCTCCCCTGTCATAATGCCCAGGTACCCCTCACCTGTTATTAATGCCCAGGTACTCCTCACCTGTCATAATTCTCAGGTACTCTTCTCATGTCATTAATGCTCATGTACACCTCTCCTGTCATAATGCCCTGGTATCTCTCTCCTGTCACCTGTACCCCTCTCCTGTCATAATTCTCAGGTATATTCTCTTGTCATAATGCCCAGGTACCCTCTCCTGTCATAATGCCCAGGTACCATTCTCCTGTCATATTGCCCAGGTACCCCTCTCCTGTCATAATGCCCAGGTGTCTCCCTCCTTTGATATTTCCCAGGTACCCCTCTCCTGTCATAATGCCCAGGTGGACCCCTCTTTTCACATTGCCCATGTGCCCCTTTATGATTACATCACCTATTTTTTTAATTATTAATTTTATTTATGTAGCAGTTTTTCCAGGCATTGAGCCTGATATGGGTCTGCCATTGTTACCGGTAACACTTCCAACACATTTAAGATGAATACCCAAGTGTGAGATTGGAGACAATGACCATTCCGGCATCTTTGGTTTGTTTTGTTCATTTTGTAATGGGGATGGGAGAAGGGAATGAGTGGGATACTCCTCTGGCTCCACTAGGTTTAACTGGGACTCTTTACAGAAAAATGCCTGTTAGCGCTGTCTTAACGCCAGCTGAATGCCGACCAACGCTTCCTGACGCTTGAAGATACTGCTTTGCTGAACTGTGCTAGAACTTCGACTTTAACACTCTGGTTAACTTAGAAGATCCAGGACTGTAGTAACAATTAACTCTTGACACTCTGTTAAGCTCAAAAGTCCGGTGAACAGCTCCCTCCATCCCTTCACTGACTGAGGTAGCTCCTTGTAACGGCTTGTGCTGCTGCAACTCTCAACACTGTACACTGCACGCTGTGCACTAAACTCTTCAGGGCCCAACCGCTGGCACCCCCTCTGACACTTTAGGGTCCTCTGACTAGGCACCCCCTCTACACTTCAGGGTTCTCTGACTAGGCACCCCCTTTGACACTTCAGGGTCCTCTGATTAGGCACCCACTCTGACACTTCAGGGTCCTCTCACTAGGCACCCCCTTTACCGCTAGCTATCTCCTGGGTCCCAGGGACCTTCACCGGAGTGGTCCCCTCTAAGCTAGGCAGACCCCCAGGGGCAGTTCACAGTACTCACAAACTTGGAATGCTTTCCTGGAACTGAACCCCTCTTTCCTCCAGTGGTCCTCGGCACACCGGATCCTCTCTGCAGCTCAGCTCAGCTCTCTCTCTGTAACTCAGACAGGCCATCCGAGACAGCAGATCCTTCTGACTGGAGGAGAGACAGCCATACCTTCCCGCCAAAGACACTGCTTCATGTGCTCCCCTCAAACTTATACCCACTCCCAGAATCCTCTGCAGCAGAATCTGCCTTCTGGGGTAGATACAGGCCTGAATGTGCCTCTGATTGGGTTTCCTCCACTGCCCAATAAGAATCCTCTCATAGAGCCAGTGGGGAGACTCCCCTCTCAGCAGCCACACCTGGGAGACATGACAGCCCAGCTGAAAATCATGGCCCTGCTGTTAAGCAGCCAAAGCCCACTATACTTTGCCTAGCACCTACCCTGTAGGGTGCTACATCTATTTTAAAAAAAGTATTTTTTATTTACACTTTTTACATTCTTTATCTATTTAAAGTGGTAATAAAAATAATGTTATTATTAAAATAACAGGGAGGTTATACTTACTTGCTCTGTGCAACAATATTGCACAGAGTGGTCCTTTGCATGCTCTTTGGCGGTCCCCTGCCAGTGCTCTCCACTCCTTCGTCCCCCTCAGGAAGCTGGCTACAGCCAGAGCTACAATGGAATGGTTTATATCAAAGCATATTCATGTGTTAGAATGGCCCAGTCAAAGTCCAGACCTAAATCCAATTGAGAATCTGTGGCAAGACTTAAAAATTTCTGTTCACAGACGCTCTCCATCCAATCTGATAGAGCTTGAGCTATTGTGTAAAGAAGAATGGGCAAAAATGTCCCTCTCTAGATGTGCAAAGCTGGTAGAGACATCTCCAAAAAGACTTGCAGCTGGATTTGCAGGGAAAGGCAGTTCTACAAAGTATTGAATCGGGAGGTGAATACAAATGCACGCCACACTTCACATATTTATTTATAAAATATTTTGAAAACCACTTATTATTTTCCTTCCACTTCACAATTATGGCCACTTTGTGTCGGTCTATCACACAAAATCCCAATAAAATACATTTGCGTTTTTGATTGTAACATGACAAAATGTGAAAAATTTAAAGGGGTATAAAAACTTTTTTAAGACACTGTAATACAGGTCCCCTGATATTTCATCAAAACCAAAACAGGGGTCCTAAAAAATATCTGTAAAAAATAATAAAAAATAAAATTGTAAAAAAAATAAATTAAAATGGTAAAAAATAATAAAACAACAAAAATAAAAAATTACTGACACCAGTGGCAGAACTACCAGGGTCGCAAAGGTCGCACTTGCGACTGGGCTCTGGCATTCTGCTATGGTAGGGGGGGGTCCCAAGACTGCAGGAAGGTAACCCGCTGTGGGACCATAATAAAGGGTCACACGATGGGAGTAAAGGACCCCGGGATCATTGGTAAGGGCCCCAGTATGAGGCCAGGGGGCCCTTCATGGTTTCTTGCACCACGGCCCAGACGTTCTAGTTATCCCTCTGGTCTCTGACATTTGTGAACTCAGCCTTCAGGATTTACATTATTGTGTCACTTCCGAGCTGGCATCTCAGTCCAAGAATTAGGTGACTTTATGGTATATTTTTTATTAAATGCCAATTATGATAAACCGCAAAGCTAACAAATTGTCATCCAGTTAAAGCAGAATTCCACCCATTTTTTTATTGTTGCAACGTATGGTAAAGGCAGTGCGAATGCTTTTACAAATGGCAACTTTTTATTTATTTATTTTGCAAGTACCGTATATACTCGAGTATAATCCCACTTCTTCAGCCCCTTTTTAATGCTGAAAAAGCCCCCCTCGGCTTATTCCCGAGTCACTTACCTGTTCTCCCTGGGGCTGACCGAACGTCATCGGCGGCCGGCCCGATATGTACACTGCGCACGCGCCGTAAGCTCTCGGCCATTCTTGGGCAGACGGCGCATGCACAGTGACGTGTGGCGTCGGGCAGCGCCATTTTTAAATGTAAGGCACCTCGGGGGTAAGTAAGACCCCTGCGCAGCCTCTGCATATCCTGCACCATGCCCTCAGCCCTGCATCTCCTGCACCATGCCCTCAGCCCTGCATCTCCTGCATCATGCCCGCAGCCCTGCATATCCTGCACCATGTCCGCACCCTCTGCATCTCCTGCACCATGCCCACAGCCCCTGCATCTCCTACACCATCCCCACGGTCCCTGCATCTCTTGCACCATGCCCACAGCCCTGCATCTCCTGCACCAGGCCCTCAGCCCTGCATCTCCTGCACCATGCCCTCAGCCCTGCATCTTCTACACCATGCCCTCAGCCCTGCATCTCCTGCATCATGTCCGCACCCTCTGCATCTCCTGCACCATGCCCACAGCCCCTGCATCTCCTACACCATCCCCACGGTCCCTGCATCTCTTGCACCATGCCCACAGCCCCTGCATCTCCTGCACCATGACCACCGCAGCCCCTGCATCTCCTACACCATCCCCATGGTCCCTGCATCTCCTGCACTATGCCCGCAGCCCCTGCATCTCCTGCACCATGTCCGCACCCTCTGCATCTCTTGCACCATGCCCGCAGCTTCTTCCTCTCCTGTACCATGCCCACAGCCCCTGCATCTCCTACACCATGTCCGCAGCTCCTGCATCTCCTGCACCATGCCCGCAGCCCCTGCATCTCCTGCACCATGTCCGCAGCTCCTGCATCTCCTGCTTCATGCCCGCAGCCCCAGCATCTCCTGCACCATGTCCGCAGCCTCTGCATCTCCTGCACCGTGTCCCCGCAGCTTCTTCCTCTCCTGTACTGTGCCCACAGCCTCGGGTATCTGTTTTTATTTTTGAAATTTACCAGTAGCTGCTGCATTTCCCACCCTAAGCTTATACTCGAGTCAATACGTTTTCCCAGTTTTTTGTGGTAAAATTAGGTGCCTCAGCTTATATTCGGGACAACTTATGCTCGAGTATATACGGTAAATACCTTTTTTTCCCATCAACTTATGCTCGAGTATATACGGTAAATACCTTTTTTTCCCATTTTTTGGGCAGCACCGCCAGCTGCGGCCGCCTAGGCGATTTCATCACTAGGTGATTCACAAGGGCTTCTGGGATAACAGCATCATATATCCCAGGAGTCCTTGGGAATCACCTAGTGACGAAATCTCGCATTACTTCCAGACTGTTGCTAGGGCAATGTGTCAGGAGGAAAGAGAGCCTCGCGGTGGCATTACTGCGCAGGCGTGAGATCCGTAGGTGCTTGCTGGGTAGCCAGCTGCACCGAATCCCAGAAATAGATAAAAGAGGGCTTCAAATGCCCACAGTAGACATGGACCCTGCCAGCTTTTGAGATTCAGGTAGTTTTTTTTTTTTTATTTAAACATAGATTAAAAGGACTACACAATAGAAACTATCTAAATGTTGCAGATAAAGATGACCAAATTACAGCAGAGTATTAAAAAAAAAAACTGATTTGGGGGACTGGAGCTCCGCTTTAAGGTTTAAGTCTGCTTTATATTTGCAGATATTCCCAATGGTGCCAAATTTTAGGAGCGCCTCGTTGCACACGTAGCCCAGCTGGAGAATTGCGGCATCTCCTCTACGTTTTCCACATTATACAGAAAAGCGTGTCTCACTTCTTATGATTTAAGTGGCATTTCCTGCAGGGAGCGGAGAAGTCTTTTAGAGCGGAGGAGACGAGCGGAGGCAGCTGCATGAGGACGTGTGTGGTTCAGCTCTCTTGCAGGATTCTCAGCTGACATCATCACTGGATGAATGAAGACACAGAAGGGTGTCGTTGTTCAAAGCTTTTTGCTGCCTGAGCTCCCCCAGACAAAAGATCTGTTAAACGGAGTCCAGAAAACGTGTTCCTCGCACATCCCATACCCACCTGTCAGCGCCAACAGCCACCGAGGGTTTCCGGGAGCCCCAGCACGACGCTACAACCATGGAATAGAGGATGGCTGCTAGTGACAGTCACTTCGAAGCCTCTTCAAAGTATCCGTCACCTTAAAGCAGGGGTCTTCAAACTATGGCCCTCCAGTTGTTCAGGAACTACAATTCCCATCATGCCTAGTCATGTCTGTAAATGTCAGAGTTTTACAATGCCTAATGGGATGTATAGTTCCACAACAGATGGAGGGCCATAGTTTGAGGATCCCTGCCTTAAAGAAACAATAAGAAGAAACAATTAGGCTGCTAAAGCCAGCCAGACAATGTTGCAGCAATGCTAAAGTCATAGATTCCACCCAAGGCTCTGCTTGTAAAGCCCCAAATTCCTGTTCACAATATTTCCCTGACAGTTTTTTTGGGAAAAATAGATTCCAGGTGTGTTCAGCTTGTGTATGAGAAATGACAACCGCTCAGATCAAAATATACCCAGCAAAAAAGGAGATGTGCGGGGGGGAAATACATCCAACAATATAAAAATACACCAGTTTTCAATCCAGCACCTCGGTACAGTACACACACACACACACTAACTATAAACTATTTAATTTCCCAACTTAGGAACATCTAGCTTTATACATTTATATATTATACAGTTCCAGGACAAGAATCTCCAGCACTGGGGCAAAGTTGCGTAACTGTTCTCCCTCCCCTACTGCTAACCCATGATGTAGATGGATGTACCGTGTGCTAGTGCACCCATTCTCTGCCACTTCCTCTAACCACCCTGTGCTTTGGCTGCCCATAGGAGGGTGCATTGCGCATGTGTGGCCATAAGATTGCTTTCTAGCAGCTAGGGTAGGTCGATTGTGCATGTGCAGTGGGCAGGTGACTTCCTCCTGACCTGAAGCTTACTTCCTCCTAAACTGCAGCTGATCTTATCCTGACCTGCAGCTGACCTCCACCTGAACTGCAGCTGACCTTCTCTTGACATGCAACTGACCTCTTCCTGGCCTGCAGCTGACTTCCTCCTGAACTGTTGACCTCCTTCTGACCAGAAGCTGACCTTTTCCTGACCTTCTCCTGACCAGCAGCTGCCTTCCTCCTGGCCTGCAGCTGACTTCCTCCTGAACTGCTGACCTCCTCTGAAATTATAGTTGACTTCCTCCTGAACTGCTGACCTCCTCCTGACCACCTTCTGAATTGCAGCTGACCTTGTCTTGACATTCAGCTGACCTCCTCCTGACCTTTCTGAACTCCTGACATCCGCCTGATCAGAAGCTGACCTTCGCCTGACCGGTAGCTGACCTTCTGCTGACCAGCAGCTAACTTCCTCCTGGCTTGCAGCTGACCTCTTCTTAACCTGCAGCTGACTTCCTCCTGAACTGAAGCTGACCTACCCATGGCCTGGAGCTGAATTTGTCCTAAACTGCTGAGTTTCTCCTAACCTGCAGCTGACCTTCTCCTGATCTGCAGCTGACCCTCTCCTGACATGCAGCTGACCCTCTCCTGACATGCAGCTGACTTTCTCCTGAACTGCTGACCTCCTCTTGACCTGCAGCTAACTTCCTCCTAAATAGCTGACCTCCTTCTGATCTGCAGCTGACTTACTGCTGAACTACTGACCTTCTCCTGATCTGCAGCTGACCTCTTTCTGACCTGTAGTTATCTCCCCCTGAGCGGCAGTTGACTTCCTCCTGACCTGCAGCTTAACTCCCCCCCAACCTGCAGTTGACTCCTCTTGATCTGCAGTTGACTCCTCTTGATCTGCAGTTGACTCCTCTTGATCTGCAGTTGACCTCCTTTTGACTTGCAGTTGACCTTCTTCAGACCTGAATTTAACCTTCTAAGCTGCATCAATCTGCTTCAAGCAGCTTTGGATTTTGATTGACGTGTATGGGAAGAAAAGGGAACATAAGCCCGTGAACACAGGCTGTTCCCTATTCCTGAAGCTCCTCTGACATCTTCTTGGCCCACAATTCTCCAAATGTTTCACTTTAAGTGATGAAATAATATTCAGCATTTCTAATGACTTTTTACAACTCATGAATCTGGAGAAATTAATTATGGAGGCTGCAATTCCTGACCTCTTCTAAAAATTCTACTTGCGTGTCTCTCTCTAACTTCAATATTTTCCACTTCGCTGACCTGGAACATTTTTTTTTTTCTTGGAAAGAAAAGCTACATCACGCATTGCCAATATGTAAGATGGCCACATCATGCATGCTCAAATCACAATTTCTATTGTGCAAGGTACTTGCGCAAAAATATGATTGTTAGCATTGTTGAGCCACACCTCCTTTCCAACAGGAAAAAATCAAAAAGAGCAAAAGGGAAAAAAAAATGTAGCCTAGCTCTAACTTGGTCTATGTATCGGGCCCAGAATAGACTAATAGACACCCTGGACCAATGTTGGCAAATGTGATGGGCCCAGTCATAGAGGGTAATGGGCAACCTGGACCTTACTTGACACATGCTTTGAGCCCAGTTATTGAATGTAATGAGCAACTTGGACATAACTTGGTGTGTTTGCTGGGCCCAGGCATAGACTTTAATGAGAAACCTGGACCTAACAAGGCAAATGTAACAGGCCCACCGGCATCCTGGACCTAACTTAGTGTATAAGTTAACTCAAGCCATTGAGTGTAATAGGCAGCTCAAAATAAGTTGGCGTATCTGCTAGGCCCAGCCACTGAGTGTAAAGGGCATCTTGAACCTAACTTGGACTATCTGTTGGGCCCAGCCACTGAGTGTAAAGGGCATCTTGAACCTAACTTGGACTATCTGCTGGGCCCAGCCACTGAGTGTAAAGGGCATCTTGAACCTAACTTGGACTATCTGCTGGGCCCAGCCACTGAGTGTAAAGGGCATCTTGAACCTAACTTGGACTATCTGCTGGGCCCAGCCACTGAGTGTAAAGGGCATCTTGAACCTAACTTGGACTATCTGCTGGGCCCAGCCACTGAGTGTAAAGGGCATCTTGAACCTCACTTGGACTATCTGCTGGGCCCAGCCATTGAGTGTAAAGGGCATCTTGAACCTAACTTGGACTATCTGCTGGGCCCAGCCATTGAGTGTAAAGGGCAGCATGGACCTAACTTGGCCTACAGTATGTATAACCTGGCCACCCATAGAGAGTAATGTAACACTTCCTGGTATATAATACCCCACACAGAGCTTACAGTACGACCCCCCATAATGCCTCTGTATGCTTTTTTCTCCAGAGGTCAGTGCCAACTTTGTTCATCCAGAATCACCATCTACTTCCTGGACTGAGAGGTTCATCAATCATGCAAGGGGGGACTGGGAAAATGCTTCTTCCTGCCTGCAGGAGACTAAAGGCTCATGTACACTACAGTTTCCAAACTTGAATTTAGGAGCTTTTGGCATTTTTTTGCCAAAGATCCTAAACTCAACTCCATAAAAGCCTATGTGTCCATGCAAACATAAGCTTTTACAAGCCTTTTAAAAGGTGCTGCGGTTAGGGGAGGTTCAACCTCCCTCAACCTCCCTTTTTTGGACCGCCGGCCGCAAAACGCAGCAAAGTCACAGTAAAAGTGCAGCACAATTTCGCCGCGTTTTGTGTTTTCCAGCAGTCGGAGGTCAACATAGTCTGTGTGTACATGAGCACCTATGACATCATCTCTGCCTAGGCAAAGTCACTGAATGGAACATGAGGGTGGCTTCTTCCTCTATAAAGTTGAAATGTAGCAGTCTGATTACAGGGAAAAGGAAGACTGGGGAAATGCTTCCTCCTGCCTGCAGCTGACTGATGACATCATCTCAGCCTAGGCAACATCCAGTGGCTGCAGGTGCTCAAATTTTTTGGGGGGCGCAAACATAAAAATGTAATAGGCATTGCTTTGCGGCAAAAAACGCTCTAAAAAAATTGCATGACTTTGAGGTCACAAAAGTGTGAAAGGGGCCTTCAGTAATCAAGGTATAGTGTGCCTCCTTTAATGCAGAGTGACCAGCGTGCCCCCTTTCAATGCAGAGTGACCAGCGTGCCCCCATTCAATGCAGAATGACCAGCGTGCCCCCAATTCAATGCAGAATGACCAGCGTGCCCCCATTCAATTCAGAATGACCAGCGTGCCCCATTCAATGCAGAATGACCAGCGTGCCCACATTCAATGCAGAATGACCAGCGTGCCCCCTTTCAATGCAGAATGACCAACGTGCCCCATTTCAATGCAGGATGACCAGCGTGCCCCCTTTCAATGCAGAGAGACCAGCGTGCCCCCTTTCAATGCAGAATGACCAGCGTGCCCCCTTTCAATGCAGAATGACCAGCGTGCCCCCTTTCAATGCAGAGAGATCAGTGTGCCCCCTTTCAATGCAGAGAGATCAGTGTGCCCCCATTCAATGCAGAGAGATCAAAGTGCCCCCATTCAATGCAGAGAGATCAGTGTGCCCCCATTCAATGCAATGCAGTCAGCTGCAGGCAGGGGGAAATGCTTCCTCCTGCCTGCAGCTGACTGATGACATCATCTCAGCCTAGGCAACATCCAGTGGCGGCAGGTGCTCAAATTTTTTGGCGGGTGCAAACAGAAAAATGTAATAGGCATTGCTTTGCGGCAAAAAACGCTGTAAAAAATTGTGTGACTTTGAGGTCACAAAAGTGTGAAAGGGGCCTTCAGTAATCAAGGTATAGTGTGCCTCCTTTAATGCAGAGTGACCAGCGTGCCGCCTTTCAATGCAGAGTGACCAGCGTGCCCCATTCAATGCAGAATGACCAGCGTGCCCCCAATTCAATGCAGAATGACCAGCGTGCCCCCTTTCAATGCAGAATGACCAACGTGCCCCATTTCAATGCAGGATGACCAGCGTGCCCCCTTTCAATGCAGAGAGACCAGCGTGCCCCATTTCAATGCAGAATGACCAGCGTGCCCCCCTTCAATGCAGAATGACCAGCGTGCCCCCTTTCAATGCAGAGAGATCAGTGTGCCCCCATTCAATGCAGAGAGATCAGTGTGCCCCCATTCAATGCAGAGAGATAAGCGTGCCCCCATTTAATGTAGAGAGATCAGTGTGCCCCTTTCAATGCAGAGAGATCAGTGTGCCCCCTTTCAATGCAGAGAGATCAGTGTGCCCCTTTTCAATGCAGAGAGATCAGTGTGCCCCCTTCAATGCAGAGAGATCAGTGTGCCCCTTTCAATGCAGAGATATCAGTGTGCCCCCTTTCAATGCAGAGAGATCAGTGTGCCCCCATTTAATGCAGAGAGATCAGTGTGCCCCCATTCAATGCAGAGAGATCAGTGTGCCCCCATTCAATGCAGAGAGATTAGTGTGCCCCCTTCAATGCAGAGAGATCAGTGTGCCCCCTTTCAATGCAGAGAGATCAGTGTGCCCCCATTCCTCCTCGGCCAAAGGCATGTTTTTGCCTTTCGGCCAATCAGGAAGCTGGTGTCGGACCCGCTTCCTGATTGGCCAGGAGGAGGATCCGAGTGACAATAGCAAATTTAGATTCGCTATTGTCACACAATGGGTGGGCTCGGGGCGCACTGCTCTGCGCCCTGGGTCCTCCCTTTTCTGCAGCCTATTAGAGCCTCTGGCTCTAATCAGGTGACTAAAAAAAAAAAAAGCCCCATTGAACTCCAATGCGTCCGGCGCCCGGCATGCATATTAGGGGGCCGGACGCATTGGATAGGGGGGCGGCGCCCCTGCGTTTCCAACACACCGGCCATCACTGGCAACATCACTAAATTGATCTTAACCACTTAAGCCCCGGAAGATTTTACCCCCTTCCTGACCAGGGCCTATTTTGCGATTCAGCACTGCGTTAGTTTAGAGGACAATTGCGCGGTCGTGCGACCCTGTACCCAAATTAAATTTACATCCTTTTTTTCCCACAAACAGAGCTTTCTTTTGGTTGCATTTGATCACCTGTGCGATTTTTTGATCACGCGCTATAAACAAAAAAAGAGCGACAATTTTGCAAAAATAACAATATTTTTCACATTTTTTTATATGAAATTCCGAAAAAAAAATGTAAAAATCTAAATTTTTTAACATTTTTGGCCAATTTGTTTTCTGCTACATATGTTTGGTAAAAAAAATCGTAATAAGCGTATTTTGATTGGTTTGCGCAAAAGTTATTGCGTTTACTAACTAAGGGAAAGATTTCTGTAATTATTGGTGAGGTTTTTTTTAACGAGTCCTGGCGGCGATCTGCGATTTTTTTGCGGGACTGCAACATGGCGGAGGACAGATCGGACCCTTGACTGACATTTTTGACACTTTTGGGGGTACCAGTGACATTACTACAGTAATTAGTGCTATACATATGCACTGTTACTGTAAAAATGACACTGGCAGGGTAGGGGTTAACTTTATTGGAGAGGCAGGGGTTAAATGTGTCCCTAGGGGCGTGCTTCTTACTGTAAAGGGGCTTGGCTTTTGATGTAACCACAGAGACATACGATCCTAAATAGCAGGATCATATGATCTCTGCAGTTACACCAGGGAGAATGACAGGCGGCTTTGTTTACATTAGCCGCCTGCCTTTTTCCCTCTGTAACGGATGATTGCGAGTGACCGGCGGACATCCGAGCCGCCGGTCACTCTCGCTGGAGTGTCCGAGAACGAGCAGGGGCGGGAGCGCGCCTCCGGTGGCGCACGCTCGCCCCTATTGGCTCGCGGCGAGTGACGTATATATAAGTCACTTTGCCCAGGAGGGGCTGACCGCTGCCGTATATAGTCGTGCGGCGGTCGGCAAGAGGTTAAGGGTGTCTTCTTCCTCTCTAAAGTTGCAATGTTGCAGTCTGATTTCTGGGGAAGGGGAGACTGGAGAAATGCTTCTTCTTGCCTGCAGGAGACTAATGACATCATCTCTGCCTAGGCAAAGTCACTGAATGGAACATGAGGGTGGTTTCTTCCTCTATAAAGTTACAATAAAGCAGTCAGATTACTGGGAAAGGGAAGACTGGGGAAATGCTTCCTCCTGCCTGCAGCAAACTGATGACACCATCTCAGTCTAGGCAACATTGCTGAATGGAACATGAGGGCTCCTCTTTCCTCTATAAAGTTGCAATGTTGTGGTCTGGTCATTGGAGGAGGGGAGACTGGGGAAATACTTTCTGCCTGCAGCCGACTAATGACATAATCTCAGCCTGGGCAAAGTAACTGACTGGAGCTCAAGGATGGTTTCATAATGATAAAAGGTGGAGCTATTCTGACCAATGATACTGTTGGTGGACATCATGACATGTCAGCAATGTATTCATGGAGACTTGTAAAGTCCACTTTTAGTATATTATTAAATGGAAAGTCCCCTCAGAGTAGATATTTCTTTTTTAAATGGGGCACTCAGGTAGATGGGATCTATCACACCTTCCTTATGCCGATTGCACAGCGACATCCTGCGTCCAGCTGGCGTAGCGGGCAGAATGAGGCTCCTTTCCAGTGATCACATGAAGCCGTCTCTCTTGGGCATTTGGCATTGAGAAAAAAAGGGTCATTCTAGTGAGAATCGTCCTTTGTCCCGGCCCCTCTTCCTGCTGCATTCATGTGCCTCTGGCAGCCCGGAGACAAGGGCCTGTGTTACCCTGCCAGACACACAATGCAAATCTTGTTGGTGCGTACGCGGATGCAGACACGTAGCATCAATCTGAAACTTGAGTCCCGCGAGCCAGATTGCAGGAGAGCGCCGTGAAATGAGGGAGACTTAACCCGTTGATTGCTCGCCCACCGTCACAATGCAACCAGGAGATCGCAAACACTTTGCTTTTAAAAATTACCTGACATAATATTACACATCGCAGCATCGCCTTACATACCTAATTCCATATAAAGCCTCGAAGGAGTCAGGACCTGGAAAATGTTATGTTGTCTTCTGAGCAGGTGTTTGGTCTCAGATTATGAATACAAAATGAGAGAAGTCTGAACATGTTAAAGGGGATATGAAATCATGAAATTAGATCCATACCACCATCCCTGAATGCCTGATTAATGTAGTAAATCATATGAATGACCTCTAATGCTAATCGAATGTTTGTGTGCCATCTTCTGCTTTAGTTCATACTCGAGTCAATACGTGAGTCCAGCTATAGACCGTAATGGGCAGCCTGGGCCTTACTTGCCGATGTGGTTGGCCCAGCCATAGAGAGTGTAGCACCCTCTAGTGTGCTAGCAGTATAGAGTATTTAGAGTTGGTAAATTTGTGCAGGCTTGGCTGGCAGCATCACTGACTCAGAGGCCGCATTACTGAGACCTCCCCCCTACTTCTCAAACTTACTGGAAACTTCCAGAAGAATGGGAGGGGAGGTAAGGTAAGGTGGAGCTGCCTGGAGTATTCCGAGGGCCCTGACCAATCCCATACCTGGGTTGGCAGGGGGAAGGACCCCTCAAATACTCTGGGTCATCCCAGCTGGGGAGGAGTTGTTCAGGTGAAAGCTGGAGATGGTGTGTTAGGCTGTCGGTGGCCTTTGAGGGAACTCTCCAGTCTGGGGGAGGGGGACCTTGGTATGGCTTATGTGTTTCGAGGGAGGACCCTCTTCCTCAGAGCCAAAATTGCCACTTGAGTGGCAATTTTGGCTCTGAGGAAGAGGGTCCTCTCTCGAAACGCGTATGCCATACCAGGTTTTGTGGATGCCATCACGCTATCCAGCAGTAGAGAAGTGTTCTGGAGGCGAGCAGTTCCCATTTCCTACATGCTTGTACATATCCTATGTTTGTGAGTATATTGTACGCTACTCATCTTTGATTTTAATAAACTTTTATAGTTGTAATGCACAAGGTCGGTGCTCCCTTCTTGTGTCATTTTCTTACAGTGCTTTTTGGATACCCTTGGTTCTGAGGAGGGCAGCAAGACCGCTCTATTTGTGCCAAAAAACCACCTAGAACATTTACCTTCCCGCATACCACTTGAGCGCAGGAGAGATACTGATTTTTTTTTTTTGGGGGGGGGTGGGGGGGGCCTTGGGCCTGGGCTCGGGTGCGGACAGGACCCTCTCAACGCACATGGAGGTGTCCTGGCCAGAAAGCATGGGGGCAAGGAGAGGGCAGCGGGAGAACACTGACAGGCAGACCTCCAGGAGGAACAGGACCAGCCAAGAGGGCTGGTGAGTGACAGTCAGAAGGACTGGGAGGCACGACTGAGAGGACTGGGATGGAGTAGTCTGAGATGGGTGCAGAGCCAGTCAGGAGGAAAGTTGGGGCATGGGCAGTGGAAAGGGGGGGCAGCTTCAGCCAGGAGGGCTGAGAGCAGTAGTCACAGATAGGAAAGCTAGCACTAAAGACGACCATAGGGGCCGTGGTCCCGGCTGTAAAGGGCATTCACCCAGACTCCTGGGATCTGCTTCTTGTCTCTGAGTGACTGGAAATTTGTGTGCTTGGCTGTGCAGGGTGGGAGATGACCACATTCACCAGCAGCCCCTACGGGAGTAGCGCTACAAGAGTAAAGATAGCTTGGGTCCAACTTGGAAAATGTGCCAGGGTCTTAGAGGGTAATGGGCAGCCTGGACCTAGCTTGACATATGTGCTGAGACCAGCCATTGAGTGTAATGGGAAGCCTGGACTTAACTTGGCATATGGGTTGTTCCCAGCCATACAGAGTAAATGGCAGTCAAATGGACTCACCTTGGCATAAGTGACAAGTGCCAAGTTTAATGAGCAGCCTGGACCTAAATGCACATATGTGCTAGGCCCAACAAAAGATTGTAATGGGCAGGTATATGTTGAGGTATGTGTTCCAATACATACAGTATGTCAAGTTAGGTCAAACCTGCCTATTGTACTATATGGCTGGGCGTGGAACATGCTCCAAGTTGATTCCAATCTGCCCATCAAATTTAATAGCTTGGTCAAACACATTTGCCAAGTAATGTCCAGGATGATCCATAATGCTTTATAACTGGGCCTAACATATACATCAGATTAAGTCCAATCTGCCCATTATATTTAGTAGCTGAGAACAACACATTTACTGAGGTCTAGGCTGGTCATTATTCTGTAATACTGGGCGAACACACGCACCTTGTTAAGTCCAGTTTGCCCATTATGGTCTGCGGCTGGGCCAAGCACATACGCTAAGTTAGGTCCAGGTTGCCCATTATAGTCAATGGCTAGAAACAAGGCATGGTCAAGTTAGGTCCAGGTTGATCGGTAATCCCAATGGCTGGGCCTGGCACATACACTAAATTGCATCCAGGTTGCCTATTATAATTTTTTGCATGGTCCAGCACATATGCCAATTTGGGTTCAGGCTGCTCATTACACTTGGCATTTGTCAAACACGCCAAGGTGAGTCCATGCTGCCCGATATGGTCTGTTGCTGGGCCCAGCACGTACACCAATTTACACCTAGGCTGCACATTACCTAATGGCTGAGTCAAAGATATTTGCAAAGTTAGGTTCAGGTTGGCCCATAATATTCTAAAACTGGACCCAACACAAACCTTTAAATTAAGTCCAGGCTGCCCATTACATTTAATGACTAGGAACATCACATTTGCTGAGGTCTAGGCTGGTTGGGCCCAGCTATTAAATGTGATGGGCAACTTGGACCTAGCAAGGCATATGTGCCAGGCTCATGGGCAGCCTGAACCTAAGTTAACGTATGTGTTGGGCCAATCTATTGAGAAAAATGGGTATCCTGGACCGAACTTTGTGTATCTACTAAGCCCAGCCATTGAGTGTAAGGTGCAGTCTGGACCTAACGATGTAATTGCTAGGTCAACAATAGAGTGTAAAGTGCAGCTTGAATCTAACTTGGCATTTGTGCTGTGCCGAGCCATAGGAAGTAATGACAGGCCTAGACCTAACTTGGTGTACTGTATGTGCTGGGCCTAGCCATAGACAATAATAGACAACCTTAACATAACTTGGTAAATGTGGCGGGTCAAGCCACAGAGTGTAATGGGCAGCCTAGACTGAACCTGGTATATATGTTGGGCAAAACGAAAGACCACAATGTGCACCCCGGACCTAACTTGACATACAGTATACGCCCTGTGTTCATGTTATTTTGCATGTAATGAAGGACAGGACTGGGAACTGGGACTTTTTTGTGCTTTGGGGGAAAGGGGAATATTTATGATTTATTTAATTTAGAGTCGGTTCACACTGAGGCAACACGACTCCTTACTACTTCGGGGGCGACTTGTGCATTACCATGCACCACGACTTCGGAGCGACTTGCAGGGACTTCACATAATGGAAGTCTATGCAAGTCGCTCCGAGGTTGCCCCGAAGTAGTACAGGACCCTTTTTCTAAGTCGGAGCGACTTGTGTCTCTCCTATTAGAACGGGTCCTGTAGCGGTCAATGGACCGCGAGGGAGCGCGACTTGTCAGGCTGACAAGTCGCCTGACAAGTCGCGCTAGTGTGAACGGACTCTTAGGGTTTATGTTTATTATTTTGCTTTTCTCTATTGTTTTTTTATTTTACTTTTTTTCCATTTTGATTGTGGGGAAAAAACAATAAATGAATGATGCAAATGATGGGCCTTTTTTGGCACAGGTCCAGAATCGATGAAAGGAGCTTTTGTATCTCTGGGGAGACATTTTAAGTCTTAAAAACTACCAAAGACCACTGAACCATAGTCTCACTTTCTCATTGACCCATAAATGACTGAACTTGAGACAAAGTAGTGCGGTATCAGTGACACTGGGTTGGTGGGATTAATGGCCCCAGTGCTACTAGCTGGTTAAACTGGTGCAGATCGGCTCCGGAGCCTCGTGTAAACACTGGTGCTTTCACTTGTGGACAGTGATATGTTTAGACACGCGTACACACCTAATTAAACACCCAGCAAAAATTAGCAGCTACTTCTGTGAACGGATCCCTTCAATGCGAAGAAATGTGACACTACTAAACTTCACCCGCAAAGCAAACACATGTAGCTGGAAATAGCCACAGGATGTATTTTATAGAATTACTGGGTGCTCTGTCCTTTAAGAATTACCCTCCTCCTCCACAAAACGCAGGACTGTTGGAAATTACTTGGCAGAAGTATTGTTTGGTAAGGTCCAGGATTGGTGACCACCTCTCCAACCTTCATCAGTCGTCTTCCATTAAATCAATCCATATTCTGTGCCCCTCCCTTTTTTTTAGTCTTATATCAGGTCTGAAAGACAGTCTACGCAGATCCAAACAAGAAAAGTGCTATTGGATGTCAAATTAGACAAAGTCCATGGGTAGGGAGGTCAATTTATTTTCGTACATCACGGGACACAGAGCCATAAATCATAACATATGGGTTATATAGCCACCTACAGATGAAGGATACTGGCAACCAATCAGAAAGAATGCCCCCTTATAAAACCCCTCCCACACAGGAAGTGCCTCGGTTTTTTCGCCAGTGTCTAAAGGTGATGGTCACTGTGGAGAGTCTCTCCACATTTCTCTTCAAAGAAGAAAGAAGATATGCTACATACCCCGATCAAAGATCACTGAATCAAAGGGGTTAGCTATCCAATCCATCAATGGACTAAAAAGATGGTACCTGAGCCTTGGGAAGCAGATACAAGGTTTTGCCTGTAATTCTGTCCTTTTTAGGTGCTGGACCCCTGGATCCAGACCCTTGGAAAACCAAACCCCAAAGGCACCCTTTGCAGTGTGCTCTACAGGTTCAAGGCTGTGGCCCCTCTAAAACAAGGTGACCCAGTCCTTGAAGGTCGCCAAGACAAAGCTTGCCGAGTGAAGATCGGATTCTTGTTTCATACAGAATCCTGCAGCAGGACTGGTGAGTCCAATTTAAAATATTTACATATACAGAAAACCTTGAAGGTAAAAATTGCTGGCATAATTGCAGATTGTAAATATTTATGCACTGTTCCCTTTAAAAAGATAACAGAGACCGAGTGCCATGTGAGTCTCTGCATGAGACTATGGATGTAAGCCTAGGCCAAATACATCTTGTTAAAGTGGATTTCCGGCCTCGGAAACGATTTTTCAATAAAAATACCCCCGGGACAGTCAGGGCTAGTACATTCCACAATGGCTAGCCTCTGAACTGTCCCAGGTTGCACTTAGCTTTTAGAAGAAATACTTACCTTGAAAATGTATTGTCCAGCATTGCTATCTCAGGTGTGGGCAGCTGAAGCCAGCGCATCCTCTTCGGTGTCCTCTTCCGTGTCCTCTTCGGTCCCACAATGCCCTGCACCGGCCCCGTTTGTCACTTCCGGGGCAGGCGCGTCATCCCTGCACAGCTTCTGGGCATGCCCAGAAGCTGTATAGCAGGGAATGACGCGCCTGCTCCGGAACTGAGGAGCGGGGCCGGTACAGGCGCATTGAGTCCTGGGAGCGATGACGTTCAGCTCCCAGGAATCAATGCAAGCAGAAAGTGACGGCGCGGGCCGCGGCCGCAGAGGGAGGAAGTGGAAGAAAGGTAAGTATATTTTCTTCAATATCAAGGTAAGTAATTGAAAAAAAAAATCGGGACTATCCATTTCTTTTTTAGGTGACATCGAGCAAGCGGATGGCCCAAAGTGGATTTTGAGGCCGGAACTCCGCTTTAAGCATCTTTTCTGGGCTTGTTTTTCTGACATATTGTTTTCACCCTGTGCTGATTACCTGAAAGGTATCAGCTGTGACATGTGTGCATGTGACTTTAGATGTTAAACTATGCAAAATACATCCTGTTGAAAGCTCTGGCCTTTCCTCAGGATTAAATGTGCCAATGTCAATTGTGATTATATGAGCTTGTGCAGTTGTGGGATTGATGCAAAGTTTGTTTAAACATTATTTCTTTACCTATTGTTATCACACTGTTTTCTTGCCCTGGGCTGATCACCTGAAAGGTATCAGCTGTGACAAACAAAATTCAGCCTAAGCTGCTCTCACCCCCATGTGGTTGTTGTTTTCGCCTTGGCGCATAAGTGCCGCATGTTCGTCTCCTCCCTTGATAGCTTGTCTGTGTCGAAGGCCTATTCCCGCGCGCGAGAGAATCTTCACCTTTAAGTATAGGCGTACGCCGCATGGAGCGCGTGTTTAAACGCAATTGGCATGCACGTGGACGCCACATAGCACGCCAAAAATGCGCAGTACTGCATAAATGGGCGTGATTTAGAAGGAACTGTTTCCAACGCGCTAGCCTCTGCTGAGGCTGAAGGGGACACAGAGCAGCAGCAGCTGGGTTGCGTGAGTCACTGTGGGTGTATGTTACTGGCACAAACAGGTCCTGTATCTTTGAATAATCAGTGCTGTATGCTATAAGCTGTATGAGCTTGGCACAAGCCTTGGGTACACTGAAGTTAGTACCTCAAATCTGTCTTGTTATAAAGCAATGTTTGCCCCAAAGAGGGCTGGGGGGCACAGTTGGAAGGGGCACTGTGATGCCACCGTCAGGCCTTATAGGTCCTAGCCGTGCTTCCTCTGTGTCTACTCCCCCTGAGCAGCTAGAGGCGACTAGCCAATCTGAGCCATTATGGTTGTCAGTAGCTACCCCAGGTGCTTCTGCCGCAACCTACGCCACTAAGGACAGTTTGTCATCGGCATTAGCCAGCCTTGAGGGTAAGATTGCTGACATAATTGCAGCATCACAAGAAGAGAGGAAACGTGATAGATCCCCCTCACATGAGCCAGCCCCTGAGTCAGTTCAGCATTGGGCAGAGGATGTGGAAGAAGTAGCTGATGATGACCCTATAGAAGGTCAAGCTGAGGTTTCCACGTCTGGGGAGTCAGGTCAGAGGAGTCTCTGTCAGCCTCTCAAACCCAGAGATTGTTGGTTCAGTCTCTTGCTGAAATGGTCCGGTCTGGACACAAATTTCCTACCTTAGAGATGGCTGAAGTCACCTTTTCCTCTCTAGGCTCATTGGCCCTCCTCATAGTCCTCGGACATTTCCCATAAATCCGCTCATGGAGCAAGAAATGTATAATCATTGGACCATCCTGATAGGATTTTTTGTTCCTCCTAAAAGGTTTTCACTATTGTAGCCTATGGAGGAAAAAGTTTACTAAGAAATGGTATATACTCACTGAGGATGCTGCCATTTCTTTGGGTAACAATAGTTTAACCTGCCCTGTGGATAATGCCCAGGTTTTTTTAAAGATCCAGCGTATAAGAATTTGGAATCTTTATTGAAAGCCTCCTTTAGGGTTGCAGGATCTGGGATTCTTCCAGCAGTAGCGGCCATAGGAGTTTGTCAGTCTTTAAAAGACCGTATGAAGCGAGTGTAAAGACAGTTCCTTCTCAAGGACAGTCTGTGGAAGATCTGTCAGATCTACCTTGCACTTTTTGTTTTGAAGTGAGTGCTCTTGCGGACTCCATAAGGCAAATGTCATGAGTTGCTCTGATGACAGAGCTGGCCTGCGGAATTACCATGTAAAAAGTTACTGGCTTCCCTCTTCAGGGAGAACGCCTTGTTGGTGATGATCTGGATAAGCATATCCAAAAGATTTGGGGAGGGAAAAGTACATTGCTACCTGTGAAAAGGAAGAGCAAGCGTCCTTCTTTTTAAGATCCCCAGCACTCATATTACCAGTGCTTCTAATTCTATGGCCCAGAGTTGGATGGAATCGATCCAAGACAACTGGGTTATCGCCACCATTTTGCAGGGGTACAAACTGGAATTTCCAATGTTCCCATATCCTTGGTTTATAGGTCAACAATACCGACAGAACCCCTAAAAGGGTCTCTTTTTCTGGCATTGGACCAGCTGAGGGCTCAAAGAGTTATAATGGAGGTTCCGGAGAATGAAAGATTCAGGGGTTTTTACTCAAACCTGTTCATAATCCCCAAACCAAGCGGGGATGTGAGACCTATTCTGGATGTCAAAACTCTAAACCAGTTTCTGAACGTTCGTACTTTCCATATGGAGTCAATTCATTCAGTCATAGCCTCCCTGCAGGGAGAGGAATTTCTAGCATCCATAGACATCAAGGATGCATATCTTCACGTGCCTATATTCCAGGCTCAGCAAAGGTTTCTACGCTTTGCAATAGAAAACCGTCATTTTCAGTTTGTGGCCCTGTCTTTCGGGTTAGCCACAGCTCCAAGATTGTTCACAAAGTTCCTACCTCCAGTATTGGCTGTTGTAAGATCCCAAGGGATATTTCTAATAGGATATCTGGACGATCTATTACTAATAGATCGATCAGCTTCGGCTTTAAGCCAAACTGTCCTCCAGACAGTACAGTTCCTAGAACGTCTGGGTTGGATACTGAACTTAGCAAATTCAGCGTTACAGCCGGTCCAGCGTCTGGAATATCTGGGTCTTCTTGTGGATACGGTACATGCAAAAATATTTTTGCCAACAAGAATGGTCACAGACCTGAAGGATCTGATTCGGTCCGTAGTAAGGTTGAGATATTCTTCTATACGTCTTTGCATGATGTTACTAGGGAAGATGGTGTCCGCATTCTAGGCAATTCCCTATGCTCAATTCCATGCCAGACCCTTAGAGAACAAAATTCTGTCTACATGGACCGGAAGGGTTCAGTCTCTTGACTGGTCCATCTCTCTGGTACCAAGAGTACGTCAGAGTCTGAATTGGTGGTTGTTGCCCAGATATCTGAAAAGTGGTAACTACAGATGCCAGTCTCTCTGGCTGGGAAGCAGAACTAGAAGAAGACACTGTCCAGGGGAAATGGTCTTGGCTACAGAGACGTCTCCCCATGAACATTCTGGAAATCTGAGCAGTCAGTCGGGCTTTACAATACTGGACGCCCAGACTTTGGGGTCACCTTGTCAGGGTGCAATCTGACAATGCCACAGCCATGGCTCATATCAACCATCAAGGAGGCACAAAGAGTCAGGCAGCCCAGAAAGAGGTGGATATCATCCTATCCTGGGCAAAGAGGTTTGTGCCATGCCTGACAGAAGTTTTTATTCCAAGAATAGAGAATTGGCAGGCAGATTTTTTTGAGCCGTCAACAGATGTTTCTGGGGGGAATGGTCCTTACATCCCAAGATTTTTCAATCAATCTGCCTACGCTGGGGGGGGTCCCAGACATAGATCTGTTGGCATTCAGGTTCAGCAACAAGTTGAAGAGATTTGTGTCAAGGACCAGGGATCCACTCGCAGTCAGAGTGGATGCTTTTGTGACTCCTTTGGAGGAGTTTTCCCTGATTTATGCCTTTCCTCTGGTGCAGCTGATGCTGCGTCTTTTGCGCAGGATCCAGCTTGAGGAGAGACAAGTAATTCTGGTAGCTCCCGCATGGCCGAGGAGGGTTTGGTATGCACAAATCCAAAGGTTGGCAGTGACGAGGCCTTGGGTGGGGGCATCATCTTAGACAATGCTGACCAACTGGAATTTTTACACACTGCAGTCTCTAGATTGTACAGACAGCACCAAAAAGACATCCAGCAAGTGTTGATTATGTTGAGAAAACAACTTGTTGATAGAACAGTCGGTGGAGAAATGCTGAATTGATTCTGGAAGTCAACTGCAGTGCTATGCAAAAGGCCATCTCTGAAAATCAGTGTTGGGTGTTCAGAGAGGTCTTTTGCATAGCACTCTTATAAAACTGTTATTGGAGCAATTGTTGACTTCCTGAACCTGTCAGGCCATTCTCCATTGAGCATGGACCTCCTTGAAGAGGATGGACTACAGCAGCAAAATACCATTGCCAGGGTCCCTCCTGTCAGCTAAGAGGAGGAAAATGAAGCTACAAAGCTACTTAAATACTTCAAGTTCTGCTGTAACATGCAGGAGGATGGTTAGAATATGGGGGGGGGGGGGCACCATGAGTCTTTGGATCTGTGTTTTTTTTGGGGTCAGCGGTTAGCAATGATGGTGTAATATTATTGCTATTAAAGTGGAAGTTCACCCTAATACTAAAAATCTCTAAATCTACTGGTATCCACAATCTATGACTAATCTATCTTTGTTCCAGTTTGTACCATCGTTACCACTTAGTTATTTGAGTTTTGAGACAACAGACCAGTCATGGATGGGGGTGGGTTGGGGGAGGTTTGGGCTGTCTTCCTCCCACCTGTTCCCCGATCCATCCATTAGCAGCCATGTGCTCCCAGTGTGGAGACACTAAATTAGGAAGTGTTAGGAACTGCAGATAAAACAGGGTGCTGTGTAGTGGCTCTGCAGCTTACACATGCGTTTGCAAATGTGTGTCAACTAAACCCCTGTTCTTTGTATTATGAGACAGGTCTACTTGGTTGGTGACAGACTGGAGGGTGAGTACATCAGACTGGGGGCTGGCTGACTTCTATGCACCTCTTATAATCCTGCAACCTCATATTTTTCTTGATACAGGGATGGAGACGCTGGGCACTACCTGCTGGGGTCTCACTTAAAGTCCCACCTAGCCCATTGTGTTTAGACTAACCTATCCAGCCCTGTAAAGAAGAAATCGCTATTCATGCCTTTACTGAAGCTGATCCGATCCGGTCTCCAGCAGCGGAAGCTCTGTTCAGGACACAGCCAACAACGGCTGTGAAATACCTGGGAGGTGACGTCATCCATAGAGTTACTATGGGGCTTCCATTGTCAGCTGCCTCCTCTGCACCCACCTCACAGAGAAGCCACCGCTGACAGCTCAGCGTGGGACCTGACCCAATCGGCTTCAGAAAAGGTATGTATAGTGATTTCTTCTTTACAGGGCTTGATAGGTTAGTCTTAGATTGTGGGTGCAAGTAGATTTAGAGGTTTTAGAATTAGGGTGAACTTTTACTTTAATTCAGTATGCATCAGAATCTCTGAGGAATATTTCCAGCATCTTGATGATTCTGAACCCATGCCATGAATAACTCCAGGTCTTCTGAAGGCAAAAAGGGGTTTAACCAGCTACCAGATAGGTGACTCTAATAAAGGCCGCTGTGAGCATTCCATCCACAACATGTAGCAGAAATCTGCATAGCTGCTGGGAAATGTTTTGTAAGCTTCTGGAACTCATCACGAAATATAAATTAGGTGAAGATTAGTTTGCGCTACAATAAATATCTCAGCTGCAAGCACACCCAGTGTGTATATCAGTCAAAATACGTGCATGAATTAGCGCTGAGTTAAGAACATGAATCAAATACAGGGGGGCCCCTAATGACGTCAATGAGACGAAACATGTAGGGCAGAGTTTTACGGACAGAGGAGAGAGACTGTGAGATTCTCTGTCTTACTGGTTCCTGTTGTCATTTCCTTTGGCACATTTTGTTGAACTGAAACCTGAAGGGAGGTGTCGGCGAGGTGCTTTCTGATGAGCTTGTGGACATGTTTATCCAGGTGAGTGCATGAGTGCACTATGAGATTGTTTTCTTCCTTTTGAGTCAAGCTTTACTGCTGTCATGCTATCATATCCATTAAGGTATCCACTCACAGCCATTGATCCAACATCTTGGGGGTCAGCCATTCTTGGGGACCGTCAGTGAGGTGAGTTTAGGGTCTCCTGGTGATGGTATTCCACAGAAGATTTTGATTTTTACTTATATGAATTCTTTTGGACTTTTTGGTTGTTTTTTGCACAATGAGATTTTTTTTTAATGAATTGTGGAATCAATTTAGGTTTATTCATATTTCATGTGGATTCACGTGCACAGTTGTGGTATTTTAATGCTATTCATATTCAGATGAATTATTATTATTTTTTTTTATGTAGACATATTTGATTCGTGTTCATAGCGCAACCCTAATTCATACACATATTATGAAAAATAGATGACTGGGCCCATACCACCTTATTTTATAGACATTGGCTGGTGATTTTTTTCTGTCCAGTTGAAGATTTTCTTTATGAACAGTATGAAGTTGTGACCGGGCTGAGAATTCAGAACAAACCTCTTCAGATTTTTGGAAGCCTTGTGCAATGTTTGTACTGCGTAAATAGGAACGAGGAGACTAAAATAATCCCATTTCCTGCACAGAGGGGTATTTGCTGCAAACATACAGAGATATTTCTGAGAGGAGTGAAAATAATTTATCGTTGGAATTCACAGAAATAGACGAGGTTTAGCTAAAGAAACACAGGAAAAACGCATCGCCGCTGGACGCAGACGGCAGCACGGCTTGTAATCATGTCACCTTCGCCGTATAGACGTGTGACGTCTGAGATGGCGCTTCTAAATCGCAGGCCAGCGAAGTACGAGATGAATTCCAGTGGGTAAAAATATGTGACTATAAACAGCCGCGGTCTGCAGTGTTTACCGACTTTTACCGCCACCATTGAAACCCAGAATTACATGTGGTTTGGCAGACGAGCGGGCACAGCGTGTAAAGGTCGGCACCCGTCCTATACGGGTCCCTGTATGGGTCGCCGCTTCCTCTACGGCTATAGAGACTGCAGACCCAACTGTCCATACAAACAGGAATCTGGTCAATGCCAGGATTACCAAATATTCTATAATATCACCGTGTGCTTTCTAAAATTATGTCAGGAGATCTATTGAGCAGCTTTTATGGTTAGAGATGAGCAAAACGCATGGTGCGAGTAGGAATTTGCCAAAAAAATTGGCTGTACCCAGGCGCACAGATAACGAGTGATCTTCAATTCCCTGATTTGTGCTATTTATGTACATTGGGTGTCATAGGTGTGCACAGCCTATTGCATTAGGGTCTGCACCCCAAAGCTCAAACACTCACGCCTTTCTCTGCAGTCTTAGCTTCACGGGACAGTGAATGAATGGGAAGTGCTTTTTGCTGAGCGGTTTCCTGTTCATTCACAGGCTGAAGCATAATAAGCAGTTTACTATGCTTCAGTTATAAATGAACACATCGAGTGAGTGTGACTCATGAAAAGTGGTGGTGGGGAGGTGAGGAGGGAAGCAGAGGGAATCTGCACCGCACAAATGTGCCAGGGAAGGACTGGGCCAGGGGGCAGGGGTGCAATTGCCCCCTGGCCTGCTCTGATGCTCCATAAAAAGGCTTCACTGCTTCTGCCAAAGACATGCCTAAAGGATTCCTGGTGAAGAGAATTAAAAAGTCCCCGCCACTGACCTAATGAGTGCGGGATGTAGACAAGTACAGAGCGCAGGCCTCTCCCCCCAGCATGGATGGTGTAAACTGTGTCTGAGCAGAGGCCGGTTCCATGCCCTACTAGGGACTCTCCTCCCCCAGCCAGCCCCAACTGAGCTGTCCCAGCTTCCCCCAACCGCCCCCTGCTGGCCAGGTTGGGAACCCAGATTCAGCCGGTGAGTAGAGAGTACCAGGAGCGGAGCTTCAACCTGGAATGGGGGTCAGGAGGAGGCCGGGAAGAGGGAGAGTGGGAGGGGGGCCGAGTCACTGCACCATGGGCCTCTGGTTTGTACTTGCCCCCTGGGCTGAAAGTCACCAGTCAGCCCCTGGGGTGTGCCCAGGCACACCCCCTTTGCACACCTATGTTGGTTGTTTCAATTGGAGCCTCACCATAACACCCAGCATCCCCAGTCCCAGAGGAAGGCTATGTACCGTGTTAGGCAGGCAGAGCAAGATCATAATCCCATCCAGTCACTCTTTGAGCTTAAAGTGATATTAATGTCTTGGTTTTTTAAAAAAAATAAGTAAAAAATAACAAACATGTTATACTTACCTGCTTTGTGCCATTTGTTTTGCACAGAGCAGCCCTGATCCTCCACTTTTCGGGTCCCGCGTTGGCACTCCTGGCCCCTCCCTTCTGCTGGGTGCCCCAACAGCAAGCAGCTTGCAATGGGGGCACCTGAGCTGAGCCACTGCCTAGTGTGTCCATTCAGACACGGAGCTGTGGCTCGTCCCCACCTCCTCTGTCTCTTGATTGGCTCCCTGGCAGGGATTAACAGTAGTAGGAGCCAATGGCTCCTGCTGGTGCCAAAAGCCAAACAGGAGTGAAAATCCTGAGGAAAGTCCTGGGGCAAGGCTCTCCTGGACATCGCTGGATCAAAAGGAGGGTCAGGTAAGTATTAGTGGGTGCTGGGGGGGCTGCTGCACACAGAAGTTGTGCCTTTACAACTAACTTTAAAAAGGAGTTTCAGTCTGTAAAAAAAAAAAAAATATTTAAGTCAGCAGCTACAAATCCTATAGTTAATAAATGGGCACTTACCTGTCCAAGGATCCATCCTAACTGTGGGCAGCCAGCTTTGCTGCTTTCTGCTTTACAGCCGGCTGCCCACTGTGCTTTGTGAATGGTCCCAAAGTCTTCTGGGACCTGTGACATGTCTTAGAAGACTGCGGGGAGGGAGGGGGAGAGGAGAACTTCCACTTGGATCACCTAGGGTGTGTCCAATCACAGCCCAGAGACAATCAACACAGAGCTCTGTAGAGAGGGATCTGATCTCTCTGTTTCTCATCCCTGCAGGGATGAGAAACTAGGAGATCTGTTAGTAAAAGCTTCACACTTTACATAAATTCATAGGTGTGCGCACAGGGTGTGCCAGGTGTGCCCGGGCACATCCTAATCACCCTGTGTGGCGCAGATTCCCCCCTGTTTAAACCTCTGATATTTCATCAAAGCCTTTTTTTTCCTTTGGTGGTTTGTTATATATATTTCATCAAAGCCCCCTTCAAAAAAATATGTAAATAAAATAAAATTAAAAAAAATTGTAAAAAATGACAAAAAATTAAATAATACAAATAAAAACTACTAACAACATCCACTGCCCTGCTGACACCAATCTCTGCCCTACTTACACTGTCCACTGCTCTACTGACACTATCAGACATGCACGCACACACATGTGTTTAAGCTTTGAGGTGCACATCCTAATGCAATAGGCTGTGCACATCTATGCACATATTACATACAGTTAGGCACACATTACACCCATTGATTGCCCTAAATGTTAACCTCTACCCGCTCCCAGCCAGTGTCATTAGTACAGTGACTGAGTGTGTAGTATTATCACTGATCACTGTAATAATGTCACTGGTGATGTCAGTGGCAGTTAGTTAGTTCCTCCAGGTTAGTGTCAGATTGTCCGCCGCATTATCGCAGTCCCAATATAAGTTACTTACCACTGCCACGGTAGTATAAAAAAAAATGTCCAGTATCTATCTCATAGTTTGTAAGTGCTATTAGTTTCATGCAAACCACTCAATACACACTTATTGGGATTTTTTTAAGGCTGGGTTCACACTGATTGGTTTCCGCGCATCCAATTCTCATGACAGGAGATTGTGACTGGCTATCAATGGAGTCGGTTTGCACATCTCCAGGGTGGCAGCGGAGCAAATTGCACAAGGGTCTTGTGCGTCTTTCGGGCCTGATTTGTCCTGGAAACGAAGAACAGGGACGCACCGGACCCCCTGCTGTGAGCTGCATCCGTAGCCGAAAACCTTTTGGCCAAAATTTTTGAATAAATTTGATTTTTTTAAGTTTTTTTATTAGATATGTTTTATAGCAGAAAGTAAAAAAATATATATATTTTGGTCTTTTTTTGTTTATATCACACACAAAAAAACCCAGTGCTGATCAAATACCACCAAAAGAAAGCTCTATTAGTGTGAAAAAAATGATATACATTTTTGTTTGGGTACAGTGTTGCATGACCGTGCAATTACCAGTTAAAGTAGCGAAGTGCTAAATAGCAAAAAAATGGTCTGGTCATGAAAGGCGAAAAAAACCTGGTGGTTTAAAATGGTTAAAGAGGAGGTCCAAAAAAATAAGTCAGTGGCTACAAAAAGTGTAGCTGCTGACTTTTAAAAACAGCCACTCACCTGTCCCACGGTCCAGCGTTGAGCTCACATCAGCCGTTTTCATCCTCTCTCCTCCCTCGGAGACACCGGCATCTTCACTATGGGGACCCAGCTGTGACAGCTTGCGGCTTCACAGCAGTGTACCCACCATGCATGTTGTATAGTAACTAAGTAGAACTACTTCACTACTGTACTTAAAGCGGAGTTCCAGCCATGTACTCACCTGTCCAACGGTCCAGCGATGCGGCCGCCGGAAGCCTCGATCCTTTCCCTCGGCGCCGGCATCACTGCTGTGGGCACCCGGCTGTTACAGTTTGCGGCTTCACAGCCGGGTACCCACTGCGCATGCGCGAGTCGCGCTGCGCGCCGTGATTGGCCGGCAATCTTCTGGGACCTCTGACGTGTCCCAGAAGATTGCAGGGAGGGAGGGGGAGAGGAGAACTTCCGCTCAGGGCGCCGCGGCGCTCCGAGCGGAAGTGGGAGCGGGTACCTGTCAAAACTAGGTACCCGCTCCCCCCCCCAAAAAATGACATGCCAAATGTGGCATGTCAGGGGGTCAGGACTCCCTAAAGCGGAAGTTCCACTTTTGGGTGGAACTCCGCTTTAAGTACCGAAATGCGGTATCTGTACTTTCCTAGAGTAGAATTTTTTTCTGCTACTTCCACTTTTACTTCACTACATTTTTTCGATGATTTCAATACTTCTACTCCGATATTTTTTTTTTTGTGCTGCATAGTTACTCGTTACTATTATAAAAATTACCACTGCCAGAACAGTAGATGGCAGGTTTCATGAAGCTCAAAACATGTGTATTATCAGCGCATACGAAAATAAATGCTACTGTAAGTATAAATAAAAGCTGCATTTGAAATAATAAAAAACAATATGATGTTCAAACTTTTGACTTCTTTCTTTAATAACTACATAACACAGTACTTGTACTTTTACTTTCAGTACTTGAGTAGCAATTTTGTTTTCAAAACTACTTGCAATACTTAAGTACAAAAAATGTTGAATACCTTAGTACTTCTACTCAAGTCACTTTTTGATTGAGCACTTGTACTTTTACTCAAGTATGGGTTTCGAGTACTTTATACAACTCTGCTGGTGGATGTAATCTTCTGGGACCTGTAAGTGTCCCAGAAGACCGCAGGAGGAGAACTTCCGTTGCTGAGCGCAGCAGCGTTCAGAACGGAAGTGGGAGCAGGTACCTGTCAAAATCAAGTACCCGCTCCTCAAAAGTACCGACTGTGCAAGAGGAGTGGGGGACGAGTCCTTAACCGCTTGCCGACTGCTCACAGTATATTTACTGCAGCAGTCAGCCCCTCACAGGCAGAGCGACGTAGGTCTACGTCGCTAGCCTGTGAGGCTCTGGTGAGCGAGCGTGCGCCCGCGGAGGCGCGCTCCCGCGCGCTCACGGACCCCCTCGCGCGTGTGACCGGCGGACCCGATGTCCGCCGGTCACTCGGCGATCAGCGGGGGAGAGGGAGAAAGTCAGGCAGCTTGTGTAAACAAGCTGCCTGTCATTCTCCTCGGTGTAAAAACACTGATCACACGGTTCTACAATGTAGAACCGTTGATCAGTGTCCCTACAGCTCAACAGACAGCCAATCACAGTAAGAATCACGCCCCTAGGGACACACACAGCCCCTCCCTCTCAAATAAAGTTAACCCCTTCACTACCAGTGTATTTTTACAGTAACAGTGCATATATATAGCACTGATTACTGTAGAAATGTCACTGGCAACCCCAAAAGTGTCAAAAATTTCAGTCAGGGGTCCGATCTGTCCGCCGCAATGTCGCAGTACCGCAAAAAAAAATCACAGATCGCCGCCATTACGCGTTAAAAAAAAAACAACAAAAATTACAAAAATCTTTCCCTTTGTTAGTAAACGCGATAACTTTTGCGCAAACCAATAAAAATACGCTTTTTGCGATTTTTTTTACCAAACATAGGTAGCATAAAGCAAATTGGCCAAATTGGCTAAAAAATTTTGATTTTTACATTTTTTTGGGGGGAATCTCATACAAAAAATGTGAAAAATATTGTTATTTTTGCAAAATTGACGCTCTTTTTTTGTTTATAGCGCGTGATCAAAAAAATCACACAGGTGATCAAATACCACCAAAAGAAAGCTCTGTTTATGGGAAAAAAAGGACGTCAAATTCGTTTAGGTACAGCGTCGCACGACCGCGCAATTGTCCGTTAAAGTCACGCAGTGCCGAATCGCAAAATACCGCCAGGTCGTTTAGCAGCCAAATCCTCCGGGGCTTAAGTGGTTAAAGTGGAACTTTCCCTTTTGGGTGGTGTTCAGCTTTACGTAGAAGCAATGCAACCTGCAGGGAGTACAAGAGCAGTTCCTCCTCTTAGTGGGGCCTTTTACTCCCCAGTTCACTTGGATGGGCCACATTGTGTCACTACCTGAACATGTGATCTGTAACAAAAAGTTCCAGCGCTATCAATGCAGCAAACTTACTGTAGGAAATCCCAGACCAAAATGCAGTGCTGCTGCTGCCAGTAAATTGCTGTGTCCAGCCTAACAGATACCAAAGGAAAGGAAGGCAGCGCTATCCAGATATTGGTGTTATAAAAGTACTGTATAAACAGCCAATAGATGTAGAAAACATTTATTTGGAAAAGTCAAAAGTTTAAAATGCAGTGAAGGAAAGAAAATCAAAACCAATGCTGTACCAGACCGATCATGCAGGTGGTGATTGACAATTGACTGCAGGTCCACTGGGTGAGGTGAACTAAACCAGCCTGGAATGCCTGAAGGAGAACGTTGCCATGACAACATGTTTCACAGGCATGCGCTTTGTCAAGTCGTCAAGACTTGACAAAGTGCATGCGCGCGAAACATGTTGTCACAGGAATGTTCTCCTTCATGCGTTCCAGGCTGGTTTAGTTCCGGGTTTGAGACTTCCGCCCTGCCTTTGTGTTGCTGAGCACGTCATGCGGTGAGCGCCGGCCGGTCCGGCTCGGCTCCCGTTCACCACAACTTCCACAGAGCCTTGGGTTGCCTCCATCTCAGCCCACCCCAGGGAATCGGATCACCTCACCAAGTGGACCTGCAGTCAATTGCCAATCACCACTGGCATGATCGGTCTGGTACAGCATTGGTTTTGATTTTCTTTCCTTCACTGCATTTTAAACTTTTGACTTTTCCAAATAAATGTTTTCTACATCCATTGGCTGTTTATACAGTACTTTTATAACACCAATATCTGGATACCGCTGCTTCCTTTCCTTTGGTACCAGAACATGTGAAGGCTGAACATGATGGCAAGAGGTGTAACTTGAACCTTCAGGGCCCCGGTGCAAGAAACCATGAATGCCACCCCCCCCCCCCCCCGGCCCTATCTGGGGCTCTTCCGTTCAAGCCTGGGGCTCTTCCCACTAATCCTGGGGCCCTTTACTCTCATTGCGGGGCCCTTTATTACAGTCCCACAGCAGGACCCTGTCACAAGTTCTGCAGTGGGCCCCCTTCCTGCCATCTTGGGGCCTCCCCACGGTGGTGGAATGCCAGGGCCCGGTTGCAAGTGTGACCTTTGCAATCCTGGAAGTTCACCCACTGGTGTCAGTAATTTTTTTTTTTCTTGGTATCTTAATTTTATTATTTGTTTATCATTTTATTTTATTTTTTTACAATGTCACTGACTATGACTCTGTCCATTCAGAAAAGGAAGGAGCTGGTAAATTATATATTTACCGACCCCTTCCTGGTTCTCTATTGTGACACATCCCCTGCAGCAGCCGGCAGGAGAGGGGAGGGAGGAAGCCAGCAGAACAGAAGGGGGGAGGGAACCAGGGGAGCACCCAGGGGCCCAGAGACAGCAGAACACAAGTGAACTGGATAGGAGGAGTGGCGGGGGCAGCATACAGAGGAACCAATCTCCTCCATTTTCCTCCTGCAGCTACAGGAGGAAAAAGGAGGACAGTGATTTCTCTACATGCTGCCCCCACCGCCCCTCCTATCCAGGTGTACAGGGGAGCAACACAGGCCCCCTGGAGCATGGGGCCCGGTTGCAATTGCAACCCCTGCAACCCCTGTAGTTACGCCCCTGATGATGGCATTAGAACTGTAAAAATCAGCGTAACTTACACTAATAATGAAATGAACAAAAACTTACAAATTCAAGAGGCTGCAGCCACTAATTCTGCTTTCACTGCATACAATATCAAAACTCAAAACGACAACAGTGCTGCGCCACAGACAATAATGGCTCGTTTCCTCTGAGCGGTTCGGTACGGTACGCAATTTTTGCCGTTTCCATTGTGAATGGTACCCTAATTCCTAACCGTACCGTACAACTTTTTTGGGACCCTTTCGTTGGGGTACCAAGCACATTAGTACCGTACCAACAGGGTGGAGCTACACTCTGCAGAACTTTGATTGGTTGACAGAGAATCGTCGATCACTGCTTTCCGGCTACACCACGCCTATCATGAAAGGGTACTATTGGCGGTGGAAGCGAAAGGTGTACCGGTCCGAACTGTACTGAACCAAACCGTACCGTACCACTCAGTGGAAACGAGGCATAATATACAACAGGTGAGTGTGAACAATCAACATAAGCATATATGAATGCAAATAGTGATAAATAGACTATAAAAAATTCATATATCTACACGTGCAATGTCAAAAAGTCCATATTGTGAAAAGTTTACTGATACCTGATTGCTTTTTTTTGCCCTGTGGGGAACTGCTGGTTCTGACCCACTGGTAACACAGGGGTCAGAAAGGGAGGTGAGCGGACATTTTTTCTGGTGGAGGACAGCACAAGCACTTTATTCGTTCATCACTACAAGCACTTTTTTATTGCACGTTTTAGCACAGTTTTGCTTACTTTGCACAATATGGACTTTTTGATATTGCACGTGTAGATATAAGAATTTTTATAGTCTATTTATCACTATTTGCATTCATATATGCTTATGTTGATTATTCACACTCACCTGTTGTATATTATTGTCTGTGGTGCTGTCGTTTTGAGTTTTGATAAAAGAGTGACTGACCATGTCAGCTTGGGCAGTGCTGGCCCTTTAACCACTTGCCGACCGCCGCAAGTACATATACTGCGGCGGTCAGCCCCTCACAGGCAAAGTGACGTATGGGTACGTCACTAGCCTGTGAGTCTCTGGGGAGCGAGCGCGCGCCGCCAGAGGCGCGCTCCCTCTCCCGCGTGGTCACGGACCCCCCCCCCGCGCGTGTGCCCGGCGGACCCGATGTCCGCCGGGCACTCGCGATCGTCCGTGACAGCGGGAGAAAGGCAGGCGGCTAATGTAAACAAGCCGCCTGTCATTCTCCCCTGTGTAAGAACAGTGATCATACGGTTCTACTATGTAGGACCGTTGATCACTGTTCCTACACTTCAAGCCACAGCCAATCACAGTAAGAATCACGACCCTAGGGACACACATAACCCCTCCCTCTCAAATAAAGTTAACCCCTTCACTACCATTGTAATTTTACAGTAACAGTGCATATTTATAGCACTGATTACTGCAGTAATGTCACTGGTAATCCCAAAAGTGTCAAAAATGTCAGTCAAGGGTCCGATCTGTCCGCCGCAATGTCGCAGTGCCGCAAAAAAATCGCAGATCGCCGCCATTACTCGTTAAAAAAAAAAATGACAAAAATTATTCCCTTTGTTAGTAAACGCGATAACTTTTGCACAAACCAATCAAAATAAGCTTTTTGCGATTTTTTTTACCAAACATATGTAGCATAAAACAAATGGGGCGAAAATGTTAAAAAATTTAGATTTTTACATTTTTTGGGGGGAATTTCATATAAAAAAATGTGAAAAATATTGTTATTTTTGCAAAATTGCTGCTCTTTTTTTATTTATAGCGCATGATCAAAAAATCGCACAGGTGATCAAATACCACCAAAAGAAAGCTCTGTTTGTGGGAAAAAAAGGACGTCAAATTCGTTTAGGTACAGCGTCGCACGACCGCGCAATTGTCTGTTAAAGTCACGCAGTGCCGAATCGCAAAATACCCCCTGGTCAGGAAGGGGGGTAAAATCTTCCGGGGCTTAAGTGGTTAAGGACATCAGATATTGGATTTTTGTCTCAATCCATATTATTTATTTATTTTTTATTTTTTTTTTTTAGGTAATGCAATCTGCTGGGATTTTTCTGTCCATCCTTCTGTGGTTTGCAGAGTCCGGCAGTCGTCCCACTGACCTGTCCATAGTCTGGATCATTCTGAGCAGCATTAAGGCCTCTAATAATAAACAGAATGGGTTCCGGAGCCGCAGCGTTGGCGTACATCACCCCGAGTGTCCCAGCTGCTTGGGGTTTTCAGATTATTTTTTGCTTCAATAAATATCTGTGGCTTCATCCTGTGAACAGCTTGTGTTGTGTTTATTTGGTGGCAGCTGCAGGGTGGAGTCCGGAGCTGGACCCATTTTACCTATATAATATTTCATAAGTGCCTCCTGTCCACAGATGTGCATGGAGCAGCCGGGGAGGGGTGCTGAGACTTTTAGTTCTTCTAGAGGGAGTCAAAGGGAACCTCAGACTGATACTCCTGCATTGTGTGTGATAGACCTCCCCAGAGTTCCCTGCACCCCACATCTGGCCAACATCCCCCCTATATCAATGCCAGAAGCTGGACTGTATGGAGCCCCTTGGCTGTGCTCAGGGCTGCTGGGGCCCCGTACAGCCTACCTGACAGCCCCCCCCCACAAAGTTAATAAAAGTTCTGTGTATAAATGAGGCTCATTCACATGGGTGCTGAGTCCCGTACAGTGCAAATCAGTGGTTTTTTTTTGTTTTCTTTTTGTTTTTTATCAAAAGAGAGTTTTATTTGAACACGTTCAAGCATACATGTTCTATAAACACTCGCAAAAGAATGTAAAGTTGTAATGTACTAAAACAAATAGTTAATTACAGCTTCCAACTTCATAGAGCTATGTACAAACATCAGCTCACTGAAGAGAACATACAATCCCACCTAGTGGCTGAAAACAGAAATGACAGTACCAATAGAGCACCGCTATGACACATTCCAAGGATAGTAGCAGGGCTTTATTTCAGCGGGAATGCAGTTCCGGCATCTTCAGCAATGAAAGTATGTAACAGGAAGGGGTACTGGGGTATTCTGGAGGGTCTATTGATTCTGACAGGAATCTATTTTTGTGGGGGGGGTCTATTGCTGAGGAGGTCTATTGTTGCAGGGGGGGGGGGGGTCAATTGTCAAGGGAGAGGTATATTGTTGCTGGCTGCTGGGAAATCTGTGTTTGTTGTTGGGGGGCAGCTCTGTTGTTGCTGGAGTGGTATTATGTCAGGGGCAGTCCATTGTTGCTTGGGGGTATAATGTTGTGTAGGGGATCTATTGTTGCTGGGGTGGGTCTATTGTTGCTGGTGGGTATATATTACTGCTGAGGGGGGTCTTTGTTGCTGGCTGCTAGGAAATCTGTTGTTGTGGCTGGGGGTATATTGTTGAAGGGTCGCCTCTATTGTTGCTGGGGTGGTATTTTTTCATGGGCAGTCCATTGTTGCTGGGGGTATAATGTGTATGGGATCTATTGTTGCTGGGGTGGTATTTTTTCATGGGCAGTCCATTGTTGCTGGGGGTATAATGTTGTGTACGGGATCCATTGTTGCTGGGGTGGGTCTAGTGTTGCTTGGGGGTATATATTACTGCTGGGGGGGTCTATTGTTGCTGGCTGCTGGGAAATCTGTTGTTGGGGGCTGCTGTTGCAGGGGCAGCTCTATTGTTGCTGGGGTGGTATTTTGTCATGGGCAGTCCATTGTTGCTGAGGGTATAATGTTATGTAGGGGATCTACTGCTGCTGGGGTGGAACTAGTGTTGCTGGTTTTATATATTACTGCTGAGGGGGTCTATTGTTGCTGGCTGCTGGGAAATCTGTTGTTGCTGAAGGTCTGTTATTGCAGGGGCAGCTCTATTGTTGCTGGAGTGGTATTTTGTCATGGGCAGTCCATTGTTGCTTGGGGGTATAATGTTGTGTAGAGGATCTATTGTTGCTGGGGTGGGTCTACTGTTGCTTGGAGGTATCTATTACTGCTGGGGAGTCTATTGTTGCTGGCTGCTGGGAAATCTGTTATTGTTGGGGGTCTATTGTTGCAGGGGCGGGTCTATTGTTGCTGGGGTGGTATTTTGTCACAGGCAGCCCATTGTTGCTTGGGGGTATAATGTTGTGTAGAGGATCTATTGTTGCTGGAGATGGGTCAAGTGTTTCTGGGGGGTATCTATTACTGCTGGGGGGGGGGGGCTATTGTTGCTGGGGTGGGGTCTATTGTTTCTGGGGGAGGTGGGATCTATTGTTGCTGGGTGGGGTCAATTGATGCTGGCTGCAGAAGATCTATTTTACTGCTTTTCTTGTTATCATTAACAAATCCCATACAAATATTTAGCACCACAAAATTATACTTGGTTCTGTACTCTCTGAAAGGGTCGGTACTGGGAGGTGGTTAGGGGGTGGAGCCAAGTAACGGTGCTCAGAGGTGGTTAGGGGGCGGAGACAAGGAGTGTCTCAGAGGGGGGGGGGGGTTCCTGCACCTATTCTCTGAGGAAAAAAGCCCTGGATAATAGTAACCAACATTAAGGCTCCATGCACACAGGGCGTCATAAAAACGTGCTCCAAAGCTGTTTACATAACGCCGGGAAACAGCAGTTGTAAAAACGTGCTTTCAGTAGCTTTTTCTATTAGCGTTATTGCACGTTTGGTCACAGTAGCTGTTAGCAGCGTTTTTTCTGCCTCCATTCAAAATCAATGGTTCCCTATGGGAGCCTATTGATTTGAATGGAAGTCACACCGCAGGTCGGATCAGGGTGATCCGACTTGCGGTGCGACCTGCACTGTGAGAATCTTGAGGGGGAACTCCACGCCAAAACGGGGAAAAAAACGGCGTGGGGTTCCCCCCCAGGTTCCAAACCAGGCCCTTGGGGTCTGGTATGGAATTTGAGGGTAGCCCCGCGCCGAAAAAACGGCGTGGGGTCCCCTCCAAAATCCATACCAGACCCTTATCCGAGCATGCAGTCCGGCATGCCAGGAAAGGGGAGGGGACGAGAGAGCAGCCCCACCCCCCCTGTATCATACCAGGCCACACGCCCTCAACATGGGGGGGCCCATGTATGATACAGGGGGGGTGGGGCCGCTCGCTCGTCCCCTCCCCTTTCCTGGCATGCCGGACTCCATGCTCGGATAAGGGTCTGGTATGGATTTTGGGGGGGACCCCACGCCGTTTTTTCGGCGCGGGGCTACCCTCAAATTCCATACCAGACCCCAAGGGCCTGGTTTGGAACCTGGGGGGGAACCCCACGCCGTTTTTTTCCCCATGTTGGCATGGAGTTCCCCCTCAAGATTCTCACAGTGCAGGTCGCACCGCAAGTCGGATCACCCTGATCCGACCTGCGGTGTGACTTCCATTCAAATCAATAGGCTCCCATAGGGAACCATTGATTTTGAATGGAAGAAAAAAAACGTATAACGTGGCTTAACGCACGTTAAGCAACGTTATGGAGCCTTATTCAGCCTTTAGCAGCGTCAGACGTTTTTTGCAGCTTGACGCTGGAGCTCCTGAACCCACAGTTCCTGGGTTTTTTTTGGAGCTGTAAAACGCCTATGCCACTTGGAGCTCCTAAAAGCTCTATGTGTGCATGAGGCCATAGAATAACATGGATGGGCGTTCTGCAGCTGCAAAAAAAAACGTCTGACGCTGCTAACAGCAGCTGTAAAAACGTCCAGTGTGCATGAGGCCTAAGTAATCAAAGGCAATCTACGCCAATAGTGGTTAATTTTGTATGTTTCCGCACTATGGATGTGACTAATATATAAAGCTGCTGCCCCCACTAAGACTAACTACCGTAATAGTGCCCAATAAGTGAAGATGAAAAGGAGAGCGGGTATTGGTGCTGTTCTATGCTACCTCACAGTGTTAAACTGAATTTAAATTCAATACACCATAACTTATTAGTTGTACAGATACCTATACAAATGCCAAAACTGCATATATTGTATATTAAAATGTGTGCAAACACAATCAATAAAAAAAAAAATTGTGGAAAAAAGCAAGTGCCCAGTAAAAAAAACAATATTAATAAAATTGCAGGCACCTGATACAATCAATTGCTCTAAGCAAGTGCCAAGTGAAGATGATCAACATTATTATAGCTACAAACTCATAGTGAAATCAATAGTGTAAAACAAAAAATCAATTGTATTTGTAAGATATAAAGTGACCAATAATCAAATAAAGTGTCCAGTGCTATCAGGCGCGTGTTCCTCCCCACAGAGTTGTGTATATAGTCCCCTTCTCCCCCTTTTTCACATAAGTGTGGTGGATCCTCATCTGGGGGCATAAACTGGTGATGTTGCGGCAGGACAGAATATCTCAGAAGCATGCACAGCATCTGTTGTCTCCACACGTGCCCCCCTCCTGTTGCTTCACTCACCAGAGATATCTCCCCTCAAAAGGGGTATCCAGCCTCCACAACTGCACCTGGTTGTATAGAGATATCCAGGAACCCCCCCCCCCCCCAGGGTATTCCTCCATGCTGACTCTTACTCTCCTCTCTGGTTGTAAACGCTCATGCAAATGTCAAAATACAAATTACATACCGTAAATAAAGTTTTTATTTTAAAAAAGAGTAACACACTTGGTAAAAAACACATTCAGCCACTCCTGATGACGTCAGTGTGACGAAACGCATAGGGAGGAGCTGCAACGTCATTGCGTCACTTCCGGTTTTCGGGTCCGTGGAGTGCATCGCGTCCCAGACTTCCTGCTATACAGAGTTGAGAGTTGAATATTTGTTTTACAACGCTGAATGTGTTTTTTACCAAGCTTTGTGGTGTCACTGATTACAGGTTGGTAAGAGGGAAGGTGGGTGGGTAGGGGATATGCCTGGAGTTCCGCTTTAAAACCGTGACAGTTTTTTAAATTGCATTCAAATAAATAGCAGCACTCAGAGTGTATGTTCCAGAAAGTCCTCCAGTGTGATATGAATAAGCACTGTGAGAAGAAAACGATATGTCCACCACCAAGGAAACTAAAAAATGCAGCCTTTTACCAGATAACACTGGATTAACAGCAGTCAGATATAGCATGTATCAATCACTTGGACATTTAAATCCAATCAGGAAAAGGCATGTGTCAATCGCTTGGACCTTTGGATCCGATCACATAATCTGCATAGGCACAGATTCCAAGGTATATAACAGGGCATCCCTGATGATGTCAGCCATGACGAAACATGTCGGGAGGAGCCTAACCACATGACTTACATGTTACATGCCATTGGAGGCAGAGATGTATAGTGAATAAGTAGAACTACTTCACTACTGTACTTAAGTACGGAAAGGCGGTATCTGTACTTTCCTAGAGTAGAATTTTTTACTCCTACTTCCACTTTTACTTCACTACATTTTTTCAATGATTTCAATACTTCTACTCCGATATTTTTTTTTTGTGCTGCATAGTTACTCGTTACAATTATAAAAATTACCACTGCCAGAACAGTAGATGTCAGGTTTCATGAAGCTCAAAATGTGTATTATCAGCGCATACGAAAATAAATGCTACTGTATGTATAAATAAAAGCTGCATTTAAAATAATAAAAAATAATATGATGTTCAAACTTTTGACTTCTTTCTTTAATAACTACATAGCACAGTACTTGTACTTTTACTTTCAGTACTTGAGTAGCAAAATTTTTAAAAAAACTACTTGCAATACTTAAGTACAAAAAATGTTGAATACTTTAGTACTTCTACTCAAGTCACCTTTTGATCGAGCACTTCCACTTCTACTCAAGTCACCTTTTGATCGAGCGCTTCCACTTCTACTCAAGTCACTTTTTGATCGAGCACTTGTACTTTTACTCAAGTATGGGTTTCGAGTACTTTATACAACTCTGATTGAAATCTTTTTTTGCTTGTTGTACTGGGGAAAGTGTGAATATCCTGTGAGCAGGTTTTATTGGTTTAACCATTTGCCGAGCGCCGCACGACTATTTACTGCGGCGGTCAGCCCCTCACAGACAAAGCGACGTAGGGCTACGTCGCTAGCCTGTGAGGCTCTAGGGAGCGAGCGCGCGCCCCCGAAGGCGTGCTCCCGCTCGGTCATGGACCCCCCTGCGCGTGTGCCCGGCGGACCCGATGTCCGCCGGGCACTCGCGATCGTCCGTTACACCGGGAGAAAGGCAGGCGGCTAATGTAAACAAAGCCGCCTGTCATTCTTCCCTGTGTAAGAATGGAGATCATACGGTTCTGCTATGTAGGACCGTTGATCACTGTTCTTACACATCAAGCCACAGCCAATCACAGTTAGAATTACGCCCCTAGGGACACACATAACCCCTCCCTCCCAAAAAAAGTTAACCCCTTCACTGCCAGTGTCATTTTTACAGTAACAGTGCATATGTATATCACTGATTACTGTAGTAATGTCACTGGTAACCCTAAAAGTGTAAAAAATGTCAGTCAAGGGTCCGATCTGTCCGCCGCAATGTCGCAGTCCCGCAAAAAAAATCGCAGATCGCCGCCATTACTCGTTAAAAAAAAAAACAACAAAAATGACAAAAATCTTTCCCTTAGCTAGTAAACGCAATAACTTTTGCGCAAACCAATCAAAATACGCTTTTTGTAATTTTTGATTTTTAAATTTTTTTGGGGGAATCTCATATAAAAAAATGTGAAAAATATTGTTATTTTTTCAAAATTGTCGCTCTTTTTTTGTTTATAGCGCATGATCAAAAAATCGCACAGGTGATCAAATACCACCAAAAGAAAGCTCTGTTTGTGGGAAAAAAAGGACGTCAAATTCATTTAGGTACAGCGTCGCACGACCGCGCAATTGTCCGTTAAATTCACGCAGTGCCGAATCGCAAAATAGGCCCTGGTCAGGAAGGGGGTAAAATCTTCAGGGGTTTAAGTGGTTAATAAATACTTCTAAAGATGTCTGCGCAATGATTGTTATTTCTCCACGTATATACCTTGGAATCTGTGCCTATTCGGATTATGTGATCAGATCCAAAGGTCCAAGCGATTGACATATGCCTTTTCCTGATCGGATTTAAAGATAAATGGCACATTGTATAAAAGGTATAACACGGAGATGGTGGAAAAATGTTCAGTGTGAGCAGACTACCTGCATGGCTAATCAGATCAGCAGTAAAAAGCTATAGTGGTGGTGTAGGATGGTGAAAATAATTCTCAGACTTGCAGATAGGTCACCAGTAGAACCCAAACCATATGATTGGAAGAAGAAGCAGTCTGTGATTGGAACCATACATTGATATACACCTGTAGCTACACCAATTTCACCATCACTCCTATTGAATAGGTGGGTTTGGGCACTCCATCAAACCAAGGATCACTTTAACTGTCCACTGCCTAGAAGTCTATAGTAGATCCAACCATGCCACATATCAAGCCGCCTCAAACACAACTCCACGTCTACAATCTACCATCTACGAGAGACATACGTCTTTGCTGGGAAAGATCTATTGTTGCTGGGGAGTCTACTTTCCATACAATTACTTAATGCCACAAATTGAGACTTGGCTCCAGTACCGGGACAGGGGTCATCCAGCGCCCAGGGCAAGGATCCAGAATTGCCCCCGCTTTCCCCACTGTTAATATATGCCGAAGAATGGGTGTACCACCCCACATCCATTTTTTGCCCCTTTGCTTCACTGCGCCCCTCCTGCCCACCCCTTGTCCCGTCCCTGCTTGGCTCTGTGTTCTCTAAAAGGAGCAGTAATAGGAGGTAGAGGGAGGGTGGAGACAAGGGACATTGCTCAGAGGTAGGTCAAAGGTGGAGAGAGTACCCGCACCTAGAGAAAAAAAAAGCCCTGGATAGAAGCCAGGTGACCAATCCACAGTATGGGCATCAAGACATCAGAAAAATCTCAAAGCATCAAAACATAACAGAGGTGCCAAAATCCCATAGTAAGATCAAATATCTTCATATCTAAGGGGCGTTGGGGCTTCAAGACATTGAAGTAAGTGAGGAGAACTTCTTGATGGGCTTACAGGCTATGGTAAGGTTGGTCACGTTTGGCAAAGCTCCCCTCTAAGAATGTGACTCAAAGATTCAAACTTCACCAGAAGCACCAAACCCAACAGTGAAAAAGGCCAAATAATTTTACTGGTTCATACTACGATCACATAAATCCTACCAACGCGTTTCGATGCCAAAACAACCCCCCCCCCCTTCATTAAGACTACAAAAGAAAAAAAATATTTTAAAAAAATGGTACAATTAAAGGGAATAAATATCCAGTAAAATACAAGAAACATACACTATAAAATCAAAGGTATTGGGACGCCTGCCTTTACACGCACATGAACACTTTAAGAGTGTGTCTATGGGAATGTTTGACATATAGTTACATAGTTACATAGTTACATAGTAGTTGAGGTTGAATAAAGACAATAGTCCATCCAGTTCAACCTGTGTAGGTGTGTGTGGCTGTAATCATCTCTCATACCCCTGAATGTTCTGATCCTTGAGATGTACGTCTAAGAGTCTTTTGAAAGCCACCATACTTCCCGCAGAAACCACCTCTTGTGGTAGAGAATTCCACAATCTTGTAGCCCTAACAGTAAGACCCGGTTCACACTCATGCGAGTGCCGGGTTCGCATGTAATGTCGGAGCGCACTGCTCCGACATTACATGCGATCAGCTGTGCGGTGCGAGTTTAGCCATACAGTTTGTATGGCTAAATTCGCATCGCACCCGGTGCAAACACGCACAGGAGGCATTTTTGCAGCCGCATCAGGATCGGATCGCACAGCGGTTCACACTTGTGCGATCCCATCCTGTGCGAACTGCACGATCGCACTGCGATATGCGATCAAACTGGGGGTGTCGTTAAGATTACATTGACACCCCCAGCGTATCGCATATGGCAGTGTGAACTGCCGGGGGTGCGTGTGCGATGCGGGAAAAGGCTGCGAATTCGCAGCCTTCCCGCATCGCAATAGTGTGACCCGAGCCTAAAGAACCCCCCACGTTGCCTGAGGTTAAAACGCTTCTCCTCTAATCGCATTGTATGCCCTCGAGTCCTCATGCAATCTTTTCGAGTGAATAGCTTTTTTTCTATGCTGAGATCCCCATTGAGGTATTTATAAATTGCTATCATGTCCCCTCTCAGGCGTCTCTTCTCCAGGGAGAATAAATCAAGCGATTGCATTGCATCTTCATAATTAAGGTCCTCCAATCCCCTAATTAGATTAGTTGCCCTTCTCTGGACTCTTTCCAGCTCCAACACATCCCTCCTGAGGACCGGCGACCAGAACTGGACAGAATACTCCAGATGCGGTCGGACCAGAGTTTTATAAAGTGGAAGGATTATAGTCTTATCTCTGGAATACATCCCTTTCTTTATGCATGCTAATATTCTGCTGGCTTTGGCAGCTGCCGCTTGACATTGCATGCTATTGCTTAGTCTATCCTCTACCAAGACTCCCAGATCTTTCTCCATTTTTGATTCCCCCAAGGGTTCCCCCCCTAACGTGTATTGTGCTTTTATGTTTTTAGTCCCCAAGTGCAAAACCTTACACTTCTCCACATTAAACCTCATTTGCCATGTCGTTGCCCACTCCGTTATTTTGTCCAGGTCATTCTGTAGGATATCTGCTTCATGCTGTGCAGTTATTGCCCTGCTCAATTTTGTGTCATCTGCAAAAACTGATATCGAACTACTGATCCCGTCCTCAATGCGGTTTATGAATAAATTGAACAAGGTTGGTCCCAGGACTGAGCCTTGGGGGACCCCGCTTACTACCTCAGACCAGTCTGAGTATGCGCTGTTTATTACCACCCTTTGGACACGCCCTTTTAGCCAGTTCCGTATCCAAGAGCAAACCTTGTGGTCGATGCCTGCAGACCTTATTTTATAAATTAGGCGCTTGTGGGGAACTGTATCAAACGCCTTAGCGAAATCTCAGTACACCACATCCACTGGTCTCCCCCTATCTAGCTCACAGCTCACCTCCTCGTAGAATGTTAAGAGATTGGTTTGACAAGAACGCCCCATTTGTAAACCCGTGCTGATTACTGCTGATGATGTTGTTGTCTTTAGCAAACTCTACGATATAGTCCCTTATCATCCCCTCCAGGGGACCATACATCCAGAAGCGCATTTGTGAGGTCAGGCACTAATGTTGGATGAGAAGCCTGGCTCACAGTCTCCACTCAAATTTATCCCAATGGAGTTCTATCGGGTTGAGCTCATTACTCTGTGCAGGTCAGTCAAGTTCCTCCACCCCAAACTCGCTCCCAACTTTGTGGGAAGAGTTTGGGGATGGCCCCTTCCTGTTCCAACATGACTGAGCATCAGTACACAAAGCAAGGTCCATAAAGACATGGATGAGCGAGTTTGGGGTGGAGGAACTTGCCTGGCCTGCACAGAGTCCTGACCTCACCCCGAAAGAACATCTTTGGGATGAATTAGAGCGCAGACTGCAAGCCAGGCCTTCCCAGTGCCTGACCTTTACAAATGCGCTTCTGGAAGGATGGTCAAACATTCCCATTCCCATGGAAGTGTAGCAGAATACATTTTGACCTTCATTTATGAAGTAAGATTATTTATTTGCAAAAATATTTATTTATTTGCAAGTAAAACGCTTTTTTTTTTTTTTTTCAAAATTTCCTTTTTCCTTTTTATTGGGGTTTTTTTTTTTAGCAAAAAATAAAAAAAACCCAGTGGTGGAAAAACAAAAAATTATTTGCAAGAAAAACGCTTTTTTTTTTTTTTCAAAATTTCCTTTTTCGTTTTTTTGGGTTTTTTTTTTTTTAGCAAAAAATAAAAAAAACCAGTGGTAAAAAAAACACCAAAAGAAAGCTCTATTTGTGTGAATACATTCTAAAAATGTCACATGGGTACAGTGTTTCATGACCCGGCAATTGTCACTCAAATTGGCCTGGGCAGGGAGGGGGTTAAAAGTACCCGGTATTGAAGTGGGATTGTCTTTAAAAAGCTATGATATAAATATATTAAGACAAAGCAGATTAGATATAATAAAAACAATATGCAAAAAAATATCCTTATAAAACTAGAGCTGCCCTGGCTTACATCCAATGATAGAACTGTAATAAAGCAGATTTTCCAGTATATTAGGAACAATATGCATAAAATAAAAAAATAAAAAAAGTTTTTAAATGGTATTTTAACACAGATCTGTCTAGTAATTCATGTTAATGATTCAATTTAAGATCTGATAAAGTTTCTAATGTATGCTTTTATATCTTATATATAATTTTATAGCTGGCATTGTTTCACCCTGATAGTTCACATTTTTATATATAAGGATTCAATGAATATTTAATATAAATGGATCATCTGGCCCAAGTATGTTTTGTATGTGATAATATTCATGTTTTCAACACTATTGAAGCATAAAAGCATTCCCATTGTTATATGGGCACCACATGTTATTGTATTGGAATTATGCCATAGCAGCTTTTTATTATGGCCATTTTTTTTTATATAACCTATAATATTTTTTTATTATGAACAATAATGCTTTTATGCATATTCCTTTTATTATACCTGATAATCCGCTTTGTTTTTATACATTTCAATCACTGGATGGATGCCATAGCAGTTTTTTTTTATAGGGGCAATGTTATGTTTTTATCAATTGTTTTTTATTATACCTAGTAGTCTGTTTTGTTTTAATACATTTGTATCATTGGATTTATGCCATAGCATTTCTAGATTTTTTTACATGGACAGTTTTTTTTTTTTACACCTGAAAATCTACTTTGTACATTTCTATTATAACGTATTTTAAACCATTTTTTAGATGATCAGTTTTTCTGATAACAATGGATCTTATGTTTTGTTTTTATAGGTGTGTAATGATTGTATTTAAATGGATATTCATCCATTTTCTTTATATTTCTTTATGCTTATTGTTTTTTATTCTAAACATATTTTTTCTGTAGCCCTGGTGAAGGGTGAAGTGCCCCCCCCCCCCGAAACACAATGGCTTTTTTATGTGATCACACTATAAACCACTAAAATGATTTGGACTCTGGCATTTTATGTTGTGGATTGAGTCTTTGATTCACATTCTTGGTTCCCACTGCAGGGGATCTTTGTCTTACGTGAGCCGCTGTCAGGAAACACAGCTGATGCTCATTCTCATGCAACAAATGCCCATATAGCTAATGCTCATGCACATGTGCCAGCATACAGACAAGCTTGGGCCATTAACCAGCAAGCACTGACACGTTGGTGCATCTGTATGCATCAGCGCTCATCGGCACATGCATGTCCATGCACATTGGCTCACACCTGCGCATGCCAAATCCCGGGAATGGCGCCAAGCTTCCCATTTAATCGCTTGATGTTCTTCGGCTTCCCTGTGATCTGGGTTCCTGTGTTCCTGCTCTTGCTGCTGGCCTTACGTTGCTGACCCAGGTTGCCCCTGACCTTGCTCTGTGAATTCTGAATACTGACCATTGATTGCCCCTGACTACATTCTGCCTGCTTCCCTGGCACTGACCCTGGCCTGTTACCTGACTATGCTTCCTTTTACCTTACCGTGTATGACCCTGGTTCACCTTGACTACATCTCTGACCCTCCTGGAGCAGGAGCAGGCTCGAGGCATGCCGGCTGCACAAGCAGTCTGACCTGAGACTTGGCATCTTGGCATTGGTACTAACCAGCTAACACCACTACAAACGCAATGGGCGCTAATAAGGCCCTACCACTCTGGTATGTCCTATCTGTGCCCAACACCAAAATAATCATTAGGATTATCCTGGGCTGAGTAAAATCCATGTTTGGGGGAACAGCTACCAACATGCCTGAATTTTGCATCACATGTCACGTCTGGAGCTCAGAATCCGCAATTTATTATTTCCATTGATGCCCGAAACCTCATTCTTGCTCCAATTCTACATCTGGAGGAGAAATCATCCTCCACGGAATAGAGGGGTCAGATCAGGAATGATGATTCAATAATCAACTTGGGAGAAAGTCTATTTTTACCCAACTAGACATTCGGTTGGAAGGTATTTCTCCACTCACAATAACAATGAGTCCATCTGTAATCATAACATTGTGATTCACCCAATCATAACACATGCTCTCGTCTGTCACATTGACACACTGCGTGTAGCCAGTCAGGAAGTTTGGTGACTTCACCATGACCCAGAACCGCGGAGCCAGTTACTGAGTTCACCGGAGAAAGTGTAAACATATTCCAAGACGTCAATGTCCTTCACAGGAAAACCTTCTCCATCACCAGCAATGTGTGACATCATCAACCACCACACTTACTACAAGATGACTCACCACATTGTCCGTCTGTCCTCAATGACCCAAGAAAACAAGTCAGACAATTTTATTAATATAGTTGTGCTCAAAAGTTTGCCTCCCCTTGGAGAATTGGTAATATACAGTATGTATCATTTTTAAAGAAGACATGAGTGAGCCAGTAAAACACATTTCTTTTATTATGGAAATCATATTTGGTAACTGTAGGTGATAATAGAACGGCGCAATCATAAAACCAAACATGGCAACAAGTAAACCAATGAAATGCCCCCCTGTTCAAAAGTCTGAATCCCCTTAGTTCTTAATACTGTGTATTGCCCCCTTTAGCATCAATGACAGCGGTCAGTATTTTGTAATATTTGCCTGTGAGGCTCTGAATTCTTGCAGGTGGTCATGCGAAGTCCTTGGTCTCCCTGCATGAATCGCACGTTTGAGATCTCCCCAGAGTGGCTCGAATATATTAAGGTCAGGAGTAGTGATAAGCTGAACACCCCCCGGTTCGGTTTGCACCAGAACATCGCGAACAGGGGAAAAGTTTGTTAGAACATGCGAACTCCATTGAAGTCTATGGGACGCGAACATGAAAAATCGAAATTCCTCATTTTAATGCACAGGCTTCTAATGGGTTAAGTTAGTTCACACCTCCAGACTGTTTGACTGCTGCTGCTCGGTGAGGCTTCCCCCCCCCCTTTTTTTCTTTTTCCCCCTTCCCTTTCCTTCCTCCTCCCTACCTTCCTTCCCCCTTTTCCTTCAATGATTCCGCTTGGTGCCAATCTTTCTTCAGTTACCCTTGCCCAGTTAGGGCCCCTAAGTGCCTCCCTCAGTACTGTTTATAAGCCCTTTTTTGCTGCTTCCTGAGGGGGTACTCCTCAAACCTACTTGTGGTATGGTGGGCAGTGGAGAGTTCTCGATTGCCCGCTAGCACTTCATTCAGGATTGGACAGTGGGTTGCATATTTGATTGCTCTATGGGTTGTTATTTGCACATTGTACTATCTTATTTTCTGTACAATATTGGTTGTTTACAGAAGAGAAGAGAAAGAATTTTCATTTGTTATGTACGCACTTACTACTGTATGTACAATGTTTAACACTGTTTATTTTTCTCAATAAATTTGTTTACTTTTTGAAAAAAAAAAAAAAAAGTGGCGCATCTGTGCAATGTATGGAGCCTGCTGCAGCAATACTGACAGTTCTAAAGGAAAAAATGTCATTTAAACTTGCTCGCGGCTGTAATGTATTGTCGGCTCCCGGCAATACAGATAAAAAACATGAAAATAATGGCGTGGGGTCCCCCCCCAGTCCATACCAGGCCCTTTGGGTCTGGTATAAATTTTAAGGGGAACCCAACACCAAAATTGAAAAAGAAAAACGGCGTGGGGTCCCCCCCAAAATCCATACCAGACCCTTATCCGAGCAAGAAGCCTGGCTGGAGAGGATAAGGGTGGGGGGCGAGCGAGTGCCCCCCCCTCCTGAACCATACCAGGCCATTTGGCCTCAACATGGGAAGGGTGCTTTGGGGCGCCCCCCAAAGCACCTTGTCCCCATGTTGATGGGGACAAGGGCCTCTTCCTGGACAACCCTGGACTGTGGTTGTCGGGGTCTGCGGGTGGGGGGCTTATTGAAATCTGAAAGCCCCCTTTAAAAAGGGGGCCCCCAGATCCCGGCCCCCCCTATGTGACTGGATATCGGATACATCGTACCCCTACCCATTCACCAAAAAAGTGCACAAAAAAAATAAAGACAAAAGCCAGTTTATTAAAGTCCTTTATTAAAAAAGAAAAAAAAATAGTGTCCCCCGATGTTAATCCTTCATCAATCACGTCGCCTGCCGCAGCACTAGAAAAATAGGAGAAAAAAAAAGAAGCTCCTGCCTTCTCAAACGCCTCCTCGCGTAATGAGCTGTTTGAGTTGTGACAGCTCTTTTATAGGAATCTGACTTTACGAGCGCCCCATAATGTTCTTCTCAGGTGCATTGCATAAATTACTGACATCATGAAGAGGCAGTGCCACCGTGTGGTGTCCCCGCCCCTTTCCTATAAAAGAGCTGTCACAGGTCCAGCAGCTCATTACGCCTCATTACGCCGGAGGCGTCTGAAGAGGCGGGATCCTTTTTTTTTTTCTATTTTTCGGGGCCGTGATTGACGATGGATTTACATCAGGGGACACTATTTCATTTTTATTTTTTAATAAAGGACTTGTCAAAAACTGGCTTTTGTCTTTATTTTTTTGGACACTTTTTTGGTGAATGGGTAGGGGTACGATATACCCGATATCCATTTACATGGGGGGGGGCGGGATCTGGGGGCCCACTTGTTAAAGGGGGCTTCCAGATTCCGATAAGCCTCCCACCCGCAGACCCGGACAACCACAGCCCAGGGTAGTCCAGGAAGAGGCCCTTGTCCCCATCAACATGGGGACAAGGTGCTTTGGGGGACACGCCAAAGCACCCTCTCCATGTTGAGGGAAAGGGAAAGTGGCCTGGTATGGTTCAGGTGGGTGGGGGCGCTCGATCGACCCCCCCCCCCCTTATCCTGTCCAGCCAGGCTGCTTGCTTGGATAAGGGTCTGGTATGGATTTTGGGTTGGACCCCACACCATTTTTTTTTTTCAATTTTGGCGTGGAGTTCCTCTTAAAATCTGTACCAGACCCGAAGGGCCTGGTATAGACTGGGGGGGGACCCCACGGCATTTTTTTTCATGTTTTTTATCTGTATTACCAGGAGCCGACAATACATTACACAAGCAAATTTAAATGTCATAAGAATCAGCCCTACACTACACTGCACTGCTTGATATATATCCTGCAATAACTGATAAATATATATGTAGCACCCTACAGGGTAGGTGCTAGGTAAATGTATATTGGGCCTTGGCTGCCTAACAGCAGGGCCATGATTTTCAGCTGGGCAGTCATGGCTCCCGGGTGTGTCTGCTGAGAGGGGAGTCTCCCCACTGGCTCCATGAGAGGATTCTCATTGGACAGTGGAGGAAACCCAATCAGTGGCTCATTCAGGCCTGTATCTACCCCAGAAGGCAGATTCTGCCACAGAGGATTCTGGGAGTGGGTATAAGTTTGAGTTGAACGCATGACGCAGCGTCTTTGGCAGGAAGCAGAGTCCCAGGAGGATCGGGTGTCTCGGGTGGCTGCCTGAGAGTCCAGAGAGAGAGCTGAGTTGAGCTGCAGAGAGGATCCGGTGTGCCGAGGACCAGTGGAGATAGAGGGGTTCAGTTACAGCAAAGCATGCCAAGTTCGTGAGTACTGTGAATTGCCCCTGAGGGTCTGCCTGAAGTGTAGAGGGTACCACTCCAGTGAAGGTCCCAGGGTTTCAGGAGCAAGTTAGTGTCAAGGGGGGTGCCGAGTGAGAGGACCTTGAAGTGTCAGAGGGGGTGCCTAGTGAGAGGACCCTGAAGTGTAGAGGGGGCGCCAGCGGTTGGGCCCTGAAGAGTAATGCCTCGTACACACGCAACGATTATCGGCCGACCGATCGGCCGTCTTTTGTCCAGTGTTATTGTGTTGGTTGAAATATGCTCTAGATTGCACACGAATTTTCTCGGCCAACAAAAAACAACTTCAGAAGTGATGTCATGTGATGGTTAACTTTCCGTGTGTTTTTTTTTTTTTGAGCATGCCCAGTCTTGCTCATCTGAATTTTGTCTGCCGAAATCTGTACTGACTGATGGAAAATCGGCCGTTCTGTTGACGGCCAACAAAAATTTTATAGCATGCACACCAGATTTTGTTCGGCCGAAAAGTCGGTTGTCGGAAGCATCATACTAACAAGCCGAAAATCGGCCGATCGGACGTTGGCCGAAAATTCACGGCCAACAATCGTTGCGTGTGTACGAGGCATTAAGTGTACAGTGTGCAGTGTAAAGTGTTAAGGGTTACTGCAGCACAACCAGTTTCAAGGAGCTACCTCAATCAGTGAAGGGTTGGAGGGAGCTGTTCACCAGACTTTTGAGCTAAACAGAGTGTCAGGAGTCAAATGTCTTACAGTCCTGAATCTTCTGAGTTAATATGAGTATTAAAGTTGAAGTTCCAGCACAGTATGGTCAAGCGCCAGGGAGCGTTGGTCGGCATCCAGCTGGCGTCAAGACAGCGCTAACAGGGATTTTTCTGTACAGTGTCCCAGTTGAACCTAGTTGAGCCAGAGGAGTATCCCACTCATTCCCTTCTCCCATTCCCATTACAAAATAAACAAAACAAACCAAAGATGCCGGAATGGTCATTGTCTCTCACTTGGGTTTTCAACTTAAATATGTTGGAAGTGTAAGGGTCCTTTCACACGGACGGTCCGTATGTCCGTTTTCCCTCCCATCCGATTGCGGATGAAAAACGGACATAATGCATGTCAATGGGATTGCGGATGTCAGCGGATGACCAATCCGCTGACATCCGATTTGCGTCCTTTCCTATCAGTTCAGTTTTTTGGAACGGAAGAGAACCCTATTTTTCTTCCGTTTAAAAAAACGGAACAGATGCAAAAATCGATGTCAGCAGTGTCATCCGCTGACATCCGCAATCCCATTGACATACATTATCTCTGTTTATCATCCGCAAACGGATGGGATGATAAACGGACATACGGACCGGATGACCGTGATCAAAAAACGGTCCGCTCCGTGTGAAAGGACCCTTACCGATAACAATGGCAGACCTATATCAGGCTCAATGCCTGGAAATATTGCTACAAATATATATATATATATATATATATATATATATATATATACAGTATATACTACACTGCCTGATCTATTACTAGATACAATGCACAATCCACTAAATACCTACCTAATCTCACTCCTATCTCGCCTAACACACTATACACACAGTGTATAAGCAGCAGCTTTATATATGTGGGGCGTGGACTTAGCCCCTGAATCATGATTGGCACAAATAAATGCAAGATAAATGCACCCTTCCTTTGGCCAATCACGGCCATTGTGCTGCGATTGGCCAAAGCATACAGGTCATGTGCATGCTTTGGCCAATCATAAGACAATCAGTAATTTATTCACTGCACCAGAGCAGTGCATTATGGGGCACTCATCGGCGGGCGCCCTATTTGTTAGTGTGTTAGACGAACGCCCGATGTTGGAGTCAAACTTACATTCGACTCGAACTTGAAGCTCATCCCTAGTCAGGAGGCTGTGATGGCCACTCCAGAACCTTCACCTTTTTCTGCTGTAACCTCTGGAGGGTCAACTTGGTCTTGTGCTTAGGGTCATCTTCGTGCTGGAAAGTCCAAGAGAATCTCATGAGCAGCTTTTGTGCAAGAAGAATGCAAACTGTCTGCCTGAGAACATGCTGCATTCATCTTGCCATCAATTTTCACAAGATTTTCCATGCCCTTAGAGCTCACATACCCCCAAAACATCAGTAAGCCACCACCATGCTTCACAATTGGGATGGTATTCTTGTTACTTTAGGCCTTGGTGATCCCTCTCCAAGCATAGCGCTTATGGTTGTGACCACAAAGCTCTATTTTGGTCTCGTCACTCCAGATTACAGTGTGCCAGAAGCTGTGAGGTGTGTCAAGGTATTGTCGGCATTTTGTAACCGTGCTTTTTTGTGACATTGGTGCAGTCAAGGTTTCTTTCTAGCAACTTGATCATGCAGATCATGTTTGTTCAAGTATCATCGTATCGTATTCCTTGAAACAACCCCACTGTCTGTTTCCAGAGCAGCCTCTATTTCTCCTGAGGTTACCTGTGGGTTTTTCTTTGTATTATGAACAATTCTTCTGGCAGTTGTAGCTAAAATCTTTCTTGGTCTACCTGACCTTGGCTTGGTTTTAAGAGATCCCTGAATTTTCCACTTCCTAATAAATGATTGAGTACTGACTGGCATATTCAAGACCTTGAATATCTTTTTATATCCTTTTTCATATTTAAAAGGTTCATAACCTTGTTACGCAGGTCTTTTGACAGTTCTTTTCTGCTCCCAATGACTCAGTATCTAGCCTGCTCAGGGCATTCATGTGAGAGCTTACAAACTCACTGACTATTTATACACAGACACTAATTGCAATTTAAAAAGCCACAGATGTGGGAAATGAACCTTTAATTGCCATTGTAACCCGTGTGTGTCACCGTGTGTGTCTGTGCCAATGCTAAACATTCCAGGGGAGGGAAACTTTTCATCAGGGCCATTTGGGTGATTTCTGTTATCATTATGATTTAAAAAGGACCCAAACAACTATGTGATAATAAATCACTTCATATAATCACTATCCTTCAAGAAAAACATTTTTTTTTTTTTTTTGCATGATCAGTCATATTTTCAATATCAATGCCAAAATTTTAAAATTTCTGCCAGGGACTGCAAACCTTTGAGCACAGCTGTGCATGACTAGAACTTGTGTGGTCAAAACAGGGTCATTTTCAGTATCTTCCTAATCTAGACAGATGGTTGGATGTATTATGCATGGATGGATGGACCAATGGATAGATTGACGAATGGACGAGTGAATGGATGGATGGACCAATGGATGGATAAGAATGGGTGGATGAGAATTTCCCTCTGGGAGTAAAAAAATATTCTGAATCTGATGGATGCACAGTATTATTTTACTTGTTATGTATGCTGGGTGTAATTCTCATATCTGTTTTTTATGATGGATGGATGAAGCTTAGTAGCACTTCTCTTATCCTGTATGCTGGGTGTAATTCTCAGTATCTGTTCTTATTCTGTATGTATGGACTCTGCACAGTACAACTTCTCTTGTCCTGTATGATGGGTGTAATTCTCAGTATCTGTTCTTATTCTGTTTGTATGGACTCTGCACAGTACCACTTCTCTTGTCCTGTATGTCGGGTGTAATTCTCAGTATCTGTTCTTATTCTGTTTGTATGGACTCTGCACAGTACCACTTCTCTTGTCCTGTATGCCGGGTGTAATTCTCAGTATCTGTTCCTATTCTGTAGGTATGGACTCTGCACAGTACCACTTCTCTTGTCCTGTATGCCAGCTGTAATTCTCAGTATCTGTTCCTATTCTGTATTTATGTACAGTAACACTTCTCTTGTGAGTGAATGCCGTGCCCCCATGGTGGCAATGCCTGTCAAACTTCCTATTGAGTTCAATGGCAGTGCACTGCAACCACAAGCTAAACGCTAGGTGCAATGATTTACTACAAAATCCCCCCCACCCCTGCCTGAGATAAAAAAAACAAACACCCTCTGAAACAGTGCCGTGACAGACGCCAGCACATACAGTGAGGGAAATAAGTATTTGACCCCCTGCTGATTTTGTACTTTTGCCTACTGACAAAGAAATGATAAGTCTATAATTTTATTGGTCGGTTTATTTTACCAGTGAGAGACAGTATAGAAACAAAAATATCCAGAAAAACACATTTCAAAAAAGTTATGAATTGATTTGCAGTTTAATAAGTGAAAAATTATTTGACCCCTTCGCAAAACATGGATTAGTAGTTGGTGGCGAAACCCTTGTTGGCAATCACAGAGGTCAGACGTTTCTTGTAGTTGGCCACCAGGTTTGCACACATCTCAGGAGGGATTTTGTCCCACTCCTCTTTGCAGATCCTCTTCAAGTCATTGAGGTTTTGAGGCTAACATTTGGTAACTCAAACCGTCAGCTCCCTCCACATATTTTCTATGGGATTAAGGTCTGGAGACTGGCTAGACCACTCCAGGACCTCAATCTGCTTCTTCTCAAACCACTCCTTTGTTGCCTTGGCCGTGTGTTTTGGGCCATTGTCATCTTGAAATACCCATCCATGACCCATTTTTAATGCCCTGGCAGAGGGAAGGAGGTTCTCACCCAATATTTGATGGTACATGGCCCCGTCCATCATCCCTTTGATTCAGTGAAGTTGTCCTGTCCCCTTAGCAGAAAAACACTCCTAAAGCATAATGTTTCCACCTCCATGTTTGATGGTGGGGATGGTGTTCTTGGGGTCAAAAGCAGCATTTCTCCTTCTCCAAACACGACGAGTTGAGTTGATGCCAAAGAGCTTGATTTTGGTCTCATCTGACCACAACACTTTCACTCACTTCTCCTCTGAATCATTCAGATGTTCAATAGCAAACTTCAGACGGGCTGTAGATGTGCTTTCTTGAGCAGGGGGACCTTGCAGGCGCTGTAGGATTTCAGTCCATCACGGCGTAGCGTGTTACCAATTGTTTTCTTGGTGACGATGGTCCCAGCTGCCTTGAGATCATTGACAAGATTCTCCAATGTAATTCTGGGCTGATTCCTCACCGTTCTCATGATCATTGAAACTCCATGAGGTGAGATCTTGCACGGAGCCCCAGACCGAGGGAGACTGACAGTTATTTTGTGTTTCTTCTATTTGCAAATAATCGCACCAACTGTTGTCACCGTCTCACCAAGCTGCTTGGCGATGGTCTTGTAGCCCATTCCAGCCTTGTGTAGGTCTACAATATTGTCTCTGACATCCTTGGACAGCTCTTTGGTCTTGGCCATGATAGAGAGATTGGGTTCTGAGTATTGAGGTATGGGGAGTAGGTCATCTGGGAAAGCATGTGGGGCCCGCCGCCTTCTGATTCGAATGGGTTGAACTAGCCTAACCAGTTTGAAGGGGGCAGGAAAGCCGGTTCAGGGGGCCGGTGGAACTGCTCCTGGATGTAATGGGCTGAGGAACGGGATGGCGAGGGGAGGGCTTTCTCCTCCTGGGTTTTGATCTGGCCTTGTAAAAGGCCTGTCCCCAGTGGTAGGTAAGCTCTCTCTAAGCTGTCCAGGTTCTGATGTCTGCTGGTGGGGTTAGGCTACACTTGGTCTGGCCGGGGGCTGAGATTGAAAAAGCCCGTAGTGTAAGTGCCCCTGGGGTGGCAGCCCAGGGGTGCCTTAATTTCTCACTGGTGAGGGGCAGCTCGCTGTGAGTTTTTTCGGCACCTTGGTCACTGCACTATGCACACCTTTTTCACACCTGCCTCTTGGGACAGGCCTTTTGGCTTGCACCAGAGGAATTTTTTATTCCGGCTGGAAGGCCTGCCTTGGTTCTTCACATGGCACCAAAGCACTTTCCCCACTCCCCTTCCCCACCTTTTTGTTTCTCTGTCTTTTTATTTGGAGTCCGTCACCTGCACTTTCACCTTTTTTCTTTATTTGCACGACGAGAGTGTGTGGGTCTTCGGGCCCAGCCTTAAGTCTTGGGAGGGGGTGGATATGGCCTTTTGGCTTAGTTCGCCCTCTCCTATGGGGTCTCCCTTCGGGGGAGCCCTACTTAGTACTCGGTGGGGGCTGTTTCGGCAGTCCCCCTGAAGAACGGGGTCTGTCTGGTTTCAGCCAGACAGACCATGAGTACCTTATGTCCCTGTCAGGAGCCTTGCGCCCCGGGGGATTGAGGTTTCGGGTCCTACCTCTTCGGAGGGAAGACCATTCGATTTCGCACACCCTGTGCTTTTTTGTGTTCTCACCTTGTGTGTGTGCACTTTTTTATGCACCGGGTGGAGTCTTTTGAGTGTGTTGCACACGCTACGGGCTTTAAAAAAAAAAAAAAATGATAGAGAGATTGGAATCTGATTGATTGTCTGTGCACAGGTGTCTTTTATACAGGTGACAAGCTGAGATTAGGAGCACTCCCTTTAGGAGAGTCCTGCTAATCTCAGGTCATTACCTGTATCAAAGTAACCTGGGAGCCAGAAATCCCGCTGATTGATAGGGGATCAAATACTTATTTCACTCATTAAAATGCAAATCAATTTATAACTTTTTTGAAATTTGTTTTTCTGGATATTGTTGTTGTTATTCTGTCTCTCACTGTTAAAATAAACCGACCATTAAAATTATAGACTGATCATTTCTTTTTCAGTGGGCAAACTTATAAAATCAAAAGGGGATAAAATACTTTTTTCCCTCACTGTAGGTCCTTTTTTGTTTTGCCCGGAGTTGCACTTTAACACATGATGAATATGTTGCTTTACAAACATCCCATCCCAGTGACCATCTCATAGGGGCCCCTTGCTCAGGGCTCAGGGCCCATGGCTGTAGTGTCTCACCCCCCCCTCCAGAAGGTCTGTAGCAATGCTGCCATTTACACGTCTTTTCCATATGATTATTTTCCATGAGGAATAGATGAGATGGTGAGATAGACCTGCAGGTCACTTCCAGTACGGGAACCTAGGCCAGCTGACTCAATCCGTATCATAAATATCTATAAATCTGCCCGACCAACACTTTATACAAAGAAAATGTTATTTCCGAAATATTTCATCACCTGTCTGATGGAAAATCTGATTCCCCCTCATACTGGGAGATGACGGCTCATAGACTGGGAATACTGGGGTCATAGAGTACACAGTGTTAGGGTCTCCTGGTTTTTAGACATTTAGATTATTATATTTAGATATTATTTATATTATATTAAATTATTATATATTCTGTAATGCTCGTCTGTATTTTATGAACGTAAACCCGCAAATACGGGTGTATAATGTGTGTACGCCACAACCCCTTCATTAACCACTTCAATACCGGACACTTTCACCCTCTCCCTGCCCAGGCAAGTTTTCAGATTTCAGCGCTGTCACACTTTTGAATGACAATTACTCAGGCAAGCAACACTGTACACAAATGACATTTTTATCATTCTTTTGATACAAATAGAGTTTTCTTTTGGTGGTATTTTATGACCACTGGCTGGTTTATTTATTTAATTTTTTTTGGTATATCAACAAAAAATAGATTAAATAAAAAAAAAAGAAAAATTTTTTAATTAACCAGTTCTGGACCGGAAGGATTTGCCCCCTTAATGACCATACCATTTTTTGCGATTCGGTACTGGGTTATTTTATCGAAAAATTGCACAGTCGTCTCCTTTTTTTCCCACATGTAGAGCTTTATTTTGGTGGTATTTGATCTCCTGTGGGATTTTTATTTTTTTGCAATATAAACAAAAAAAGAGCGACAATTCTAAAAAAAAAAACAGTATTTTTCACATTCTGCTATATAACATTCCCAAAAATAAAGAACATTTAAAAATCAAAAATTTTCATCCTTTAGGCCAATTTGTATTCTGCTACAGATTTTTGGTTAAAAAAAAATCGCAATAAGTGTATTTTGATTGGTTTGCGCAAAGGTTATCGCGTTTACAAACTAGGGGAAATATTTATGTCATTTTTATTTATTTATTTATTTTTTTACTAGTAATGGCGGCGATCTGCGATTTTTAGCGGGACTGCGACATTGCGGCGGACAGATCGGACCCCTAACTGACATTTTTGACACTTTTGTGGGGGACCAGTGACATTACTACAGTAATCAGTGCTAAAAAATATGCACTGTTACTGTAATAATGACACTGGCAGGGAAGGGGTTAACCTATGGGTGATCAAAGGGTTAAGTGTGAGCCTAGGGGAGTGTTTTCTAACTGTGGGGGGAGGGACTTGTGAAATGATCATGGAGACCTGTGATCCTATATATAGAAGGATCACAGGCGCTCTGTGATCATTTCAGAGAGAAGAACGGTCGGCTGTGTTTAAAACAGCTGCCTGTTCTTCTCTCTCAGCAGGGAGTGATCGCGGGTGCCCGGTGGCAATCGCAGCCACCGGTCCCATGGATCGGCATCCCCGCTGCCTAGTGGGGGCGGGCACGTGCCGCCAGCGGCGCACACTCGCCCCCCAGCACCACTCCCGCGAGTGACGTACCCCTACCTGTCCTGTTAAACCGCTGTATGGTCCTGGCCACCATGCTGCAGATCAGTTTTAGGGTATTGGCGATTTTCTTATAGTCTAGGCCAGTGATGGCGAACCTTGGCACCCCAGATATTTTGGAACTATGTTTCCCATGATGCTCAACTACACTACAGAGTACAGGAGCATCATGGGAAATGTAGTCCCAAAACATCTGGGGTGCCAAGGTTCGCCATCACTGGTCTAGGCCATCTTTATGAATCAATTCTTTATGAATCAATTCTTTGTTCTTTGTTGCTCTACATAAAGATCCTCAGAGAGTTCTTTGCCATGAAGTGCCATGTTGAACTGCCAGGGACCAGTATGAGAGAGTGAGAGCGATAACACCAAATTTACCACACCTGCTCCCCATTCACACCTGAGACCTTGTAACACTAACGAGTCACATGACACCGGGAAGTGAAAATGGCTAATTGGGCCCAATTTGGACATTGTTACTTAGGGGTGTACTCACTTTTGTTGCCAGCAGTTTAGACATTAATGGCTGTGTGTTGAGTAATTTTGAGGGGACAGCAAATTTACACTGTTATACAAGCTGTACACTCACTACTTTACATTGTAGCAAAGTGTCATTTCTTCAGTGTTGTCACATGAAAAGATAGAATAAAATATTTACAAAAATGTGAGGGGTGTACTCACTTTTGTGTGATACTGTATAAACATGTATATATATATATATATATATATATATATATATAAAAAATGTTTTTATCAGAGACCCTTATAAATTGGCAAACATTGGAATTTTTTAGGTCACACGGTTATTGCGCAGCGGTTTTTCAAACGCAATATTTTTGGAAAAAATACAATTTATAGAATTAAAAAAAAAAAAAAAAAAAACACAATATTTACCCCAAACTTTTTGTAAAATATGAAAGATGATGTTACACCCAGTAAATTTATACCTGACCTGTCATGCTTTAAAATTGTGCACGCTGATGGAATGGCGACAAACTACGATACTTAAAAAACTCCATTGGCGATGCTTTAAAAATGTTTACAGGTTACCAGTTTGAAGTTACAGAGGAGGTCTTATGCTAGAATTATTGCTCTCTCTCCGACATTCATAGCGATTCCTTGCATGTGTGGTGCAAACAGTGTTTGCATATGCGCGCGCATCTTACGTATGCGTTTGCTTCTGTGCGCGAGCATGGAGGGATGAGCGCACTCTATTTTTTTTTCTTTTCGTATTTATTTATTTTACTCTATTCCTTTCATTTTTTTTTTTTAACATTTTTTTTTCTTTTACAAGGAATGTAAACATTGCTTGTAATATAAATAATATATGTAATATAAATATAAAATATAAATAAGGATGACATGTGAGCCCCCGTTCACACTGGGGCGACCTGTGAGGCGACCTGGTCGCCTCACAGGTCGCCGCAGGTCGCCTCCCATAGGGAAGCTGCGGACCCGTTCTGATAGGAGCGACACAAGTCGCTCCGACTCAGAAAAAGGGTCCGGAGCTTCTTTGGGGCGACCAGGAGGCGACCGCCATAGACTTCAATGTTATGAAGTCCGTGGCGGCCGCTCCGAGGTCGCGTCGCGGTGCGAAGTAGCGTCGCCCCAGTGTGAACGGGGGCTAATAAGGATGATTATATGTAATATAAATATGTAATATAAATAAGGATGACAGGTCCTCTTTATGGAAAGATCTGGGGTCAAAAAAAACCCAAATCTCTCCTCTACCTTAAAAAGCAAAAGATAAAAAAAATGTTTAAATCTTTTGCTTTAATAAAAAAAAAAAAACTAATAATAATTTACTTCCTCCCTAGACTGGAAGTGAGGTTGTGACGTTGCTCCGGTCCTCCAAGGCCATAGAGGCGTTCTGAGACGATCTGGTCTCTGTTCACCTCTGTGACTAGGCGGCCACACCGTCGGATCGTTTTTCGGGCACGCAGCTAAAAACGGTAAGCCTGAGAAACACCGACGAGCTGCGGGAGGGGGGACGTCCCCTCTCGCTGCTTCTGAAAGCGATCCAGCGGTTATTAGGCCACTCTGACTGCTTTTATTAGAAAGTCAATCGCTGGCTGAAAAAGAAAAAAAAAAAAAAAAAAGACGAGGTTATGGCTGATAGCTTTACCCATAACCCCAGGAAACCACTTGCAAACTGCAACGTATACACAGCGGAGAAAATAATTATTTGATCTCCTGCAGATTTTGTAAGCTTGTTCACTTACAAAGAATTGAAGGGTCTATCATTTTTATCATAGATGTATTTTAGATGATAGAGACAGAATATCAACCAAAAAACCCAGAAAAACACATGATACAAATGTTATAAATTGAGCTGTAATTCAGTGAGTAAAATAAGTATTTGATCCTCTACCAACCAACAATAATTCTGGCTCCCACAGACTGGCTACAGTAGTCCTGTCAATGTAAGGCCTCTTTCACACGGTCCGCATTCCGCATTGTCTATCTCGATCTGCCGATTCCCACTGAGCCGGCGGATGACAGCTCCGTCTCCGCACACAGTGCGGAGAGGGAGGTGTCAGAGCCCCGCTGCTCTCTATGGGGAATTGGATGAGAGCGGACCGCCTGTCCGTTCTCATCCGATCCCATCCGATCCGAGCTGACATCCGCTGCTCCATAGGGCTGAATGGGGCATCCGATCAGATCCACCTAAAAAACTGACAGGCGGATCTGATCGGAACGCCCGTGTGAAAGGGGCCTAAGAAGGCGCTCCTAACGACAACTCGTTATGTGTATAAAAGACACCGGTCCACAGAATCTCTTTCTTCCATTCAAACCTCACCATCATGGGGAAGACCAAAGAGCTGTCAAAGGACTTCAGGGACAAGATTGGAAACCTGCACAAGGCTGGAATGGGCTACAAGACCATCAGCATAAAGCTTGGTGAGAAGGAGACGACTGTTGGAGCGATTATTCGCAAATGGAAGAAATACAAAGTAACCATCAATCTCCCTCGGTGTGGAGCTCCATGCAAGTTTTCGCCTCATGGGGTAAGGATGATCATGAGAAAAGTGAGGGATCAGCCCAAAACAGCACGGGAGGAGCTTGTGAATGATCTCAAGGCAGTTAGGACCACAGTCACCAAACAAACCATTGGTAACACAATACGCCGCCATTGACTGAAATCCTGCGGCGCCCGCAAGGTCCTCCTCCTCAAGAAGCCACATGTACAGAACCATCTGAAGCTTGTCAATGAACATCTAAATGATTCAGAGGAGGATTGGGAGGAAGTGCTGCGGTCAGATGAGACCAAAACTGAGCTCTTTGGCTTTAACTTGAGGAAGAAAAATGCTGACTATGACCCTAAGAACACCATCCCTACAGTCAAGCACGGAGGTGGAAACATGATGCTTTGGGGCTGTTTCTCTGCTAAAGGTACAGGCCGACTTTGCTGCTTTGACAAGCCAATGGACGGGGCCATGTATTGTAAAATCTTGGTTGAGAATCTTCTTCCCTCAGCCAGAACACTGCAGATGGGTCATGGATGGGTCTTCCAGCATGACAATGACCCAAAACATACCGCCATGGCAACAAAGGAGTGGCTCAAGATGAAGCAGATTAAGGTCATGGAGTGGCCCAGCCAGATTCCAGACCTTAATCCGATTTAAATTTATGGAGGAAGCTGAAACTTCGAGTTGCCAATCAACAGCCAAGAAACCTTTGAGGTTTAGAGAAGATCTGTAAAGAAGAGTGGACCAAAATCCCTCCTGAGATGTGTGCAAACCTGGTCACCAACTACAAGAAACGTCTTCCCTCTGTGCTTGCCACCAAGGGTTTCTTCACCAAGTATTAAGTCATGTTTTGCTTGGAGATCAAATACTTATTTTACTCACTGAACTGCAACTCAATTTATAATATTTGTATCATGTGTTTTTTCTGGATTTTTGGTTGATATCCTGTCTCTATCATTTAAAATACATCTAGGATAAAAAATTATAGACCCAGGGCCGGTGCTTCCACTAGGCAAACTAGGCAGCCGCCTAGGGCGCATTGCCACCTAGGGGCGCAGCCAGGAATCGGCACTCTCTCTCCATCATGAATTCTCCACCATGAATGATTATTGTGAGCCGAGGCGAGGGGCGGAGGTGGGGGGGGGGGGGAAGGGACAGCGGAAGATGCCAGGTGTCTTGGGCAGTGGAGGCACTACCAAGCCCTGGCTATCCACCACTGTTGGAGGGGCCCTAAAAGGCAAGAAGGGAGCCCCCCAGAGTGCTGCCTGCATAATGATCCTCTTCGGCTGGAGCTGAGCGGCCTTAACCCCGGGCAGGAAGAGACTATCTGCACTGAGCTGGTGGGCAGCCGTTCATTTCCCTGGGTTGGTATTAAGCAGGGAGCGGAGGAGAGCTGAACCTGAGCCGGAGCTCGGCACTGGAGGGCGGAACCTTTACTGGGGCAGAAGCGACGAGGCACCGGAATGGTCTGAGGAGGTTGGTGATGAAGGACGTGTGGAGCTCTCTGACTGCTGCTTTTCCCTCCACCAGGATCCACCGCGTATAACATGGGGTTCAGGGTCACCAGGTGTGCCATGAGGAATTGGGGTCCCTGGGTGTGCCATGGGGGATTGGGGTCCCCAGGTGTGACACAGAGGAACATCAGGGTCCCCAGGTGTGACACGGAGGAACATCAGGGTCCACTAGTGTGACATGGAAAAACATCAGGATCTGACATAGAGGTACATTGGGGTCAGTGAGTATGACAGCATGACATGAAGTAATATTGGGGTCCTAGGGTGTGACATGGAAAAACATCAAAGTCCCTGGGTGTGACATGGAGGGACATTAGGGTCCCCGAGTGTGAAATGGAGGAATATGGGGGTCACTGGGTATGACAGCATAACATGGAGGAACCATCGGATCAGGGTCACTGGGTATGACATAGAGGAGTTTTTAACCCCTTCCCTTTTTTTGGGGGGGGGGGCGCAAGTAGCTGCTCTTGCCTAGGGCATAAAATAGTCTAGCACCGGCCCTGTATAGACCCTTCATTTCTTTGTAAGTGGGCAAACTCACAAAATCTGCAAGGGGTCACATAATTATTTTCCTCACTGTATATGTGGATAGTGACACTGTACTGCTCTAGGGAGGTGTACATTCACGTTACATTCACCCGATAGGAAAGTGAGAGAGCGAAGGGCAGTGCAGAGTATTTCAGGAGAGGAGAATTAGACAGAGGATGACATACATCTAATGGAGATGTTTCATGTCACTGTTTTTCCTATCTGGGGTTCTGAGGTTCATTTCATACACATTTCTCCAGTAAGCAATACGTCCTCTACAAGCCTCACCCCCCCCCCCCCCATCTCAAGTCACAAGGCCTCTGCTTCCATTAGACGGGTCACACCTCCTAATCCCTCGGAGCCTCAGTGAGTTCTTGTGTGGCCTCTCTCCGGATATGCTGCCAGCTGCCTGACTCCATTGTTGACGGTTCTAAGGCTCCCTCATAAATATTGGCTCTCACACCTCCTGTACGTTCACGTATGACCCTCTCCGCACACAGAGCGTGGAATCATTTCCTCTTAATGACCCCCTCGCTCTCACACCAGTCGTCAGCAGCCTGTTGGACGCTGCGGTCACACATCTGCTTTGGTTTATGGGCCGGGGTCAGCAGAACAGACAGCGATTCTCCTCGCCGCAGAGAAGATCGCGGCACGTATACATGCGGCACCTGCGAGCCAGAGCACGCTTCTCGCAGCATGCGAGCGCCTAGTCCTCCATCGAATAAACAGCCATGAACTGTTCAGCTCACTTTGCAATGGTAATCATATTCCATAGAAATCAGATTCCTTTACTGCAATATCCGCAGCGCCCGCTGTGACTCGGTGTCGTCAGCTGGAGGATGTTATAGATTCTGCAGACCAGGTGTACAATGGAATACGCTGAGTAACCCTTATTAATCCTTCAAGAATGGGCCTGTTATAGAGTTTGTTAAAAATGTGTATTTAAGCACTTTCTGCCTGGAGACTGTATATATATATATATATATACTGTATATATATATATATGTACAATATCTCACAAAAGTGAGTACACCCTCACATTTTTGTAAATATTTTATTATATCTCTTCATGTGACAACACTGAAGAAATGACACTTTGCTACAATGTAAAGTAGTGAGTGTACAGCTTGTATAACAGTGTAAATTTGCTGTCCCCTCAAAATAACTCAACACACAGCCATTAATGTCTAAACCGCTGGCAACAAAAGTGAGTACACCCCTGAGTGAAAATGTCCAATTCAGACCCAATTAGCCATTTTCCCTTCCTGGTGTCATGTGACTTGTTAGTGTTACAAGGTCTCAGGCGTGAATGGGAAGCAGGTGTGTTCAATTTGCTGTTATCGCTCTCACTCTCTCATACTGGTCACTGGAAGTTCAGCATGGCACCTCATGGCAAAGAACTCTCTGGGGATCTGAAAAAAAAGAATTGTTGCTCTACATAAAGATGGCCTAGGCCAATGATGGCAAACCTTGGCACCCCAGATGTTTTGGAACTACATTTCCCATGATGCTCATGCGCTCTGCAGTGTAGTTGAGCATCATGGGAAATGTAGTTCCGAAACATCTGGGGTGCCAGGGTTCGCCATCACTGGCCTAGGCTATAAGAAGATTGCCAAGACCCTGAGACTGAGCTGCAGCATGGTGGCCAAGACCATACAGTGGTTTAACAGAACAGGTTCCACTCAGAACAGGCCTCGTCACAGTCAACCAAAGAAGTTGAGTGCACGTTCTCAGCGCCATATCCAGAGGTTGTCTTTGGGAAATAGATGTATGAGTGTTGCCAACATTGCTGCAGAGGTTGAAGGGGTGGTAGGTCAGCCTGTCAGTACTCAGACCATACGCCGCACACTGCATCAATTTAATCTGCATGGCTGTTGTCCTAGAAGGAAGCCTCTTCTAAAGATGATGCACAAGAAAGCCCACAAACAGTTTGCTGAAGACAAGCAGACTAGGGGCATAGATTACTGGAACCATGTCCTGTGGTCTGATGAGACCAAGATAAACTTATTTGGTTCAGATGGTGTCAAGCGTGTGTGACGACAACCAGGTGAGGAGTACAAAGACAAGTGTGTCTTGCCTACAGTCAAGCATGGTGGTGGGAGTGTCATGGTCTGGGGCTGCATGAGTGCTGCCGGCACTGGGAGCTACAGTTCATTGAGGGAACCATGAATGTCAATATGTACTGTGACATACTGAAGCAGAGCATGATCCCCTCAATTTCGGAAACTGGGCTGCAGGGCAGTATTCCAACATGATAATGACCCCAAACACACCTCCAAGATGACCACTGCCTTGCTAAAGAAGCTGAGGGTAAAGGTGATGGACTGGCCAAGCATGGCTCCAGACCTAAACCCTACCGAGCATCTGTGGGGCATCCTCAAACAGAAGGTGGAGGAGCGCAAGGTCTCTAACATCCACCAGCTCTGTGATGTCATCATGGAGGAGTGGAAGAGGACTCCAGTGGCAACCTGTGAAGCTCTGGTGAACTCCATACCCAAGAGGGTTAAGGCAGTGCTGGAAAATAATGGTGGCCACACAAAATATTGACACTTTGGGCCCAATATGGACATTTTCACTTAGGGGTGTGATCACTTTTGTTGCCAATGGTTTAGACGTTAATGGATTTGTGTTGAGTTATTTTGAGGGGACAGCAAATTTACACTGTTATACAAGCTGTACACTCACTACTTTGCATTGTAGCAAAGTCTCATTTCTTCAGCGTTGTCACATGAAAAGATATAATAAAATATTTACAAACATGTGAGGGGTGTACTCACTTTTGTGAGATACGGTAAATGAAAAAATAAAAAGCTTTGGACAAGTGACAGGTACTCTTTATTGAAACTTCAGGGGTCTATTGGAACCCTGATGTCCTCTCTGCCCTTCAAAGCATCTTATCAGAAATAAGGGGTTTAATAGACTCTTGGTGTCTCAATAAAGAGTACTTGCCATTTGCCCACAGTTATCACAAGGGGCTTGTTCACCCCTTGTAATAGCAATAAAGTTAAATGAAAAAAAGTGTAAAAAAATATAAAATAAGTAAAAATAATTTAAAAAATGTAAAAGCACCCCCCTCCCCCCCATGCTCACATGCAAATGCAAATGCAAACGCACACATAGGTCCGGTGTTCCGTGAGAATTACCTACCCGTGAGAAAAACCTACCCCCGTCACTTCCGGTTCACAGCAGTCTGTGTAACGCAAGCAGTTACATTAAAACAGCTGTGCTGCACTATGAGTCATCTCCGCTCCTGTCCCGGTCACTTCCCTGCTCTCGGCTACTAAATATAAAAGCGGCGGCGGCTGTATGAAAAGATAAATCACGGAGCCGCCAGCCGCTTTTATATTTACTAGCCAAGATCAGGGAAGTGACCGGGACAGGAGCGGAGATGACTCATAGTGCAGCACAGCTATTTTATGTCACCGCCGCGTCGGTAGGTTTTTTTAACGGACACCGAGATCGTTTCAGACTAGTGCGCATGCGCACTAGTCTGATCCTCAGCTCTTCCATTAGGTATCCGGGGCTGTGAGCATGCGCACTGCTGCGCTGCTCAGCTGTTCCTGGCCGGAAGTGACGAGGGGTAGGTTTTTCTCACGGGGTAGGTATTTCTCACGTTACACCGGCATGCATATGTAAAAGGAGATTGCACCACACATGTGAGGTCTCGCCATGAACAGCAAACGGAGAGCAAGAATTCTAGAACCATAATTCATGATTAACTCTTAACTGATAACCTGTAAAGATGTTTAAAGTAGAGGCGTAACTAGATCCTTCCAGGGCCCCGGTGCAAGAAACCATGAAGGGCCCCCCGACCCCTGGCCGGGTGCCCGTCCCTTCAAGCCTGGGGCTCTTCCCACTGATCCTGGGGCCATTTACTCTAGTTGCGGGGCCCTTTTACAAGTTCTGCAGTGGGCCCCCTTCCTGCCATCTTGGGGCCCCTCCACGGTGGTGGAATGCCAGGGCCCGGTCGCAAGTGTGACCTTTGCGATCCTGGAAGGTTACCCACTGGTGTCAGTAGTTTTTATTTTTTGGTATTTTAATTGTATTATTTTTTATCATTTTATTTTATTTTTTTACAATGTCACTGACTATGACTCTGTCCATTCAGAAAAGGAAGGAGCTGGTAAATTACATATTTACCGACCCCTTCCTGGTTCTCTATTGTGACACATCCCCTGCAGCAGCTGGCAAGAGAGGGGAGGGAGACAGTGGGGGGGAGAGCACAGTAGGGGGGGTGACCAGGGGAGCACACAGGGGCCCAGAGACAGCGGAACACAAGTGAACTGGATAGGAGGAGTGGTGGGGGCAGCATACAGAGGAACCAATCTCCTCCATTTTCCTCCTGCAGCTACAGAAGTAAAAAGGAGGACATTGATTTCTCTATATGTTGCACCCGCCGCCCCTCCTATCCAGGTGTACAGGGGAGCCGCACAGGCCCCCTGGAGCATGGGGCCCGGTTGCAATTACAACCCCTGTAGTTACGCCCCTGGTTTAAAGCATCACCTGAAAATTTTTAGGTATAGGCATGCACAATTTTATATCTTGACATGTTTGACATCTACTGTATTTACTCGAGGTAACATCATCTTTTAAATTTTAACAAGCAATTGCAATTGAGTATTATATTGTGTCTGTGTGCACCAAATTACAATAGCCACTATTTTATTCTCCAGGGCCTCCACTTTCAGAAAATATATAATGTTTGTAGGTTCTAAGTCATTTTCTAGCCAGAAAAAAAAAAAAAAAAAAGAGAAGCAGATTTTAACATGTATGAACATTTTGTTAAATAGCCCTGGTAGGCGAGAGGTTAAATATAGCTACTATAAGCACCTAAAGCCCATGCTTGTATTAGCTTTCTGATTTCTTATGCACAGCAGAACTTAAAGCGGAAGTACAGCCTAATACCATAAATTTCCCCCTGCAATCATTAATATGAGTGGAGTTCAGCCTTAAGTGTCAAAATGAAAGAGTCTCAGTTTTTCTCACTTTATTTTGCAGTATTCCTTGTGGTCACATGACTTCAATTCCTCTTCCTGCTGAGTCCAAGAGCAGCAGGTGGGTGTGGTTACTGAAAGCTAGTGACATCACTTCCAGGGAGGGGCCCTGTTCCTGTGTAGCCAGTGGACGTATACAGAATGGGAGGGGCTGATCATAGGTTCCCACCCAGTGTTCTCTCATCAGTAAGGATGCATTGTGGAAGGGGAGGGGGGAGGGGTACATATACAGTATAGGCGCTGTGCTGGGCTTTGAATGAAGACTACCATAGGAGAAGGAACCTGGACATGGGGGGAGGGGCTGTCAGTGTAGCTGGAAGTGCTCGGGGGGTCTCAGCTCATAGTCTACAATGATCATAGTACAGGCAACCACACTAAGTCTGCATTTCCACTAGTGGGACTAATCAACAGCACCCGTTCCCATCTATGCGATTTTGAAAATCAGCGACCTTCAAAAGGTACTTGCATTACTTTGATGCAGCTTTTGATGTGACTTTGATCCAGAGAGAGTAAAAGTTGAATCAAAGTCACATCAATGTCGCACCCCAAAATCGCAGTAGTGGAAACGTAGACTAAAGCTCCGTTTCCACTAGTGTGACTTGTCATGCAACTTTGGACACACAAAGTTGCATGGCAAGTCACAGCCCATTGATTTCAATGCCACCCGTTCCCATCTATGCGGCTTTAAAAATGAGTGACCTTGAAAAGGTACCAGCACTACTTTGATGCAACTTATGATGCGACTCTGATCCAGAGAGTGTAAAGTTGGATCAAAGCTGCACTGAAATTCGCACTCCAAAGTCATTAGTGCGACTCCTAAGTTGTGTGATTTAGAGTGCTACTTTGAGTGCAGCTTTGATCCAACTTTACACTCTCTGGATCAAAGTTGCATCAAAGTTGTGCAGGTACCTTTTCAACGTTGCTGATTTACAAAGTTGCATAGAGGGGAATGGGTGCCATTGAAATCAATGGGCTGAGACTTGTCATGCGACTTTGGACACATAGCATTAGCGGAAATGGAGCCTAAAACTCATTACTCAAATGTCATGAGCAATAAAAATCGATCTGTATCCTTCTAAGCTCTCAAAAATGTTCCTTTGTTCCTTTTTTATTTTCATTTATTGTGCCCCCCCCCCCCTTTCCTCTATCTGGAAAAGCTGCTAGCCTAAACAAGGCTATGAAGACAGGAGAAGATCATGGTGAAGGATAGGAGGGATGGGGGTGGGGCTGGGCAGGTTTAGGCATGCCTGTCTAAGAAAGACCGACAACCTTATCAGGAAGTGAAAGACAGCCTAGCAAATTCAGATAACAGGAGATAGCGTTGTCGGTGAAAAACAGGAAGAAGCGGATTGTCCAGTTTAGATAAGACTTTCTAAGCTACACAAGCAGCTAGCCAGAAAATGAATAATATCAAAGATAAAGATATTTAACATACTATTAATAGGAACATTTTCATTTTTGACTGGAGTTTCCCTTTATTATGGGCAGAAATAATATACCGCAATGTGACCACTTAATGGTGTCGAGGGGGATACATCTGTAGCACTGCCCCCTAGAGGACTGCTGAGTATTACACTTTCTGGATTCCCCGGGGTTACCCTTAGCATCAGACAAATAGCATTGAAAGTCCTTGGCTCAGTCAATAATCAATCCAGGGGATGTTGGTTTTTCTGTGTTTTTATTTGGAACTGGGATAGGAGAAGGGATGAGTGGGATACTCCAACTATGAACTATGCACAGTCTTGAGGATGACAAGCTGTAGTGTGCGGCAAGGCCGCTGCTTCACCTTGCCACTGAAGTGAAGATAAATAATGTGTTCCCCCTTAAATTACTCTTCAGGGTTCTAACTTGGCACCCCCTTTCTCACTTGCTGAGTGTGCTGACACCTGTCCACTGAGTCTCCAATGGAGTGGTCCCTTTCCTGGACAGACCCCTAGCAAGCTTCCCAGTACTCACGGACACTGTTATTCCCAAGGTTGCTCTGCCTTCAACTCCACTTGTCAGCATACACTGGACTTCTCGGCTCAGCACCACACTTCTGGCTCACTAGGCCGACCGCCTGTGACCACCATCCACTGCAGCAGAAGGAGAGACAAATGTCACCCTCCTTCTGGGACCTGGCTTCCCGCCCAAAGACACCCTGTCACATGTGCTCTTGGCTTTTATAACATATCCCAGGATGCACCACTGTTTGTGCCAACCCACTGGGATAGTTACAAAAGCCTGTGTGTCACTGGCTGGGTTTCCTCCACTGTCCAACATGCTCCCCTATTGGATTCAGTCCCCACTCCCACACTCCCCACACTCCCTCAGACCAGATGAATCACACATGGACACATGCAGCAGGCCTAACTAACAATCAGGCTCCCCTGATAAGCAGATGGAGACACTAGGCTTTACCTACCTAGCACCTACCTAGGAGGGTACTACACATCTCTGTAAGAGATACAGGGGTTGATATACTAAAACTGGAGAGTGCAAAATCCGGTGCAGCTGTGCATGGTAGCGGGTCATTTTCTCATCTCAGCTTGTTCAATTAAGCTTTGACAAAAAACCTGAAAGCTGGTTGGTTTCTATGCAAAGCTGCACCAGATTTTGCACTTTACAGTTATAGTAGATCAATCAAACAATGTAACAATTCTAGAGGACGCTAGTGGGAATCAGCAATCAAATGTAAATGGAGAGGTGGAGCCTGCAGTTGTGGGAGGGGAGAAGCCAGCCTATTTAAGGCCAGGTTGCACTCCTCACTGGGCTGACGTCACAGGGTACCCCACCCACCACTCCCCCTTTTTACTAAATTCCATCTTGGTGGGCTCTCTTTACTTTCAAGGCTGCCCGAACGGCAGTTTTGGCACGCTACAACCGTACTTTGATAATTGTTATTTCACTCTCTTGTATTGGTTCCCTGATATTTATTTGCTAATTCCCTCTAGCTTTCTCTAGAACTTTCACATTGTGTCTCTTGTTACAAAGACATTATTATTTTTGGGCAGAAATATTATACTGCATTAGAGCCACTAGATGGCACCAAGGAGAATATATCTTTGTAACAAGAGATACAATGTAACAATTCTAGAGAGCGCTGGCCTTGTTCACACCTGAGCGTATTTCAGCTAGTAAAATGCTCATCTCTGAAGTCTCAAAAGGCCCAACAAGCAAAATTTCGTTCATTTCCATGGCCCCCTGTTCACATCTGAGAGTTTTGTCTCCTGAAGCAAAACGCCTGAAGCTCAAAAAAATACATGAGCTTCTTTTTTGGCAGATTACCAACGTTTTTGTTAGATGTCAATGCCTGACTCCAAATGCCTGTAAAAACCCCCCAAAAAAAACGCCTGAAAAAAGCCAGAAAAAAACGCCTGAAAAAAGCCCAAAAGAATGCCTGGAAACGATAAACTCAGGTGTGAATTGAGCCTAATGGGAATAGGCAAATAAACGTAACCATTGTTCGCATTTATTTGTTAATTCTCTCTAGTGTTCTCTAGAATTGCTACATTGTATCTCTTGTTACAAAGACATGTGAATTTCTTCTAAGCTCCTCAGCTCCATCTAGTGCCTGAGTTCTGCTGTGCATAGGATGCTGCTGATCTCCTGCAGCCACTGTCTACATGCAATCCGGCCATGGCTGCACACTTGTATAAAGTACTCAAAACCCATACTTGAGTAAAAGTACAAGTGCTCGATCAAAAAGTGACTTGAGTAAAAGTACTAAAGTATTCAACATTTTTTGTACTTAAATATTGCAAGTAGTTTTTTTTTTTAAATTTTGCTACTCAAGTACTGAAAGTAAAAGTACAAGTACTGTGTTATGAAGTTATTAAAGAAAGAAGTCAAAAGTTTGAACATCATATTGTTTTTTATTATTTCAAATGATTAACCTAAAGGACAATCACAATTCCTTTGGCTGTAACTTTTTGTAAACAAAAACAGATAAAGTATGTCCCTCCCTTTCCCTTTAACCACTTCCATACCGAGTCATGTAAAATGACGTCGGCAAAGTGGTTGTCTAGATCCGGGCCGCCGTCATATGACGTCGGCCCGTTCTAGCAGCCAGTGCGCGCCCCCGGCGGCGCGCAGCGGCGCGATCAGGGATGAGGCTCGTCCCTCGGACATAGCCCATCCCTGATCAAGGCTGTCACGTGATCGGCTGTGTCAATCACAGCCGATCACATGAGCGGCTCCAGCACGAGCCGCTCGTTCTCTCTGCAATGCGCGCCCCCGGGGGCGCGCAGAGCAGCGATCGGGGACGAGGCTCATCCCTCGGACAGAGTCGATCCCCGATCTAGGTAAAGAGCCAATGAAATTGGCTCTTTACCACGTGACCGGCTGTGTCCAATCACAGCCGGTCACAAATGTCAACAGAGAACACGGTAACTAGCTGTCACCGTGTTCTCCTCCTCACACACTGATCCTGTGTGAGGAGGAGATTGTGGTAACAGCTAGTTACCAACTACAGTGCACCCCAAACACACTGATTGCCCCCCCCCCCAATAAAGAGCACCTGTCACTAGCCCATCAAAGCACCTGTCACTAGCCCATCAAAGTACCTGTCACTAGCCCATCAAAGTACCCGAGTACCTGTCACCAGCCCATCAGGCCATCAGGTACTCAGATGACAGGTACTTGGGTACTCTGATGGGCTGGTGACAGGTATTTGGGTACTCTGATGACAGGTACTCAGGTACTCTGATGACGGATACTCTGATGACAGGTACTCGGGTACTCTGATGACAGGTACTCGGGTACTCTGATGACGGGTACTCGGGTACTCTGATGACAGGTACTCGGGTACTCTGATGACAGGTATTCGGGTACTCTGATGACGGGTACTCGGGTACTCTGATGACGGGTACTCGGATACTCTGATGACGGGTACTCTGATGACAGGTACTCGGGTACTCTGATGACAGGTACTCGGGTACTCTGATGACAGGTACTCGGGTACTTTGAGTACCTGTCAACTGAGTACCCGTCATCAGAGTACCTGAGAACCTGTCACCTACCCATCAGAGTACCCGAGTACCTTCCACCTGCTCATCAGAGTACCTGACGCCTGAAGTACCCGAGTACTTGCCGCCTGCTCATCAGTACCCATCACTACTCATCAATACTCATCAGTACCTATCACATATCAGTACTGATCATCAGTACCCATCAGTACAGTATCACCTATCAGTATCAGTACTACTCATCAGTACCTATCACCTGCCTGTCAACTGCCCATCAGAGTACCCGAGTACCTGTCACCTGCTTATCGGAGTACCCGAGTACCTGCCACCTGCTCATCAGTACCAGAGTACCTGTCACCTGCCCAACAAAGTACCCGAGTACCTGTCACCCTTCATACAGCCACCATGTCCAAGTCCAAAAAGGTTTATATACGTCCTCCGTTTAGATAGCTGCCATAACCCTGGTATTTTTTTAAACGGTGGACGGTTGGCTTTCCGATAAGGGTGGTCCCAGCGCCGGATTCGCCGTGGGATCACCCTTCCGGGATGGCGGAAGAGGCGCCCCCCCTCCTGCCGCGTTCCGGTCCTTTTCCCCGCTTACCGGACCCGCCGGCAGCGGGGAAAACGATCCGGTCCCGGATCCTCACAGACAGGATGTCGAGTGAGGGCAAGCTTGCCCTCACTTGACTCTATGGTCTTGGAGGACCGGAGCTACGGAAAATGTTGTTGCCTAGCAACCGGTTTAAAGGTCCTTTTTTTTTTTTTTCATTTTATATAAAAATTTTTTTTTTTTTCTATCTTTTAGTGTACTTGTGAGATCTGAGGACTTTTTGACCCCAGATCTCACAAAAAAGAGGTCCTGTCGTGCCTATTTCTATTACGAGGAATATTTACATTTCTTTTAATAGAAATAAAAATGATCAATTTTTTTTTTTTTTTTTTAAACGGTGTAAAAATAAAAAATAATAAATAAAATAAATAGTAAAAAAAATTAAAGCGCCCTGTCCCCGTTAGCTCGCGAGGAAAAGCGAAAGCATACAGAAACCCCGCCCACATATGTAAACGGTGTTCAAACCACACATGTGAGGTATCGCCGCAATCGTTAGAGCAAGGGGAATAATTTGAGCCCTAGACCTCCTCTGTAACTCAAAGATGGCAACCTGTAGAAATTTTTAAATTGTCGCCTATGGGGATTTTTAAGTACCAAAGTTTGTCGCCATTCCGTGAGCGTGCGCAATTTTGAAACATGACATGTTGGGTATCTATTTACTTGGCGTAACTTTATCTTTCACATTATGGAAAAAAATTGGGCTAACTTTACTGGTTTCTTATTTTTTAATTAAAAAAAGTGCATTTTTTCCCAAAAAATTGCGTTTGGAAGACCGCTGCGCAAATATGGTGTGATAAAAAATATTGCAATAATCTCCATTTTATTCTCTAGGGTCTCTGCTAAAAAAAATATATAATGTTTGGGGGTTCTAAGCAGTTTTCTAGCAAAACAACTGATTTTAGCTTGTAAACACCAAATGTCAAAAATAGGCCTAGGCAAGTGGCTAGGATGCATGATGATGCTCCTTGGATGTTGGGCCCCTCTATATGGCTAGGCTGTGAAAAAGTCTCACACATGTGGTATTGCCATACTCAGGAGGAGTGGCAGAATGTATTTTGGGGTGTCATTTTTGCTGTGTACATGCTATGTGTTAGGAATATCCTATAAATTGACAACTTTGTGTAAAAAAAAAAAAGTTTTCATTTTTTTCCCACATTTTCCAAAAACCTGTGGAAAAAAATGATATGTTCAAACGACCCATAATGCCTCATAGAATATACGTTGGAGTGTTTGCTTTCCAAAATGGGGTCATTTTGTGGACTTTTCCATTGTATTGGTGCTCTAGGGCCTTGAAAAGTGTGATAGGTAGTAAGAAAGTTTTATGTGTATTTATGCTCCTAGAACGCCTTATGGTGCTTCTTGGACGTGGAGTCTCTTTTTGTGGCCAGGCTGTGTAAAAGTCTCACACATGTGGTATCGCCATACTCGGAAGGAGTAGCAGAATGTATTTTTGGGTGTAATTTTTGCTGTGTACATGCTATGTGTTGGAAATAGCTTATAAATTGACAACTTTGTGGGAAAAAAAAGAAAAAAAATTTTTTTCTTCATTTTCCCAAGAATTGTGGGAAAAAAATTACAACTTCAAAAAACCCACCATGCCTCTTACTAAATACCTTGGACTGTCTACTTTACAAAAAGGGGTCATTTGGGCGGTATTTGTACTGTCCTGACATTTCAGGGCCTCAAGAAAGGAGATAGGCAGTCAGTACATCTGGTGTGATCAATTTTCAGTAATTGGTACCATAGCTTCTAGACTCAATAACTTTCACACAGACTAAATAATATACACTAATTTGGGTTAATTTTACCAGAGACATGTAGCAGTATACATTTGGCCCAAATGTATGAAGAAAAATTAATTTTTTGCAAAATTTTATAATTGAAACTAAAAAAAAGTGTTTTTTTTTTTTCCAAAATTTTTGCTCTTTTTTTGCATATATCACGAAAAAAAAAACCCCAGTTGTGATCAAATACCACCAAAAGAAAGCTCTATTTGTGTGAAAAAAATGATAAAAATTGTGTTTGGTTACAGTGTAGCATGACTGAGCAATTGTCATTCAAAGTGTGAGAGTGCTGAAAGCTGAAAATTGGTCTGGGCAGGAAGGGTGTCTAACTGCTCTGTATGGAAGCGGTTAAAGCATCCCTTCTTCTCTTCCCTGCATGTTTTTTTTTTCTCCACAGCTTATTGGTGCACAAAATCATATATAAACCAATGTGATATACAACAATATATTCCAATAATGAAATAAAGGAAGAGTGTATGAAAACAAAGTCAATAAAAAGTCCATATATATATAATGCCATAATGCCATATATATGTGACAAAACAAGATGAATATATTTTCAAAGGTGCAGGAATCAAACAGGTGCTATTCCAAATAATAGGTGCAGACTCCTCCCACCACCTTGTGGATTTCCCCCTTACCCGGCGGATGAAGGTAAGTGCAAAATAATATCCAAATAAACTCTTCCAGTGAAACAAAACTGCAAAACTCTGTGCTCTCAACTTCCAGTGAAAAAAGCAAAATCAGCCTCTTACCAGAAAAAGGTCTATGTACGCTTGTGACTCCTTGGTTGGGGGAGGTTCTCTTTTCCCCTTAACAGCAGATATGTAGACCATTTTATTTATACATAGCATGTAGCATTTATTTTCGTATGCGCTGATTTACACATGACATTATACACATTTTTTTGAGCTTCATGAAACCTGCCATCTACTGTTCTGGCAGTGGTAATTTTTATAATAGTAACGAGTAACTATGCAGCACAAAAACAAAATATCGGAGTAGAAGTATTGAAATCATCGAAAAAATGTAGTGAAGTAAAAGTGGAAAAAAATTCTACTCTAGGAAAGTACAGATACCGCCTTTCCGTACTTAAGTACAGTAGTGAAGTAGTTCTACTTAGTTACTATACATCTCTACATGGCTGCATGGCATTTTTTGAGGTGGGTTTCTTGATGGTGACAACAGTGGGCCATGCTTGTGTAATGCATGCTAAAACAGCCATTGGAAAGCCTCCATGGGAAGCCCATGTGTGAGAGTAACAACGCAGGGGCAAAATTAGGAGACAAGGACAGAGTGACTCTATCACAGGAAGTAAATGAATAGGAACCTTAATGGCGGGATCATCAGGGATTTATTTAACCACTTACAGCAAAGTGACGTACCCCTATGTCGTCTGACTTTGCGTGGTTATACCAGGATGATGCCTCTAGCTAGAGGCATCATCCCGGTACCGTTGTTTACAGCCGGCGGTCGGCTTTCTGGTGGTAATGACCGATGCGGCTCGGGAACCGCTCGATCGTTATCCCGGCAAGTGGGAGGGGACATCCCCCTCCCTCCCGCCGCCTTTCGCGGCTCTGCCCAGGTCTCCTGTCCCACAGGGAGACCCGAGCAACCAGCCGGCACGTCCGACGGCTGGATGGAGTCCCGATCTAAGCCGGATGTGGCTTTGATTGGGTCTCCGATGACGTAACCCAGAGGCAGCGTCCATGACGTCACGTCCTGGTTACTCGGCTACTAAAGGCGGCAGATTAAAAAAAACTAGTGTTTTCAGAAATGCAGTTTTTGTCATTTTGAATAAATGGAAGTGCAGTGGAGGGGTTTGGGGTCTTTTAGACCCTCGATCTCTCCATAAAGAGTACCTGTCACTGCATATTGGTGTCACAAGGGATGTTTAAATTGCTTGTGACAGCAATAAAAGTGATCAGATTTTTCTTTATTTAAAAAATCGGTGTTAAAGTAAAAAAAAAAAATAAAATAAATAGGAAAAAAACATTTTTTAGCCGCCCCCGTCGCCGTTAGCTCACGCACAAAAGAAAACATATATGGAAGTCGAGCCGTGAATGAAATCACTGTTCAAACCACACATGTGTGGTATTGCCGCGATCGCCAGAGCGTGAGCAATCATTTAAAAAAAAGAGCTACACTCTAACTCTAAAAGGGTAACCGTTAAAAAATTTTAAAGCGTCGCCTATTGAGATTTCTATTGACCGTAGTTTGTTGCCATTCCGCGGGTGTGCGCAATTTTAAACCGTAACATGTTGGGTATCTATTTACTCGGCATGATATCATCTTTCACAATATAGAAAATGGGCTAACTTTACTGTTTTGTTTTTTTGGAAATGCAGTGAAATGTGATTTTTCGTAATTTCTCCCAAAAAAATGGTGTTTGAAAGACTGCTGCGCAAATACCGCGTGACAAAAAATATTGCAATGACCGCCATTTTATTTTCCAGAGTCTTTGCTAAAAAAATATAGATATATATAATGTTTGGGGGGTTCTAAATAATTTTCTAGCAAAAAATACTGATTTTAACTTGTAAACAAAAAGTGGCAAAAATAGGCCTGGGTTTGTTGAAATAGTGGTTAATGAAAGCTGCCAACATTTGAAATAAAACAAACTCATAAAGCTTATATGAGATTTTAGTGATTGAATGTGCGCATGCTGGAACTGCACACGAGACCGCATGCGCAATGTACAATAAGATCGACACCATTATAATCGATGGATCCAAATAAAAAAAAACAGGGATGGAGAGTCCCATGGGCTGTAACGGCACCGAGATCATTGCACATCCAGGCGTGTGGTCTCACATACAACAAACTGCACTAAATGTGCGAACAAAGCCCAAGGGAACCCACATATTTAATTTTGCCAGCATCACAGGTCCTACTCACTGATTTGCTGTGTCTTCATTACAGGGGGGGGGGGATATCCATTGAGAATGAATTGCTCCACATTATGCTAACACAATTAACATGTGCACTTACCCACAATGCACTGCAATAGAAAGGGGAGAATAGGCCCCCAGGTTCCTTTCACACTTTGCGTTTCCTGAACGCACAACAAATCACACAGGGAGCATGCGTTTTGCCATGCGTTTCGGAAACTCTCTGTAAATGCTCAATGTGCTTGTGGTGCCACTAATTGTTAATGCCACCACAAACGTGGTTGTCTGACGCATGGTTTGCAGCACGTTCTGTCACAGGGCAAATATGTGCCACAAACGTGTCAAAACGCACACTGGAAATATGTGATCTGGAGCTTTTTTGGTGCATTTCTTATACCTAGAGAAGGCCATTCAAGTAATTAGGGTGCCCTATGTATGCCACGTGGAAACACACGAAAAACATGCAAAAAACTGCGAGCAGGGTGAGTATGTAGGGTAGGGTAGAATTGATCAGGAAAGTAATGATCAGAAAACAAATCATCAAGATATAAATCAGAAAATAAATTATCAGGAAAGAAATGATCAAGATACAAATGATCATCAGGATACAAATAATCAGGAAATAAATGATCAGGATTAGGGTTGAGCGAACACGGACTGTATTGTTCTGGATCGTACCGGACTTTTGGGTTTTCGGTACCCGGACACGGACCCGAATATTTTACTGTATATTCGGGACACAGTTGTTTGGTAATTTTATTTCATGTTTTGGCGCGGTTTCAACAGCTGCAGGGCAGCCAATCAACAAGCGTTTAACTAGTGTGCCCTTAGAAGCCATCACAGCCATGACTACTAATGGCATGGCTGTGATTAGCCAGTGCAGCATGTGACCCAGACTCTATATAAGCTGGAGTCACATAGCGCCGCGCATCACTCTGCTATAACTACTGTAGGGACAGGTTCCTGACTGCTGCTGAGGGAGAGATAGGAGATTATTGTAGGGACAGGCTGGAGATTGCTTTCAGGGAAAGAATAGGACACAGGACAGAAGAATCTTCTTTAATCTGACAGCGATCTACATCGATTTTATTGTGTGGGGGTGCAGTGCACAATCTTTTTGCCCTGACCTGATCCCAGTGAGGAGGAGAGAGAAAAAAAAAACTTTTATCAGTCTGTTAGGTGGCGTGCAGCGGCCATTTAATGCCGTTAAAAAGCGTTTTTTCCTTCATATTTTACTGTGAAATACATTGTTTAGACACTGCTGTGTTCTAATCTGCTATTCAAAAATCATCAATTTAAGGAAAAAATTATTATTTTTTAGTTTTTCATTCATACTTTACTGTGACATACAGCGTTTATACACAGTGCTGTTCTAATCTGCTATTCAAAAATACCCAATTTTTTTCAGTTTTTCCTTTATATGTTACTGTTACTAAAGCCGTTAGACACTGCTGTGTTCTAATCTGCTATTCAAAAATCACCAATTTAAAAGGGAAAATTTTAATTTTTTTAATTTTTTCTTTTATATGTTACTGTGAGATAAAGCCTTTAGACACTGCTGTGTTCTAATCTGCTCTTCAAAAATCACAAATTAAAGGGAAAAATAAAACATTTTCATTCATACGTTACTGTGAGATACACCCTTTGGATACTGTTGTTCTATTCCACTATTCAATAAACACCCATTTAGGGAAAAAAAATTAAATTGCGGCCTAGTCTGCATATTTTGCTGTGAGACACACCCGTTGGATACTGTTGTTCTATTCCGCTATTCAATAAACACCCATTTAGGGAAAAAAAATTAAATTGCGACCTAGTCTGCATATTTTACTGTGAGATACACCCTTTGAATACTGTTGTTGTTCTATTCTGCTATTCAATAAAAACCCATTTAGGGGGGAAAAAAATTGCGGCCTAGTCTGCATATTTTACTGTGAGATACACCCTTTGTATACTGTTGTTCTATTTCGCTATTCAATAAACATCCATTTAGGGAAAAAAAATTAAATTGCGGCCTAGTCTGTATCTGTACGTGTGAGATACACCCTTTGGATACTGTTGTTCTATTCTGCTATTCAATAAACACCCATTTAGGGGAAAATTAATAATTTTGCAGCATTTGCTGATTATGTTACTGTGAGATACACCCTTTAAATTTGCAGGGCGCTTCAGTTTGCCTCCTGCTGATAACTCCTCCTACTCTGCTTCCTCATCCTCATCCTCTTCCGCCTTCCCATCCGGTCAGCGTAACACCTTCACCACCAACTTCAGCACAGCCAGGGGTAAAGGACAGCAGGCAGTTTTAAAACTTGCCTGTTTGAGGGAAAACCCCACACCGTGCAGGAGTTGTGGAGGAGCATGGAACAACAGACCGATGAGTGGTTGGTGCCAGTGAGCCTCAAGCACGGCCTGGTGATGTGCGATAAATCTCGTAGCAGCTCTGGGCCTAGCCAGTTTGACGCACATCCCTTTCCTGGCGCATGTGCTGAATTTGGTGGTGCAGAGGTTCCTTAAAAATTACCCCAATATGTCAGAGCTGCTGCAGAAAGTGCGGGCCGTCTGTGCACACTTTCGGCGTTCTCATCCTGCTGCTGCTCGCCTGTCAGCGCTGCAGCATAACTTTGCCTTCCCCCTCACCGCCTCATATGTGACGTGCCCACAAGGTGGAATTCCACCTTGCACATGCTGGCCAGACTGTGCGAGCAGCAGCAGGCGATAGTGGAGTTTCAGCTGCAGCACGCACGCGTGAGTCGCTCTGCGGAACAGCACCACTTCACCACCAATAACTGGGCCTCCATGCGAGACCTTTGTGCCTTTTTGCGCTGTTTCGAGTACTCCACCAACATGGACAGTGCCGATGACGCCGTTCTCAGCATTACTATCCCACTTCTATGCCTCCTTGAAAAAATGCTTTGCGCGATGATGGAAGAGGATGTGGAGGAGTAGGAGGAAGAGTGATCATTCTCAAGGCTTTCAGGGCAGTCATTCACAAGTGGCTCCGAGGGTGGGTTCCTGCACCCACAAACGCCAGGTACACAATTGTCCAGCAAGGGCACAGTTCTGGAGGATGACGAGGTGGAGGATGAGGAGGAGGAGATTGAGGAGGAGGAACCATGTTCACAGCAGGGTGGCACCCAGGCCAGCTTGTGGCCATCACTGGTGCGTGGCTGGGGTGATACAGAGGACACAGACGATACACCTCCCACAGAGGACAGCCTTTCGTTGCCTCTAGGCAGCCTGTCACACATGAGCGATTACATGCTGCAGTGTCTCCGCAACGACCTCTGAGTTGCCCACATTCTAACTTGTGCTGATTACTGGGTGGCAAGACTCCTGACAGGGACATAAGGTTTCCATGGTCTACCTAGCCAGTCGGCCTGGCAAACCCCGTTCTTCATGGTAGCTGAAGCCACCTCGAATACTAGGTCAGGGGGGCTCTCCCGAAGAGATGGCCCCCCCCAGGGCAGAGGAGGAAGGAACCTGAGGGCCACACATCTAACCTTCCAAGCCCCCATCACTCCAGCAGGTTTGCATAGCTGCCACCCAACCTTGGTCAGGCCGGATGACAGCACAGCGCTCCCACTGGATAACTGATAACAACGAATACTACACTTGATCTTAGCCAAAAGGTCAAGAAGCGATGCTGGTGGCATTCCCACCTGACAGCGGTGGCACAGTGGAAGCCTGTGGTGTGTGAACACACTCAGACTATCACCCGGTGGGTGCATAAAAAAGTGCACACCAAAAAAGTGAAACACAAAAATGAGAGAGGGCGAACCAAGCCAGAAGGCCATATCCACCCCCTCCCAAGACTTTCAGGGACAGTTCCAAGGACCTACACCCTACTAATCACGTTGTGCAAAATAAAGTGTACCGCCACAATAAAAAACACAAAACGTGAGAAACACATAAATGTGGGGAAAGGGATAGTGGAGAAGTGCAAGGTTAGTGCCACGTTGCAATACTATGGCAGGCCCTTCGACCAGGAATAAAAAATTCCTCTGGTCCTGACTCCTGACCAAAAGGCCCGGCCCTAGAGGCAGGTGTGAAAAATGTGTGCAGGAAGTCCTTGGTGTCATACTCATAGTGTTGCCATCCACCGTGAATTATGGCACCCCTGGACTGCCACTCCAGGGGCACATACACCACAGGCTTTTCAGAATCCCGGTCCCTGGCAAGACCAGTGCAGCCCCGTCCCTACCAGAAGGCCTCAGAACTTAGACAGCTTTGGAAGAGCCCCCAACCAGGGACACATACCTTTTCCAAGGCCAGACTCAACCCAGAAGGGGGAAAAAAGCCCCCCCGCCGCCATCACCGTTCCTTACCATATACCATATACAGTTCCTTACGTACTATACATGTACTGAAAGACGAGTCTGCCCCATGCAACTTCTGGGTCTCCAAATTGGGCACATGGCCTGAGCTTGCCCTTTACGCCTTGGAGGTGCTGGCCTGCCCTGCAGCCAGTGTATTATCTGAACGTGTATTTAGCACGGCTGGGGGCGTTATCACAGACAAGCGCAGCCGCCTGTCCAGAGCCAATGTGGACAAGCTCACGTTATTAAAATGAACCAGGCATGGATCCCACAGGACTTGTCCGTACCTTGTGCAGAATAGACATGTATACCGGCCTTATCCAGCCATTGTTGTATTTTTGATCTTTTGGGGTGTACCTTAATTTAAAAAGAAATACAATTAAAAACAAAAACCAGTGTTGGCTACCTCGTCCTCCTCCACCGCCGCTTCCACCTACACCGCCACATCCACCGCCACCTCAACCTCCTACTCCATATGGGCCTCGTCCTCCTAGATCAAGATAATTCTTTTTTATTTTTCTGTTTTTTTATGTTATTTTAAGGTATTTCCCTATCCACATTTGTTTGCAGAGCACTTGCTATGCTCTTGACAAGATTTTGCTGCCATTTACAGCCCTCTAGACCTTTCCATGTTTTTTTTAGAGCCATTTTTGTGCTCAAAAGTTCGGGTCACCATTGACTTCAATGGGGTTCGGGATCGGGGTCAAGTTCAGGTTAAGTCCGGGTCACGGACCCGGACTTTTTTTTTCAAGTACGGCCGGACCCGTCGAACCCGGACATCCAGGTTTCCGCTCAACTCTAATCAGGATATAAATGATCATCAGGATATAAATGATCATGAAATAAATGATCAGGATATAAACGATCAGGAAATAAATTATCAAGATATAAATGTTCAAGTAGCAAATTATCAATATATAAATTATTAGGAAATAAATGATCAGAAAATAAATGATCAGAATATAAGCAATCAAGATATACAGTAAATGATTAGGATATAAATGATCAGGAAATAAATGATCAGAATATAAATAATCAAGAACAAATGATCAATATATAAATGATCAGGAAAGAAAGGATCAGGATATAAATGATCAGGATATAAATGATCAGGAAATAAATGATCAAGATATAAATGGTCAGGAAATAAATGATCAGGATATAAATGATCAGGAAATAAATGATCAGTATATAAATGATCAGGATATAAATGATCAGTATATAAATGATCAGGATATAAATGATCAGTATATAAATGATTAGGATATAAATGATCAGTATATGAATGATCAGGAAATAAATGTTCAAGTAACAAATGATCAATATATAAATGATTAGGAAATAAATGATCAGAAAATAAATGATCAGGATATAAATGATTAACCACATAACGTCTGCTCACATTGCTGCTACTGCAGCAATGTGGCTCGTTATCATCTAGCGACGTAGTACTATGTCGCTAGACTCCTCACCCTGTAGGCGGCGCTCGCGCGCCGCCAGAGGCGCGTTCCCGCTGTTTTCAGTCACAGCGGGAGTCGGGCCAGGGGAGGAGCTGCTCTTCCCCGATCGTCGGGGAATCTAGTTTGGAGATCTGCCCGCCTGTGTAAACAGAGTGGGCGGATCTCCTAAGTGACAGGGAGTGACGGATCGCAGTGTTCAGCATAGCTGAACATGCGATCTGTCCCTGACTCACTCAGTCACCTCCCCCCACACACGTCAGTAAGCATCAGGCATACATTAACCCCTCCCTCTCCAATAAAATTAACCCCTTCCCTGTCAGTGTCATTTTTACAGTAACAGTGCATATATATAGCACTGATTACTGCAGTAATGTCACTGGTACCCCCAAAAGTGTCAAAAATGTCAGTCAAGGGTCCGATCTGTCCGCCGCAATGTCGCAGTCCCGCAAAAAAAATCGCAGATTGCCGCCACCAAAAATTACAGAAATCTTTCCCTTAGTTACTAAACGCAATAACTTTTGCGCAAACCAATCAAAATACACTTATTGTGATTTTTTTTTACCAAACATAGGTAGCAGAAAACAAATTGGCCAAAAATTTAAAAACATTTTGATTTTTACATTTTTTTGGGGGGGAATTTCATATAAAAAAATGTTAAAAATATTGTTATTTTTTCAAAATAAATGCTCTTTTTTTGTTTATAGCACAAAAAGTAAAAATCGCACAGGTGATCAAATACCACCAAAAGAAAGCTCTGTTTGTGGGAAAAAAAGGACGTAAATTTTGTTTGGGTACAGTGTCGCACGACCGCGCAATTGTCCCTTAAAGTCGCACAGCGCCGAATCGCAAAAAGTGGCCTGGACGGAAGACAGCAAAATCCTCTAGTGGTAAAGTGGTTAAGAAATAAATGATCAGGAAATGAATGATCAAGATATAAATGATCAGGATTTAAATAATCAGTAAATAAATAATCAGGACATAAATGATCAGGATATGAATGATCAGGAAATAGATTGTCAGGACATAGATGATCAGGATAAAAAAGATCAGGAAATAAATAAACAGGATATAAATGATTGGGATATAAATGATCAGGATATAAATGATTGGGATATAAATGATCAGGATATAAATGATCAGGATATACATGCTCAGAAAAGAAATGATCAGGATATTAATGATCAGAAAATTAAATGATCAGGATACAAATGATTAGGATATAAGTGATCAAGATACAAATGATTAGGAAATAGAAAGAAATCTTATAGAGGATGTGATCATGTTTATTATTAGTAAATATCAGAGATTTGTGCATATTACAGAATAAATGTGGACAGGCACCATGGAAGGCGCACATGCTGCGGATTAGGTTGTCTATCAACGGATATCACAGGTGACAGGTGTGACCAGAGACACAACATCAGCCGTCACCCCCTGCCATCAGCTGAGCCACATGTCCTGCCAGACCCAGAATATACATCAGCTGCTACACACCACACACACCGCACGTCTGTACCACCCCCAGGACAATGAGACTCCACACTACCATAGAGACAGGTCCTCTTCTCTCCTGACACCTGACTACTGATCACTCTCTATACAAAGTGTGGGGTCACCTTGAGTATACTGATCCCTCCTGGAGTCCTGGGCCCCAGACCACAAAAACAGAGGTAGCAAGGGTGCAGGGAAGGACAGATAGATGAGAAAACAGACTGAAAATGATATTTCATTTATATGTGGAGTCACTGAAAGATGTATAATCATCCATGAAGTGGACCTGTCAGTAACTTTACAATAAATTCCATACGTATAACAGTATCATTTTTTTTTTCCAGCCTTATATCATCAAACAGCCACCCAGTGACTTTGCCTAGGCAGAGATAATGTGATCAGTCTGCTGCAGGCAGGAGGAAGCATTTAAAATATAATAGTTCTTAACCAGCGCAATACCGTATCTAAAATTAAACATAAAATAACCTATACCCCAAAAATAGTACACAGGTGCAAAAGTGATTATAGATTGCTGCCCGTATTGATAAGTGTTTTCACTTCACTCCAATAAATATAACTATTACTATAATAAAAACACAGCGCAATCTCATCTCATCTGTGTATAACCAATATGATTTCTACATATGAGAAATCTTTTAGTATGGTGAATCAGGATTGATACAAGGTGACTAAATGACATAAAAAAAAAAAACTCCAAGGCTCCTTTCACACGGCCGCTCCGTGTGAAAGGTCCGCTGCGGGACTTTTTTTTTTTTTTTTTCCACGGAGCGGATGACATTTCTGTCATCCGCTCCGTGTGCCCGCATATCATCCCATCCGTTTGCGGATGATATGCGGACATAATGTAAGTATATGGCACTGCGGATGTCAGCGGATGACACCGCTGACATCCGATTTTCCTTCCTTTCCGTTTTTTACACGGAAGGAAAAATAGGGTTCTGTTCCATTCGTAAAAACGGAACAGAACTGAAAGGAGGAAAATCGGATGTCAGCGGATGGTATTCCGCTGACACCCGCAGTGCCATTCACTTACATTATGTCCGCAAATCATCCGCAAACGGATGGGATGATTTGCGGACACACGGAGCGGCCGTGTGAAAGGAGCCCAAGTGATATAAACATACAATGTATCTATTGCAACATATTCAAAGATAAGAACCTTCAGTGATATTAAATCAGTCCAAAGAATAAATAAATAATCCTGCCACCTCTGTCAGGAACAATAAACTTGGTCAGTCCAAAGGATCAACGGAAAATCCTGCCACCTCTATGTGAGATAATTAACTCAAAACCAGGTGCTCAAAAACACTCCGCCACCAGTGATTCCTAGCAGCTCACCTCCAGCTTTGACTCCTGTTTCACCATAGAGTCAAAGAACGCTGTTCCCCATTATGGATGGTCGAACTCTGAAAGGATGGATGGATGTCTCTAGATGTATCAAGATCCTAGTTATTCCTCATATATAGTGATCCAACATAGGGAACAAAAACAATATATCTAGTGCTCTCTGTAAAAACTTTTATTATTACACAAATGACAAGAGCTCACTCACATAATGGAGCACTAAGCCGTGGCAGCTGTAATATGCTCGTATTGTACATCTACTGGCTCTCAGCCGTAAATATCGGTGATGGTCTTGGGGTATAGCCAAATGTCAGCTCCTGCCTCCAGACGCATTGCGTCCTCAAACAGACTTCTTTAAAAACACTCCACCACCAGTTATTCCTAGCAGCTCACCTCAAGCTTTGACTCCTGTTTCACCAGAGCGTCAAAGAACGCTGTTCACCATTACGGATGGTCGAAATCTGAATGGATGGATGTCTCTAGATGTATCAGGATCCCATTTTTTCCTCATATATAGTGATCCAACATTGGGAACAAAAACAATACACCTAGTGCTCTCTGTAAAGACTTTTATTATAACACAAATGACAAGAGCTCACTCACATAATGGAGCACTAAGCCATGCCAGCTCTATTACTCTCGTAATGTATATCCTCTGGCTCTCAGCCGTAAATATTGGTGATGGTCATGGGTATAGCCAATGTCAGCTCCTGCCTCCAGACGCGTTGTGTCCTCAAACAGACTTCTTCAGAAGAAGTCTGTTTGAGGACAATTTGAAGAAGTCTGTTTGAGGACAATTTGAAGAAGTCTGTTTGAGGACAATTTGAAGAAGTCTGTTTGAGGACACAAGGCCCACCCTTTTTTTTAACCTATTAGAGCCTCTGGCTCTAATCACATGGCTAAAAAAAAAAGCCCCATTGAACTCCATGCCCCCAGCACCCCGCATGTAGATAAGGGGGCTGGACGCATGGATGGGGGGGCGGTGCCCCTAGCCCCCAATACATCAGCTGCCACTGTTTGACTCTCTGTTGAAACAGGAGTCAAAGCTGGAGGTGAGCTGCTAGGAATCACTGGTGGTGGAATGTTTTTGAAGAAGTCTGTTTGAGGACGCAACGCGTCTGGAGGCAAGAGCTGACATTTGGCTATACCCATGACCATCACCGATATTTATGGCTGAGAGCCAGTGGATGTACATTATGAGCATATTACAGCTGGCACGGCTTAGTGCTCTATTATGTGAGCGAGCTCTTGTCATTTGTGTGATAATAAAAGTTTTTACAGGGAGCACTAGATATATTGTTTTTGTTCCCTATATTGGATCACTATAAATGACCAATAACTGGGATGCTGATACATCTAGGGATATCCATCCATCCTTTTAGAGTTAGACCATCCCAAATGGGGAACAGCGTTCTTTGACTTTCTGGTGAAACAGGAGTCAAAGCTGGAGGTGAGCTGCTAGGAATCACTGATGGTGGAGTGTTTTTTAAGAAATCTGTTTGAGGACGCAACCCATCTGGAGGCAGGAGCTGATATTTGGCTATACCCATGACCATCACTGATATTTACGGCTGAGAGCCAGTGGATGTACATTATGAGCATATTACAGCTGGCACCACCAGTGATTCCTAGCAGCTCACCTCCAGCTTTGACGCCTCTTTTCACCAGAGAGTCAAAGAACACTGTTCCCCATTAGGGGTGGTCGAACTCTGAATGGATGGATGGATGTCTCTAGATGTATCAGGATCCCAGTTATTTTTAATATATAGTTATCCACCATAGGGAAAAAAAACAATACATCTAGTGCTCACTGTAAAAATCTTTATTATCACACAAATGACAGGAGCTCACTCACATAATGGAGCACTAAGCCGTGCCAGCTGTAATACGTTTGTAATATATATCCACTGGCTTTCAGCCATAAATATCTGTGATGGTCATGGGTATAGCTAAATATCAGCTCCTGCCTCCAGACGTGTTGCGTCCTCAAACAGACTTCTTCAGAAGAAGCCTGTTTGAGGACTGTTTGAAGAAGTCTGTTTGAGGACGCAACGCGTTTGGAGGCAGGAGCTGACATTTGGCTATACCCACGACCATCACCGATATTTACGGCAGAGATGTACATTACGAGCATATTACAGCTGGCACGCCTTAGTGCGCCATTATGTGAGCCCTTGTCATTTGTGTGATAATAAAGATTTTTACAGTGAGCACTAGATATAATGTTTTTTTTTTCCCTATGGTGGATAACTATATATTAAAAATAACTGGGATCTTGATAAATCTAGAGACATCCATCCATCCATTCAGAGTTCGACCACCCCTAATGGGGAACAGCGTTCTTTGACTCTATGGTGAAAAAAGAGTCAAAGCTGGAGGTGAGCTGTTAGGAATCACTGGTGGTCAGTGGTGGCTGGTGCTCCATGTGCCGGGGGGGTGGGGTGGGGTGGGGGCGGCAGATGGACCACACCCCCGACCACACCAGCTCCACCACGCACACCTAACCCCCAACCACCCCCCCCCCTCCCCCGGTCACCAGCTAACTCACCCTGGGCAGGTGGCGGCGGCTTCCCCCTCAGTCTCCTCCGTGGGCTTCCCCTGCGTCTCCTCCCTCCTCCTCCTCCTTGTCCAATAGCATAGCCTCTCCTTTCAGCCAATCAGGAAACGGGTCTCAGGACCCGCTTCCTGATTGGGTAGGAGGAGAATCAGTGGGGCAATAGTGAATATTCATTCGCTATTGTCACACAACTGGGCAAGCTCAGGGCGCAGTGCTCTGTGTCCCGAGCCCACCCTTTTTTGGGTGGCTCTAATCACGGTTCTAATCACGTGCTTCAAAAAAAAAACCCCATTGGAATCAATGCATCTGGCGCCGGACATGTAGATTAGGGGGCCGGACGCATGGACAGGAGGGGCCGCGCCCTGCGCCCCCAATGGACGGGTGGTGGAGTGTTTTTGGGCACCTGGTTTTTTAGTTAATTATCTCACATAGAAGTGGCAGGATTTTCCGTTGATCCTTTGGACTGACCAAGTTTATTATTCCACACAGAGGGGGCAGGATTATTTATTTATTCTGTGGACAGATTTAATATCACTGAAGGTTCTTATCTTTGAATATGTTGTAATAGATACATTGTATGTTTATATCACTTGGAGTTTATTTCTATGTCATTTAGTCACCTTGTATCAATCCTGATTCATGATACTAAAATATTTTCTCATATGTAGAAATCATATTGGTTATACACGGATGAGATAAGATTGCGCTGTATTTTTATTATAGTTATATTTATAGAAAGAAGCATTTCCTCATTCTCCTCTCCCTCAGTGATCAGGCTGCAACATCGTAACTTTCTATCCAGTCACCAGTCAGGGTGAGAGGCAGCAGCAGAGGGCTGATCTGTGTCAGACATTTGTGAACGGCACAGGAACCAAGCTCTATAGCAACCACTTGGATTGCTCTAGTTACACCCTTGCTCTATGATTATGGCCGTTTTAAATAGGCCAGGAGCTGCTAGATGAGGCTCCGGCTGCACTGTTATTGGCTGCAAAATGCTGACATAATCTGGAGCTGCACCTACCAGCCCCTAATTATCAATGGTTCACCATAAGCTGTCGGCGACAGATCGGTCACAGTTCTGGGGTGCCATAGAAATGAGCCTCAGAACAAGAGAGCAACGCATAAATGCAGTGGCTGGTCATTAAGGCCCACCCACCACGCTGCTGCATGTATGCACAATGCTGCGCTAACGGGGTCAGGTTTAATTATAGTGTTATTTGTAGCTAGTCAGCCTGAACTCCGTTCTCGGTATCTGTGTTCGCTTGGTTTCCCCTGGGCTCAGGACATTGATTATTTCTGCCTGCTGCTGTTGACTCTTCTCTAGTAGTGTGAGAAGTGACAATGGGGTTGGTTTACTAAAACTGGAGAGTGCAAAATTTGGTGCAGCTGTGCATGGTAGCCAATCAGCAAGTACGTTTTGACAAAACAAATTAAACAAAAATGGAAGCTGATTGGTTTCTGTGCACAGCTGCCACAGAGTTTGCACTCTCCAGTTTTTATCAACCAATCAATATCAATCAATAATTGTAAATACATTGTATTATTATTTTCAGCATTATTATTAGTAGCAGTAATAGTTAAATAGTATTAGTAGTAGTAGTATAATTATCAGTAGAAATATTATTATTATTATAATTATTATTAATATTATTTATAATAACAATATTAATAATAAAATAATATATTATTATTATTGATATTAATATAGCAATAATAGTTATAAATATGTGTTTTTATTATTTTCAGCATTAATAATAGTAGCAGTAGTAGTAGTAGTAGTAGTAGTAATAGTAGTATCATTATTAGTAGAATTATTAATTATTATTTTTATTATTATTACTAATCATAATGATAACAATATTAATAATAATAATAATAATAGCAGTAATAATAATACTAATAAATCATTTAAAATTATTATTGCTATTATTGATATAATAATAATAATAATAGGAATAATAATTGTAAATACACTTTCTTATTATTTTCAGAAATAATATTAGCAGTAGTAATAGTAGAATAGTATTTTTATTTGTAATAGTTGTAGTAGTAACAGTAGTATCATTATTAGTAGAATTATTAATATTATTATTATTTTCAGAATTAATATTAGCAGTAGTAATAGTAGAATAGTATTTTTATTTGTAATAGTTGTAGTAGTAACAGTAGTATCATTATTAGTAGAAATATTATTATGATTATTATTAATAATAATAATAATAATGATACTAATAATAATAATATGTTTATTATTGTTATTATTATGATGATGATTCTTACTTTTATTCTTATGCATAATAATAATGACAATATTAATAGTAAAATTAATTTTGAATAATTTTTGCTATTATTAATATTAATATAATAATAATGAAAATAATAAGAAAATGTATTTATTATTATTATTAGTGGTAGTAAGAGTAAAATAGTAGACAAAGTAGTAGTAATATCGTTAGTAGTATCATATTAGTTGATTCATTATTATTCTTAATATTATTATTAATAATAATAGTAAATATTCATTTAAAATTATTATTGCTTTCATTGATATTAATATAATAATAATAATTGTAAATACATTTTAATATTATTTTCAGCATTAGTAGCAGTAATAGTAGAATAGTATTATTATTATAAGTAGTAGTAATATCATTGTAAGTAGACTTATTAATTAATATTATATCCCATCATGTGGAGGGTGTGTATTACAGTCTTGCAGCATTTGTTTGCCATCAGAACCTGGCAGGGGCGAGGAGAAGACTTTGGCCTTTCGGAGAAGTGATGAGTAACTTTCTAATTTAAGCGATGAATACTCTCCACAATCTGCGGATGAGGCCATGTATGAACAGAGGACGCGGCGGGCTCATCACACCGCGGCCTATTCACAAAGGTCACGGCTGGACTTTTCACAATTGTGTTCTTCTAGAAATGTCATTTCCATCTATTTATAAAGGTGCTCCCATATCTTCTCCACTTTGCCTTCTGCCATTGTAAAAAATATTCCACACACTCCAATCCGTATACAATGCCAATTTATAAAGCAGCCTGCCTTCTTTTTCTATAAAAATGCGTCAGTTTCCTCCCTATACATGGCATAGTGTATGATTTTTATTGGTGGGAGCTGGAGGAGTGGTGATCACAGTGGGGTCAGGATGAGAAGAACTCTCAATCCGTTCATTGAGCTTTTTTAGCAACATTTGCTAGGGAAAAAAAAAATACTTTTTTATATTTAATTTATTTTTTTATATTTTTTTGTATTTGCATTTTTTACTTTTATTTTGTGTATTTGATTGTTAGCTTTCTATTTTTTTTTTTTTTTTTTTAAGGGCTCATTTACACATGCGGCAGCCCTTGTCAACCCCCTGTTTTAACTCTAAAAAGTCAATATCCAACGTGTTTTTGGGGGCTCAAAACTCCCTCTTTATCAGGGTTTAAAAGCTGGCAATGTTTGGAGATAATACTGCACAGGTAATTGCAAAAAAACAAAGATTATCCCCTTCACTCCTAACGGTAAAACAAATATTAATGCCTAAGCACAATTTTGCAACTTTGACATACGTTAGTAAAACTGTAGATATCATCAGAACTACTTTGCGCATCTACGTGTTTTTTTTTTTTTCAGGACAAATGGGGCTTTCATTTGGTGGTATATGGTGATGGATTTTTTTTTTTTTCACCTTTAATCACAGATTATAAACTACAAATTATACCAAACAATACTAAATTGCTAAATTACAAAAGTATAACATTTTAAAACTAAAATGATTAAACTACATGTAGTAATTCAGTAATTACCAAATTATAAAATTATAAAATGATACATTTTTAAAACTAAAATTATAAAACGAAATGTAGTAATTTAGTAATATTTGGTATAATTTGTGGTTGATGGTTTAAGCGCTGTGATTAAGAACGAAATTTCATGCAAACACATTAGGTGTTACACACAGCAGCATATATTTTTTCATTGAGTTAAAAAAAAATTTGGTCACTAAGGCTCGGTTCACATTTATGCGATGCGGGAAGGCTGCGAATTCGCAGCCTGTTCCCGCATCGCACACGCACCCCGGCAGTTCACACTGCCATATGCGATACGCTGGGGGTGTCAATGTAATCTTAACGACACCCCCAGTTTGATCGCATATCGCAGTGCGATCGTGCAGTTCGCACAGGAGCGGATCACACAAGTGTGAACCGCTGTGCGATCCGATCCTGATGCGGCTGCAAAAATGCCTCCTGTGCGAGTTTGCTGCGGGTGCGATGCGAATTTAGCCATACAAACTGTATGGCTAAACTCGCACCGCACAGCTGATCGCATGTAATGTCGGAGCAGTGCGCTCCGATATTACATGCGAACCCGTCACTCGCACAAATGTGAACCGGGGCTAAGCGCTGGTGTTTAATAGGTTTTCAAATGTTAATGGATCTCCCCTAAATTTATTTATTTATTTATTTATTGTTTATTTATTTTTATAATCAAAGGAAAACTGGCCTAAAATTGTTTTTTTTTTTTAAGCTTAGCTGTATAAAGAACAATCCAAAATAAATTCTTCTGCTCTGGACAATCGCAGCGATACTACATATGTATATGTTAGTCGTTTTTACCCGTAGTACAGCCCAGAAACAACAGTGCGCATTTTGCTCTTTTTTTTTTTTTTTTTTTTTTTTATCCTACCTAAAACACACTGACACTAATTTAAAAAAAAAATCCTGCCCAAAATATACTGAACCTGACCTTTGCTTCTGACTTTGGCCTTTGACCCTGACCTTGACCCAAACACCAAGCCTGGAACTGACCTAGATCAAACCTTGAGCTAGGTATTTTTATTTTATTTTTTATTATTATTTTTTTTTTTTTTTTTTTACACACAGTTGTTTTTTTTTTCCTCTCTGAAAAAAGAGAGAGAGAGATACAATGTATCTTTCCTCTCCATTCACAGAGAGAGAAACACAGGGGCAGGCTTCACAGTGACTGATCACTGTGATAGCCAATCAGAGGCTATAACAGCAATCAGGTGACCTGGAACTGGACGTTCCGGGTCTCCCTCCCAGCACAAAGACAGATATGCATATATGCGGCCCCATGGCAAAAGCCCAGTCCAGTGAGGCAGCATATATGTATTGTGTTGGCGTCCAGGGGTTAAGGAAACAGTGGTATGGGTTGCCAGTTTGGTTGCCAGCATTCAGGACTGATGAAGAAGGAATTGTGTGCTTCTGAAACGCGTTGGTGAGATCTTACTTTGGATAGATCTCTTATTAAAAGTGAATAATACTGTTACTGGACTTATTCTAAACTTGTGGTGCTCTCATCCTTTTTATACTCCTCGGACATTACATGTTTATGGCAGAGTGACTGTCATGGGTACCGAGAGCATCCAGCAGTGCACCATGAGATGACCAGGTCTGTGTAGCTGCACTTAGGAAATGGAAATCAGACTGTGTATAATAAAGTAAGTTATATTATATAGTGAAACAAAACCCATCCAAACACCAACAAACAGAATACACAGCAAATGTGAAGATATAAGTGAACAATAAACCAAGAGACAAAATACCTACCTAACAACCTAAGAGACGGAAAACGAACTATAATACAATATACAGTATCTCAAAAAAGTGAGTACACCAATCACATTTTTGTAAATATTTTATTCTATCTTTTCATGTGACAACACTGAAGAAATGACACTTTGCTACAATGTAAAGTAGTGAGTGTACAGCTTGTATAACAGTGTAAATTTGCTGTCCCCTCAAAATAACTCAACACACAGCCATTAATGTCTAAACCGCTGGCAACAAAAGTGAGTACAAAGTGAAAATGTCCAAATTGGGTCCAAAGTGTCAATATTTTGTGTTGCCACCATTATTTTCCAGCACTGCCTTCACCGTCTTGGGCATGGAGTTCACCAGAGCTTCACAGGTTGCCACTGGAGTCCTCTTCCACTCCTCAATGATGACATCACTGAGCTGGTGGATGTTAGAGACCTTGCGCTCCACCACCCTTCATTTGAGGATGCCCCACAGATGCTCAATAGGGTTTAGGTCTGGAGACATGCTTGGCCAGTCCATCACCTTTACCCTCCGCTTCTTTAGCAAGGCAGTGGTCATCTTGGAGGTGTGTTTGGGGTCGTTATGTTGGAATACTGCCCTGCGGCCCAGTCTCTGAAGGGAGGGGATCATGCTCTGCTTCAGTATGTCACAGTACATGTTGGCATTCATGGTTCCCTCAATGAACTGTAGCTCCCCAGTTCCTGCAGCACTCATGCAGCCCCAGACCATAGGACTCCCACCACACTTGTCTTTATACTCCTCACCTGGTTGCCGCCACACACGCTTGACACCATCTGAACCAAATACGTTTATCCTGGTCTCATCAGACCACAGGACATGGTTCCAGTAATCCATGGCCTTAGTCTGCTTGTCTTCAGCAAACTGTTTGTGGGCTTTCTTGTGCATCATCTTTAGAAGAGGCTTCCTTCAGGGATGACAGCCATGCAGACCAATTTGATGCAGTGTGTGGCGTATGGTCTGAGCACTGACAGGCTGACCCCCCACCACTTCAACTTCTGCAGCAATGCTGGCAGCACTCATACGTCTATTTCCCAAAAACAACCTCTGGATATGACGCTGAGCACGTGCACTCAACTTCTTTGGTCGACCATGGCGAGGCCTGTTCTGAGTGGAACCTGTCCTGTTAAACCGCTGTATGGTCTTGGCCACCGTGCTGCAGCTCAGTTTCAGGGTCTTGGCAATCTTCTTATAGCCTAGGCAATCTTTATGTAGAGCAGCAATTCTTTTTTTCAGATCCTCAGAGAGTTTTTTGCCATGAGGTGCCATGTTGAACCTCCAGGGACCAGTATGAGAGAGTGAGAGCGATAACACCAAATTTATCACACCTGCTCCTCATTCACACCTGAGACCTTGTAACACTAACGAGTCACACGACACTAGGAAGGGAAAAAGGCTCATTGGTGTGTGCTCACTTTTGTTGCCAGCGGTTTAAACATTAATGGCTGTGTGTTGAGTTATTTTAAGGGGACAGCAAATTCACACTGTTATACAAGCTGTACACTCACTACTTTACATTGTAGCAAAGTGTCATTTCTTCAGTGTTGTCACATGAAAAGATATAATAAAATATTCACAAAAATGTGAGGGGTGTACTCACTTTTGTGAGATACTGTATACAACAAAAGGGGAGCATGGATCAACAGGGTAAAACTGGAGGTGAAAGAAACAGTCAGAAAGGGGAACCAGGACTGGGATCACAAAACAGGCAGCAGGTTACTGGATACAGGCAGGTACAGGGCCAGAGCAGGATTAGACAAAATAAGGCTCAGGATATCTAAGCAAGCGGTATCTGGCTAGCAGGCAAAACACTAAGGCTCCAATCGCACCTGGGCGTTCTGGATTGCGGGATGAATCGCCGCAGTTCTGCCGATGATTCAGAATCGCGGCAAATGCACAATATGTTTGTGATGCCATTATTTCTCAATGGCACCCTAAACCCAGTACGATTTTGCCACGATTGCCAGGACTTCTTTTGGGCGACAAGCATCCCGCGATTTTGTTTGCATGATTTTGCGGTGATTTGTCGTGCAACAATCGCAGCAAAATCGCATTGCGTTTAGGGTGCCATTGAGAAATAATGGCATCGCAAACGTGTTGCTCATTTTGCCGCGATTCTGAATCGCAGGCAGAATCACCGTGATTCCGCCCTTGATTCAGAATTTCCAGGTGTGAATGGAGCCTAAAGCAAGAGATCATAGTAGAGGAGGGACACCCGCTGGTGGACACTGCTACTACAACCTTTTGTTCTGGGAACCACAGTGCCACCAGCAGGTGATCCAGGGCCTGAGCGTGACTTTACATCCAGATAGCCCCCCAGCAAAGTATACTCACCCTCTTCCTCCCACTAATGCAGCAGGAGTTCCAGGTATAGGGGAACAACCAATCTCCTGCCCCAAAACATTGTTACATCAGATTGGCAGTAACACAACCAACCCAAGTAAGTTACAAAACACCCAACACCTAAGTTTACCCCCTTAGTGGGGAGCAGGGATTAGTGAGTATGCTATGCTGAGGGGTGTGTGGAGGTACTGTAACTGTTAGATGTAGTGGCGGCCTTTTGGCTAAGATCAAGTGTAGTATCTGTTCTTATCAGTTGGTATGGACCTTGATGGTTAGTATCGGCAGGGGCTGAAATGAACTGGGGCGCCCTGGGCGTAACTGGGGGACCAGGAAGTAGGCACTGTCAGAGAAAGCCGGATGGGTCCGCCGCTTTCTGATTTGAATGGGTCCGCCCCTATCAGTTTGAAGGGAGCGGGAAAGCTGGTGTTGGCACGCACATCGGTTAGTACTGCTCCTGGATGTAATTGGTAAGGAATGTGGATGGCGGTGGGAGGGCTTTTCCTCCTGGGTGAATCTGGCCTAACTGGGAGGGCCTTTTTCCCCAGTTGAAGGTAGGCTCTCCCTAAGCTGTCTACGTTCCAAGCCTCCTGGTAGGTAAGGGTTACACTGGGTCTGGCGGGGGGCCGAGACCAAAAAAGCCCGTGGTGTATGTGCCCCTGGGGTGGCAGCCCAGGGGTGCCTCAATTCTCACCGGTGAGGGGCAGCTCACCTGAGTTTTTGTGGCACCTTGGTCACTGTACCATCACACTTTTTCCGTACCTGCCTCTTGGGACGGGCCTTTGGGACTTGGTGGGAGCCCCACCAAGTACTTGGGGCGGGCTGTTTCGGCAGTCCCCCTGGAGAACGGGGTCTGCCTGGCTTCGGCTGGGCAGGCCATAGTGACTACCTCAGTCCCCGTCAGGAGTCTTGCGCCCGGGGGATCAGGGTCAGGGCCCCTCCTCTTCGGAGGAGGGTTATGTGTACGCCTTGTGCACTTTTTGTGTGTCTCACGTACGTTTGCGTGTGTGCACTTTTTTATGCACCGGGTGTAAGTCTTTTGAGTGTGTTTCACACACCACGGGCTAAAATAAAAAAAAAATAAAAAGTAGTACATTTTCTTCAAACACAGAAAAATGCCTGCTGATCCCGCCAGAAATCCAGTGTCCTTGTGACTTCCTGTGTACTAAACTGAAATATCAAACAATGTTATTAGCCTTCTCTATTCTTTTCCGTGGACTACAGAACCCCACCTCCCTATGTTATGGACATGAGGATAGAATTGCTCCATAGTCCTTGCCTAAGGAGACAACACTGCTTCTCCATAGATATAGTACAGTAAGTAAAAGTTGTCACCCTAGAACAGGAAGTGGGTCACTGGCCGGATCATTAGTTCATGATAAAGAGAATAAATCCTGAAATGAGAAAACGAATGCAGCTGCCACATCTAAGGACTGGTAGGATGCAATTTGTTAAAATTGTGTTTTTATGATTAGACATTAATTAGGAATGATGTAAGAGACCAATTCTGATGAAGACTGCTGTATGGTTCCCATTGATTGACTCATAAATTCAGAATCAGCTCTATACCTGTCCCCGCTCTCAGGTTCTGAAGGTTCCAAATGTCTCCAAATCAGCTCTTCTGCTGCCTCTCACCTCATTACTAGCTGTAAAGTTACATTGTACAGTCTGATCACTGAGAGGAGACTGAGGAAAGGCTTCCTCCTGCCTGCAGCAGACTGATTACATCATCTCAGCGTAAAACCTTTTCTAATATAATGACAGGTCCTCTTTAACCACTTGCCGACCGCCTGCCGCATATATACTGCGGCAGGCTGGCTCGGCTGCGCGAATCGCTGTACCTGTACGGCGATCCACGGGAGCAATCCTGGGGGCATGCGCATGCCCCCATTAGCCAGCAGGGAAACCGATGCATGGCTATGATTGCAGCCGGGCCCCCGTGATCACTCCCGTGAAGAGAGATCGGCAGCCAGCTGTTGTAAACACAGAAGACCGTTGTTCTCTCAGGAATCAGCACAGAGCGCCTGTGTTCCTCCTATTTAGGATCACAGGTCTCTGGGTTGATTCCAAAAGCCCATCCCCCTCACAGTTAGAAAACACCCCCTAGGCATACACTTAACCCTTTGATCGCCCCTGAGTTAACCCCTTCCCTGCCATAGTCATTATTACAGTGCACATTTTTAGCACTGATTACTGTAGTGATGTCACTGGTCCCCCCCAAAAAGGTAAAAAAATGTCAGTTAGGGGTCTGATCTGTCCGCCGCAAAGTTGCAATCCCGCTAAAAATCGCAGATCGCCGCCATTACTAGTAAAAAAAAGTTAATAAATAAAAAAGGCAAATCTTTCCCCCCAGTTTATAGACACGATAACGTTTGCCCAAACCAATCAATAGACACTTATTGGGATTTTTTTTTTTTTACCAAAAATATGTAGCAGAATACAAATTATGAAAACATTTGATTTTTAATTTTTTTTTTTTTTTTTTGGGAATATTATATAGCATAAAGTGAAAAATATTTTTTTTTTTCAGAATTTTCGCTCTTTTTTTGTTTATAGCGCAAAAAATAAAAATTGCACAGGTGATAAAATACCACCAAAAGAAAGCTCTGTTTGTGGGAAAAAAAAGAAAATAAATTATATTTGAATACAGCGTCGCACGACCGCGCAATTGTCCGTTAAAGTAACGCAGTGCCGTAAGGGGGAAAATCCTTCCGGTCCAGAAGTGGTTAATGCTTTCATCATCAGCTGCAGCAAATGGAGGGAGGTGGTTGAAGGTGATCTAATCTGAACCAGTGTCCATCTAATAAAATGTGACCACTGGACAGGACAGGACGTGGTCGTATCAGTATTCTCAGTATTCTCAGGGACTGCCGGAGGATAAAGCTGCTAAACTGTCATGGCTGCCACCCCCATATCCTTTCCCATAATCCTCTGTATCCATCTAACAATCTGCTGAAAACTCCAAATTCTCCAAACACATTACTTCCAGTCAGGGCTTCTGTGGGAAAGCATGGGGCTCCATACAGCCTACCTGTCAGCCCCCCCCCCCAAAAAAAAAAATATATCAAGACAATATTTCCACTAAAAATACACTAAAATCATTATTAGCGGACACAAACATAACAGAAAACCTATGTGATTTGGCCCTTTTTCATTATTTTTTACATTTAAAAAAAAAAAAAATTCTAATTTTATGTTTTTAAAAAAGGTTAAAAGTGTTTACAATTATTTTATTTTACATTTTTTTAAATTATTTATTTAAATGTTTAATTATTATTATTATTTTTTTTTTTTTACAATTTGTTATTTTTTTTTACAGGACTGGGAAGCCTGCAGCGCTGGGGGAGGAGGCGGTGGGGGGGAGGGGATGCGGCAAAGTGAAAGGGGGGTACACATGGAGGGGGGATCAGAAGCAGGCAGAACAGAATTGCCATCCACGACCGCACCAATTCACCATGCTGTCGGGTTCCCCTGTGTGCCTGGGCCCCCTACAGGAGGACTGGTGGTCCCCCCCTATTAGCAGCCCTGCTTCTGGTGAGTGTACACCAGGAATAATTGGAGATTTGATTGTGTTTTCGCACAACACCGGCAGCCTTTACACCCTGGCCGATGCTATAGTGCAGATTGTAAAGGCCCGTACACACATAGCAATTGTCAGCCGTAAATATCCGGCCACCGACCGATCGGCCGATTGTCGGCTTGTTAGTATGATGCTTCCGACAACCGACTGCGACTTTTCGGCCGAACAGAATCTGTCGTGCAGGCTTTAAAATTTTTGTTGGCCAACACCAGAACGGCCGATTGTTCCTCAGTCAGTACAGAATTCGGCCGACAAACAGCAGATGAGCAAGACTGGGCATGCTCAGAAAAGAAAAAACACACGGAAAGTCAACCATCACATGACATCACTTCTGCAGTCGGCTGTTGTTGGCCGACAAAATTCGTGTGCAGTTTTTAGCACTTTTCAACTGACAGGACAGCACCGGACAAAAGACGGCCGATCGTTCGGCCGACATTCGGTACGTGTGTACGGGGCTTTAGTCTGCTAGTTGTCGCCGCCTTGGAGGCAGCCATGTTTTTGGTTACTAGCAGGCAGACTAACAATCTGCACTAATTACAGCATCTACCGAAGTTGTAAAGGCTGCCGGTGGTGGAAATCTCCAATTATTCTTGCTCTACACTCACCGGAAGTAACGTCGTTGGAGATCTCGGCAAGTTGGATTTTTCGGCAGAACAAACAGAAGGGAGGGGAGGATGGGACAATGGTGCCCCCTAGTGACAGGTGAGCTGGCAGTGACCCCGCTGTTTACCTGTCTGTATCCAGAATACAGCAGATAAAGGCGCCTATCAGCGTTGTACATTACAGAGTAAGATAGGAGCCATCCCTGCACAGAGGTCAGCGGAGTTCTTCCTCTGATCTTTCACACTCATTTACAAACAGTAAACAAAGTAGAAAATTGCAATAAAAACAATCTGATAATAAAATGATTCCCGGGCAATGACCCGGCCCGTCTTAATTCCATTTATTTATACTTTACTGAATTTGACCTACTTAAAGGTTTTGAAAATGAATTTTTGCGCATGCTACAATTAAAACATATATATTCATAAAATGTGTACCCAAATAAAATTGATGTCCTTTTTTTCCCATGAATAGAGCTTTCTTTTGGTGGTATTTGATAACCTCTGCAATTTTTATTTTTTTCTCCGCTATAAACAAAAAAAGAGCAACAATTCTGAAAAAAAAAAAAAAAAAAAACAATATTTTTCACATTCTGCTATATAACATTCCCCCAAAAAAAATGTAAAAATCAAAATTGTTTAACATTTTAGTCCAATTTGTTTTCTGCTACATATTTTTGGTAAAAAAAAATTGCAATAAGCGTATTTTGATTGGTTTGCGCTAAAGTTTTTGAGTCTACTAACTACGGGAAAGATTTATGTCATTTTTATTGGTTATGTTTTTAACTAGTAATGGCGGCGATCTGCCATTTTTAGCGGGACTGCGACATTGCGGAGGACAGATTGGACCCCTAACTCACATTTTTGACACTTTTGGGGGGACCAGTGACATTACTACAGTAATCAGTGCTAAAAATATGCACTGTTACTGTAATAATGACATTGGCAGGGAAGGGGTTAACAGTATAGGTGATTATGGGGTTAAATGTGACCCTAGGGGAGTGATTCTAACGGTGGGTGGGGCGTGGCTTCTGAAATTACCATAGAGACCTGTGTTCCTATATAGAAGGATCACAGGTGCTCTGTGATCATTCCAGGGAGAAGAACAGTCAGCTGTGTTTACATCAGCTGACCGTTCTTCTCTCTCTCAGCGGGGAGCGATCGCAGGTGTCAGGTGGCAATCCGAGCCGCCTGCCCCATGCATCGGGATCCACGCTGACAAGTTGGGGCGGGAGCACGCCGCCGGCGGCATGCGCTCGCCCCCTAGCTGCAGGTGTGCGGCTGACGTATACCTACGTCGGTTCGCGCAGGAGCAGCTGCCTGCCGCAGTATAACTGCGGCGGGCGTTCGTTAAGCGGTTAAAGTACCCCTGGAATAGTCACCGCTTGTGCTTTAACATTTAACTATCTTCTAAACTGTCCTCTGGTTTGTTTTTGTGCAGTATTTAGAACTTACTTTTTTCTTGTACTGTAGAGCGCGGCCATCTAGAGTGTGGGCATGTGAAGCCGCTGTGTCTCTCTTCCAGGATTCTGTGCATATCGCAGCCTTGCATCGCTTCATTTTCTGTTTGGAAATGACGGGAAGCTACCAGCCGGCAATGCCCATTGACTCCTGGGACTGATGATACACATCCCCCAGGAGCCAATGCACCGCCGGAAATGCCATACTTCCCCGCTGCGCCATACACAGGAAGAGGAAGAAAATTCCTGGCTCCATTCACACCTGGGCGTTTTTGAGTGTTTTTCAGCTCCAAAAACGCTCAAAAAAAAACTTTGCAAAACGCCCAACAAGTAAAACCCCATTCATTTAAATGGCCCCTGTTCACATCTGTAGCTGAAAAAAGTACATGAGCTTCTTTTTGGGCTGATTACCAGCGTTTTTGATAGATGTCAATGCCTGCCTCCAAAAACACCTGAAAATCGCGGTAAAATCGCTGTAAAAATCGCGGTAAAATCGCGGTAAAACGCTACGCTCAAGTGTGAATGCAGCCTAATAAACAAGGTAAAAAGACAGAGAAAAAAAAAAGGTGCAATGCTATTTTAAAATGAAAGAAAAAACTGGATGGAGCAAAGTTTGTAAAGTGTCTGGAACTCCGCTTTAAAAGAACAGGACCATCTACAACAGTGAGATAGGGAGATACAAAGTAACATTGTTTGTAAACATTGATCACACAGGACACAGATATAAAGTAACATTGTTTACAAACACCATGCAGACAAGAAACAGAGAAAGATACAAAGTAACATCATTTATTAACATTGTTCCGACAGGAGATGAGCGATACATTGGGGTTGATTTACTAAAGGCAAGTGCAGTTGATCCAGAGCTTAGTAAATGAGCAGAAGCTCTGCTGACTTCCATTATCCAATCATGTGCAAGCAAAATTGCAAAATCCTGGACAGGAGAGAGAGATACACAGTAACATAGAGGTTGATTCACTTAGTCCCCGTTCACACTGGGGCGACCTGGTCGCCTCACAGGTCGCCTTCCATAGGGAAGCTGCGGACCCGTACTAATAGGAGCGACACAAGTCGCTCCGACTTAGAAAAAGGGTCCGGAGCTTCTTTGGGGCGACCCGGAGCGACCGTCATAGACTTCAATGTTATGAAGTCCGTGCCGGGAGCTCCGAGGTCGCGGCGCGCTCGGAGGTCGCCCCGGGAAGTCGGATCGCGGCAATGTGAACGGGGCCTAAAACCAGAGAATGCACAATCTAGAGCATCTCCGCATAGAAACCAATCAGCTTCCTGGGTTTTATTTTCTTTGTTTTGTTTTGTTTGTTTTTTCTGATTTTTTTTTTTTTTGCTTTATTTGGTCAAATCTTAATTGAACAAGCTAAAATTAAAAGCTGTTTGGCTACCATGCACAGCTGCACCAGATTTTGCACTCTCCAGTTTTAGTAAATCAGCCCCATTATTTATAAATATTGATCAGATGGGAGACAGAGAGATACAGAGTAACATTGTTTATAAACATTGATCAGACAGGAAATAGTGATCTACAAAGTAACATTGCTAATTTTGTATCTTACATATTTAACCACTCTGCAACCGCTCACAGTAATACTACTGCGGCAGAGTGGTTTGTTATCGTCCAGTCACGTAGTATTAACGTGACTGGACACTCCCCCTTCTGGGCGGCGCTTGCGCGCCGCCGGAGGCTCGCTCCCGCTGTTTTCATTCACAGCGGGAGTCGGGCCAGGGGAGGAGCAGCGGCGATCGCCGCTGCTCTTACCCGATCGTCGGGGATCGAGTCTGGAGATCCGCCCGCTGTGTGTAAACACAGCGGGCGGATCTCCATAGTGACAGGGAGTGACAGATCGGACTGTTCAGCATAGCTGGACATCCGATCTGTCCATGACTCACTCAGTCACCTCCCCCCCTACACGTCAGTAAGCACCAGGCATACATTAACCCCTCCCTCTCCAATAAAATTAACCCCTTCCCTGCCAGTGTCATTTTTACAGTAACAGTGCATATTTATAGCACTGATTACTGCAGTAATGTCACTGGTACCCCCAAAAGTGTCAAAAATGTCAGTCAGGGGTCCGGTCTGTCCGCCGCAATGTCGCAGTCCCGCAAAAAAAATCGCAGATCGCCGCCATTACGCGTTAAAAAAAAAACACCAAAAATGACAGAAATCTTTCCCTTTGTTAGTAAACGCAATAACTTTTGCGCAAACCAATCAAAATACGCTTATTGCGATTTTTTTTACCAAACATATGTAGCATAAAACAAATTGGCCAAAAATTTTTAAAAAAATTGGTTTTTACATCTTTTTTGGGGGGAATTTCATATAAAAAAATGTTAAAAATATTGTTATTTTTTCAAAATAAACGCTCTTTTTTTGTTTATAGCGCAAAAAGTAAAAATCGCACAGGTGATCAAATACCACCAAAAGAAAGCTCTGTTTGTGGGAAAAAAAGGACGTAAATTTCGTTTGGGTACGGCGTCGCACGACCGCGCAATTGTCAGTTGAAGTTGCACAGCGCCGAATCGCAAAAAGTGGCCTGGACGGAAGACAGCAAAATCCTCCGGTTGTAAAGTGGTTAATCTAATTCCAGATCAAAGGGATGCTGTTATTAACCTGATATAAAAAAAAAAAAGGTTTCTTTTTATAAAATGTATTCCTTTTTAACCCCTTATTGACATTTTTACCCCTAATTATACCTAGCCGTAATAAACATGTTGTTTTGATGCTGATTATTGTTTTTTTCTTTTTTTTTTAGTTTGTTTTTCTTTTCAAATCTAATGGTTCATATATAATTTTTTTCATTTTCATTTCTTTTCACCTTTTTATTGTTTTTTTTTTTTTGTTCATTTTAAAAAAGTGTAAAACTCAAATGATAATAAAAATATCAATATGTTTTACTCAGCTTCATTCAACTGCAGATCAAAAGGAAGAGCTTACCAACCTTTTTTTTTATGAATTGTGTTCCTATTTAACTGCTTAATGACCCTTAGCATCCACAGTTAAATCCTCTTCCCTTTCCCCATAACTATTATGTTTGGGGGGGGGGGGGGGGGAGAGATTTGTGAATGTTTATTTCAATATTTGTATTTTCTGTTTTTTTCTTTTTTTTTTTTTTACTAGCATAAAATAATAGGATGATTTTTGTAAGACAATATCAGCAAAAGAAAAATGAAATAAATAAATGCATAAACATAATATATCTATATATATATGTGTATATATATATATACACTTTTTATTTATGTATATACATTATATTAACAAAAGTAATATAGCTTGCCTTTACACACACATGAACTTTAATGGCATCCCAGTCTAATGGGCCATACACACTATAAGATTTTCTGAAGACTTTTTCCTTTAGACTTACCAAAACCATATAATATGAGGTCAAACCTAAACACTTTCAATTTAAATGCAATCTGGCAGGCCCTTGCACTACATAGAAAAGGTAAAAAGTCTTCAGAAAATCTTATGGTGTGTATGGCCCTTTAGTCCATAGTTGGTTTGGAGGAACTTGACTTGCCTGCTCATCCATGTCTTTATGGACCTTGCTTTGTGCACTGGTGCGCAGTCATGTTGGAACAGGAAGGGGCCATCTCCAAACTGTTCCCACAAAGTTGGGAGCATGAAATTGTCCAACATGTCTTGGTATGCTCACCCCTTAAGAGTTCCCCTCACTGGAACTAAGGGGCCAAGCCCAACCCCTGAAAAACAACCCCACACCATAATCCCCTCCCCTCCCCCCTCCACCAAATGATTTGGCCCAGTGCACAAAACAAGGTCCATAAAGACATGGATGAGTGGGTTTGGGGTGGAGGAACTTGACTGACCTGCACAGAGTCCTGACCTCAACCCGATAGAACACCTTTGGGATAAATTAGAGGGGAGATTGCGAGCCAGGCCTTCTCTCCAATATCAGTGCCTGACCTCACAAATGTACTTCTGGAAGAATGGCCAAACATTCCCATAGATACACTCCTAAACCGTGAGGACAGCCTTCCCAGAAGAGTTGAAGCTGTTATAGCTGCAAAGGGTGGGCCAACACAACATTGAACCCTACAGACTGGGATGCGATCATAGGTGTGCACCCCAAACCTCAAACACACACACCTTTCTCTGCAGCCTCAGCTGCACCAGACAGTGAATGAATGGTAAGTTCTCTGTGCTGAGCAGCTTCCTGTTCATTCACAATATGAAGCATAGTAAACTCAGTAAACACAGTTTACTATGCTTCAGTTATGAATGAACACAGTGAGTGAGTGTGTTAATTTAAGAAAAGGAAGGGGCCGGAGAATGACATGTTTACTAGCCCTTTCCCCTGCTCTCCATCCTGAAACATCCCTCACAGCAGCTGGGAGGAAAGGGAAGCCAGCAGCATTGTAGGGTGGGTGGGGGCAACACAGAGGGAAGCCCGGGCAGTAGGGGGAATCTGCACTGCATGTAGTGATTAGGGTGTGCTGAGGCACACCCCGCACACACCCTGCGCATGCCTATGGATGCCATTAAAGGACATGTGTGTGTAAAGGCAGGTGTCCTAATACTTTTGACAACATAGTGTGTGTAACCTTTCTACCCTAAAGTAGCATTAAACCCTGTGTGCTTTTAGCTTAACACATTGAGCACAATAAATGAAACTCTTCCCAGTAAACTATTTTGAAAAATGTGTAACCCGGCACATGCAGCTTACAACTTTCAATGCTGCTGATGCCTGCTCTCTTAGTGCTGCTTCCCTAAACTTCTGGTTTAACAGAAAATAGTTAAAAGTGGACAGTGCAGTTTGGAGTCTGTTAGCTTGGAGAAGGGGAGGGGGAGGAGAATGGAGGTAGGGGGGACTGCCTTGCCATAGGCTATGGGGCTGTGTGTTTCTATTGATGCACAGTTTATGTATATTGCACCTCACTCACTCCCTATTTCACTATTCCCCTTTCACTTTTCCTTTACCCTTTTTGGGAACCCCACATTCTTATCACACCAGCCCTTCCCACCTGGTATTAAATCACATATGTTTATTACCATTGGTAGCATACATGCTACTTTTTTACTTTTACTATTATGTTATTTATATATACACAACAGGTCTGGAAGGATCTCTTTCACACACACACACTCGCCTGCCATGGACCCCCCTCTTTGGTTGCTGTCACATTGGGACCCTTCAGCTCCCGGGTTAGACACGACGCACCGCTGCCATATAGGAGTTCATTTTTGCCATTTGAGTTCCATTGATCTGTGAGCATTTAGTACTCCTTTGAGTTCTCATTATTTGACTGAACCTTTTTTCATTCAAATTCCATCCCTACTGCATACTGTAATATATTGTCTTTTTATAGAGATACCTTGAACATATTGATCTCTGATCTCTGCTTCCGAAACGCGTCAGTTCACAATATATATTCTACTGCCTTGTTATCTTATCATATCATTCATGTTATTTTTAAAACCAAGAGGTCACACCAAGATGTCTACCAAAATGTGATATCATATTATTCATGTTACATGTCATCTGTATTTGAGCTATTGAGCCATACTATGTGCCATTGAGCATGTGTTGCCATTTTTAGGTATATAATGCAATAAAATCAAATATTGTTTTATTCATATATTGTGCATGTTTTTTATTTCCAGCCACTGAGCACGTACCTCATACAAAGTCCCGCGGGCCAATTTTCTCGTTTTGATATATATTTTGGGATATATATATATATATATATATATATATACACACACACACACAGGATATATATACACACACACACACAGTATATAACTATATACACACACACACACACACACACACACACACACACACACACACTTATTTTTATATATATACACACATACACAGTATATACACACAGTATTTATATATATATATATATATATATATATATATATATATATACACACACACACACACAGTATATAAATACACACACATTGGATTATATATATATATATATATATATATATATATATATATATATATATATATATATATATATATATATATACATACACACACACACAGTATATAAATATATACACACACACACACAATTTATATTCACATATATATATATATATATAAACACACACAGTATTTATATTTATGTATATAAATACACACACATTAGTATTTAAATATATATATATATATATATATACACACACACACACACACACACAGTATATAAATATATACACACACAATTTATATTCACATATATATATATATATACACACACACATACACACACACACAGTATATATACACACAAGTAAACCATTTCAGCTCTCAGATAAGCTCATTGTTACCAGAACTCAATAGCTCAATCTGGATTGGTCTGAGATATGTCTCCTCCCTTAACTCAATCTGAAGTTTCAATCAGACGAATCCAACCTCAAGGTGGGCAGCTAGCGCTGTGCTGTCCCCTTAGATATCCCATACTGCCTTGGGAATTCACTGATACTCTATATACTATATATATATATTAATATATGCAGTGAGGGAAAAAAGTATTTGATCCCCCTGCTGATTTTGTACATTTGCCCACTGACAAAGACAATCGCAGAGGTCAGGTGTTTCTTGTAGTTGGCCACCAGGTTTGCACACATCTTAGGAGGGATTTTGTCCCACTCCTCTTTGCAGATCCTCTCCAAGTCATTAAAGTTTCAAGGCTGACATTTGGTTACTCGAACGTTCAGCTCCCTCCACATATTTTCTATGAGAGTAAGGTCTGGAGACTGGCTAGGCCACTACAGGACCTTAATGTGCTTCTTCTTGAGCCACTCCTTTGTTGACTTGGCCGTGTCTTTTGGGTCATTGAAATACCCCTCCACGACCCATTTTTAATGCCCTGGCTGATGGGAAGAAGGTTCATACTCAAGATTTGACAGTACATGGCCCCGTCCTTTGTCCCTTTGATGCGGTGAAGTTGTCCTGTCCCCTTAGCATAAAAACTCCCCCAAAGCATAATGTTTCCACCTTCATGTTTGATGGTGGGGGATGGTGTTCTTGGGGTCATAGGCAGCATTCCTCCTCCTCCAAACACAGCAAGTTGAGTTGAAGCCAAAGAGCTTGATTTTGGTCTCATCTGACTACAACACTTTCACCCAGTTCTCCTCTGAATCATTCAGATGTTCATTAGCAAACTTCAGACGGACTGTACATGTGTTTTCTTGAGCAGGGGGACCTTGCAGGCGCTGCAGGATTTCAGTCCTTCCTGACATAGTGTGTTACCAATTATTTTCTTGGTGACGATGGTCCCAGCTGCCTTGAGATCATTGACAAGATTCTCCCGTGTAGTTCTGGGCTGATTCATCGTTCTCATCATCATTGAAACTTCACGAGTTGAGATCTTGCATGGAGCCCCAGACCGAGGGAGATTGACAGTTATTTTGTGTTTTTTCCATTTAGGAATAATCGCACCAACTGTTGTCACCCTCTCACCAAACTGCTTGGTGATGGCCTTGTAGCCCACTCCAGCCTTGTGTAGGTCTACAATCTTGTCCCTGACATAGACAGCTCTTTGGTCTTGGCCATGGTGGAGAGATTGGAATCAGATTGATTGATTACTTCTGTGGATATGTGTCTCTTATACAGGTAACAAGCTGAGATTAGGAGCACTCCCTTTAAGGGAGTGCTCCTAATCTCAGCTCATTACCTGTATAGAAGACACCTGGGAACCAGAAATCTTGCAGACTGATGGGGGATCAAATACTTATTTCACCTTTTTCTGGATATTTTTGTTGTTGTTTTGTCTCTCACTGGTAAAATAAACCGACCATTAAAATTATAGACTGATCATTTCTTTATCAGTGGGCAAACGTACAAATTCAGCAGGGGATCAAATACTTTTTTCCCTCACTGTAGTAATAAAAACAACAGTTTAAGATTAAACTGACCTAGCCTCCATTTAGTTTTGCTCTAAGGTGATAATAAAATCACCGACCTCTTAGTGATGGGAACTATGCAGCAGGAATGCCCCGGCGTATTCTGGATGCAAGAATAGACTGTGCTATAAAGGGGCTCCAGATGGATGAAGCTAAATAAAGGAACAGCAGAAAGTAACAGGCCTATCTTCTGCCTCTACGTAGTCGGTGGATTGGCGGATCGCTCTCACAGGACAGAAGTGTGAAAGCTGGCAGGGGGCCCTGTAAATGTTACAGACAGAGCCTGACTTGGAGGTGCTGTGCCCTTTCCTGGGTGCCCAGCACTCCGATCATTAATCAGCAGGCTGGCAATCTGATCCTTCAGATTGCCCTCACCCTACTGAAGGCTCCGCACATGACCTTGAAGAGCCTTCGCTGGCTGCACCCAATGACCTCGCCAAGATGGCTGAATTTCTTTTATGGAGGGGAAGGGGGGCTGACTCCTAATCATTAAGGATCTCCTAATCCAAATGCATTGTACAGATTACTTAGAACATGCATATCATTATTATACATATATACTGTGATAGATAGATAGATAGATAGATAGATAGATAGATAGATAGATAGATAGATAGATAGATAGATAGATAGATAGATAGATAGATAGATAGATAGATAGATAGATAGATAGATAGATAGATAGATAGATAGATAGATAGATAGATAGATAGATAGATAGATAGATAGATAGATATATTAAGCTCTAGCAAATCCTGCAGTGCTTCACGGGGAACACTAAGACAGTCACATTAGTCTCTACACCAGAGGAGCTTACACTCTAATGTCCCCCCACAGTCACACACTATTATATGCATTTATTTAGCTCTGACATATTCTGTAGTGCTGTACAGAGAACACAGAGTGAGCTTACACTCTAAAGTTCTGCTACTATTATCATACATAATAACACATTATATAGCTCGGACATATACCACAGTGCTGTACAGAGAATGCTGAGCCAGTCACATTGATCCCTGCACCAAAGAAGCTTACAGTCTAATGTCACACCACAGTTTCGCATTGTTATTATATATTTATATAGCTCTTAGAGATTCCACAGTGCTGTACAGAGAACACTGAGCCAGTCCCATCAGTCTCTGAACCAGAGAAGCTTAAAATCTAATGTTCCTCCACTACAGTATTATTATACGTTTATATAGCTCTGACATATACGGCAGTGCTGGACAGAGAACAAGGAACCAGTCCCATCAGCCTCTGAACCAGAGGAGCTTACACTCTAATGGTCCTCCACTATTATCATACATTTATATAGCTCTGACATATACCATAGTGCAGTACAGAGAACACTGAGCCAGTCACATCAGTCTCTGTACCAGAGGAGCTTACACTCTAATGTTCCTCCCCTATTATCATACATTTATATAGCTCTGACATATACCACAGTGCTGTACAGAGAACACTGAGATGGTCACATCGATCCCTGAACCAAAGAAGCTTACAGTCTAATGTCCCACCACAGTTACGGATTGTTATTATATATTTATATGGCTCTTACAGATTCCATAGTGATGTACAGAGAACACTGAGCCAGTCACATCAGTCTCTGTACCAGAAGAGCTTACACTCTAATGTCCCCTCCACAGTCACACACTATTATTATTGTGCATTTATATAGCTCTGACATATACCGCAGCGCTGTACAGAGAACACTGAGCCAGTCACATCAGTCTCTGCACCATAAGAGCTTACACTCTAATGTTCCTCCACGATTATCATACATTTTTTATAGCTCTGACATATTCCACAGTGCTGTACAGAGATCACTGAGCCAGTCCCATCAGTCTCTGTACCAGAGGAGCTTACACTCTAATGCCATTACCACACACACACACTTGCACACCATTAGTATTGTGCATTTATATAGCTCTGACATATACCGCAGTGCTGTACAGAGAACACTGAGCTAGTCACATCAGTCTCTGTACCAGAAGAGCTTACACTCTAATCTCCCCTCCACAGTCACACACTATTATTATTATTATACATTTATATAGCTCTGACATATACCGCAGTGCTGTACAGAGAACACTGAGCCAGTCACATCAGTCTCTGTACCAGAGGAGCTTACACTCTAATCTCCCCTCACAGCCTGTCTAGAAGTGATTTACAGTGTGGCTTTCGAATTCCACCCATAATTGGACATGACCATGTGAAGCATTGTCTTACGCTGGCCATACACAGAAGATCGAAAAAGATTGTTTGATGCACCATACACTTAATGGTCATATCGATCCATCTACTTTCCAACAATTTGATCTTCCATCTAGACCGATCAGAATAACTTCAAATAGGTCAATCAGTTTTCCTTGAAATCTATTGATGACTCAGTATTTGTTCTCTCGATAATTCATAGATATGATCATATTATGCAATTCTGTGAAGAATCGCTTGATCAGATCCTGACGGTCACCATTATGGACATAAAGACCCCGTTCACACTGGGGCGACCTGTCAGGCGACCTGGTCGCCTGACAGGTCGCCGTAGGTCGCCTGGCATAGAGAAGCTGTGGACCCGTTCTAATAGGAGCGACACAAGTCGCTCCGACTTAGAAAAAGGGTCCGGAGCTTCTTTGGGGCGACCTGGCTCGACCTGCATTGAATTCAATTTTATGAAGTCCGTGCCGTCCGCTCCAAGGTCGCTGTGCGAGCTGTGCGCCACGACCTGTGAGGTCGCCCCGGCAAGTCGGATCGCCCCAGTGTGAACGGGGTCTTAATCCTTCATGAGATCTTTCTGGAGACATTTATTACTTCCTGTGTTGGATACAAATGGTTACATATGACAATAACATCTCTAATAGATACATTGTTCCAAAACTCCAACAACCACCTTTATTATATCGATCATTTCATACAATCTGATAAGCGATGGCGCCAGTGCCCCCCTGGCCCTGAATCTCCTGACCCCCGCTCTTCTCCGGCTCTCTATGGGAAATCCTCTTTCCGGGGTTATTTGAGGGCGCAATGTGTGTTTGTTTGTCTTGGTTGGGTTGCGCGCACCTTCTCTCCGGATGCCCCACGCAGAGGATTTCATTAATCTGGGAGAATGCTGAACATAAAACCATTAGTCTGTTTACATCTCCCTCACAGCAAACAACCGCTCCTTCTAATGGGGCTAATCCGGGACCACACACGTGGCGCGGCGCCCCCCCTCCCCCTCTGCTCCTACACGCAGGTGATGTGTCTGGGTACCGAGTCTCCTGGATGGTTACACAACACCTTCCTATTCATGGCGGAGAGCATCATTATATGGAACCCGGGCAGGCTTCCAGGATGGATTATGGGAGACAATGTAACCATTTCCTCTGTAGTGCTGCGCCGTTCCTGCGTCTGTTTTACGGGTCACGAACTGTCCGGCGAACTTCTGTTGAAATACACAGGGCATGTGTGTTCTTACTCCAATCTGAGGGGTCTATGTATAAAAAAAAAATAATAATACCAGCATTAATACCAAATTCAGACCGCATAGTTTTTTACATACAGTCGTACTATATGTGTCCCCACACAGTGGTGTATTTAGGTTTTGTGCTGCCCTAGGCCTGACTAAACTTGTGCACCCCCTAATTTAAATATGAACCACCTGTTCCTGTAAAGGCCACACCCCTTCCTGTTTATGACCCGCCCTGTCATCTGTAAACCACAGACCACAACCAGTCTATCAGTGCCCATCAGTGCAGCCTCATCAGTTCCAATAAGTTCAGCCTCATCAGTGCCCATCAGTGCAGCCTCATCAGTGCAGCATATCAGTGTGGCCTCAGCAGTACAGCTCGGTCAGTGGCCATCAGTGCAGACTATCAGTGCATCATGTCAGTGCCATCAGTGTAGCCATCAGTGAAGCCTATTAGTGCCCATTAGTACCGGCAGGTAGCAGTGTGACCACTTTATGGGGGTGCCAGACTGAGTTGCCCCATAGGACTGGCACTATACTAAAAGGGTAGTGCAAGCTGACGGGGACCCTTTTCATGCGGGAGCCAGGAGAAGGCTGTTTTTTTTCCGTGCGGGGTGCAGCTTTTTTGCTGCCCCCCTGCAAAGTGCTGCCCTAGGCCTGAGACTTGTTGGCCTAGGCCAAGATATAGCACTGTCCCCACGTCTCCCCCATCCAGGGCTTGCCCGGCCCATTTTTGGCCTAGCCTAATCTATTGGTACCTCAATATACCTTGAGGTACTTTATTGTTACTACTATGAGATATCAGATGTATTAATATTTATGTTTTTGTTTTGTCACACTGTACTGATTGAATTTTTCTACTTACGTATTAATATTTATGTTTTTGTTTTGTCACACTGTACTGATCGAATTTTTCTCCTTACCTATAGTGGTGAGACATGCTCCTGAAGAAGCGGCATTGTGAAACATGTTGAGCTAACACCTGATCTACCACTACCCAGTACCACGTCCATGTCTACACCCCCTGAGGGATTTTTTGGTATTTATCATTATCCCCTTAGGGGACTTGGTTATGTGACAGTGGTTACTATTTAGGCGTATGATTTTACATTATGTTCACGTGACAATCCATGATTTTTTTAAAAATTGTATGTCTTTTCTGTATCAATAAATTTTGATATTTTTTCTATGTAAGTGCCTATAAAGTCCATATTTTTCCACATATATTTCCAAAATAAAAAAAATGTGTTTTGTTGATACAAACATGCCTCAAAAAAATATATATATTTTGGCCACTAGATGGAGCTGAGGAGCATACTCATTTCCTAAGATATTCAGCACCATCTAGTGGTTGTAATATGGTATTTTCTCTATGAAAATCGTCTGATTTGCAGAGTTTACAGCTTAAGTACATTTAATTTTCCTCTATGTGCACAGAACGAATAAACATGTAGTTTCGATGGATGAAGAGCTAGCTATGTGAATTAAAAGAAAAATACAGCCAAAGCTCATTTGGCTGTACTTCTCCTGTGGATCACAGGAGTGCAGTTCGTTTTGATATCCTGTGACCCGTTTTCAGCAGAGAGCAGGCTGAAGGTCGCTCTCTGCTGATGTCACAGAGTTGGTCCAGGCTTGGGCATCATCACGACCATGGATTCAGGATCCGCCCACATGCCTGGATGGCACCTGGCTCAGCCTCAGCCGCTGAGAGCCTGAGCCACCCTCTCCCGCACCCTCCACAGCCCAGTGCTCCAGTGAGCGAGGAGGGGGCAGAACAGGGAGCCAGGCCTTCTCTTCAACATCAGTGCCTGACCTCACAAACGCACTTCTGTAAGAATGGTCAAACATTCCCATAGACACACTCCTAAACCTTGTTTACAGCCTTCCCAGAAGAGTTGAAGCTGTTATAGCTGCAAAGGGTGGGCCAACTCAATATTGAACCCTAAGGACTAAGACTGGGATGCCATTAAAGTTCATGTGTGTGTAAAGGCAGGCGTCCCAATACTTTTGGTAATATAGTGTATATACAAGTGAATCACTGATCTTGTCTAAAGCTAATTGCTTTATCGACTAAATAGCCTGTGATCCTGCCAATTCCTCAGCTTGCATCTGTTTTACAGGTCAGGAACTGTCTGGTGACTTCTGTCTAGGCATGTGTATTCTTACTCCAATCTGAAGAGTCTACTATAAAAAGATGTTGTGCAGATGCCTTCAGCATTCCCACAGGCCCAATGAATGCTCACCGTATTGTTTGTAATCTGATTTTTCCCTATGATCATTGGCTCCCTCTAGTGATCATAATGTGGTATTTTCCTGAAAAAAAAAAAAAACATTATGACCACTAGATGGAGCAGACCATCATAGGAAATAATTCTATTACAAGCATACTTCAATAGAAAAAAAAAATGTACAGCCACTAGATGGAGCTGACAATCATAGGAGATAAGGATATTACAAACATATCTCAATACAAAAAATACATTATGGACACTAGATGGAGCTGGCGTTCATAAGCAATATTCATACTATAAACATACCTAAAAAAAAAAACACGATAAGGCCACAAGATGGAGCTGAAAAGCATAGGAGATAATCATATTACAAAAATACCTCAACAAAAAAATAATACATTATGGCCACTAGATGGTGCTGACAACCATAGGAGATAATCATATTACAAGCATACCTCAATAAAATAAAAAATAAAAAAATACGGTCACTAGATGGAGCTGATGATCATAGGAAATAATTGTAATACAAACATACCTTTATAAAACAAAAAAAAATTATATAGCCACTAGAAGGAGCTGAAAATCCCAGGAGATTGTCATATTTCAAACATATCTCAATTCTCAATAAAAAAAAAAAAAATACATAGGAGATAAGGATATTAGAAACATATCTCAATACAAAAAATACATTATGGACACTAGATGGAGCTGGCGATCATAAGAAATATTCATACTATAAACATACCTAAAAAAAAAAAACAATATGGCCACAAGGTGGAGCTGAAAAGCATAGGAGATAATCATATTACAAAAATACCTCAACAAAAAAATAATACATTATGGCCACTAGATGGTGCGGACAATCATAGGAGATAATCATATTACAAGCATACCTTAAAAAAATAAAAAATAAAAAAATACTAGATGGAGCTGATGATCATAGGAAATAATTGTAATACAAACATACATTTATAAAGCAAAAAAATATATATGGCCACTAGAAGGAGCTGAAAATCACAGGAGATTGTCATATTTCAAACATATCTCAATTCTCAATAAAAAAAAAATAAATTGTAGCCACTAGATGGAGCTGGGGATCAAAGGAGATAATCAAATCACAAGCATACCTCAATAGAAAAAAAATGTACAGCCAATAGATGGAGCTGACAATCATAGGAGATAAGGATATTACAAACATATCTCAATACAAAAAATACATGATGGACACTAGATGGAGCTTGCAATCATAAACATACCTAATAAAAAAAAAAAAAAAAAAAAAAAAAAACAATATGGCCACAAGATGGAGCTGAAAAGCATAGGAGATAATCATATTACAAAAATACCTCAACAAAAAAATAATACATTATGGCCACTAGATGGTGCGGACAATCATAGGAGATAATCATATTACAAGCATACCTTAATAAAATAAAAAATAAAAAAATACAGTCATTAGATGGAGCTGATGATCATAGGAAATAATTGTAATACAAACATACCTTTGGTGCTGAAAATCACAGGAGATTGTCATATTTCGAACATATCTCAATTCTCAATAAAAAAAAAAAAATACATTAAATCGCCATATCTGTACGGTGGTTTGCGCGAGCGATCCTGGGGGCGCGCGCCCACTTGCCAGCGGGAAAGCCGATCCACGGGACCACCCGTTATACTGCCGCAGGCAGCCCCTCCGTTGCAAACCAACGTAGGTATACATCGGTCGCGCGCCTACAGCTAGGGGGCGAGCGCATGGGGACTCTGATGCACGGGGCAGGCGGCTCCGATTGCCACCTGATACCCGCAATCGTTCCCCGCTGAGAGAGAAGGACGGTGAGCTGTTGTAAACGCAGGTGACCGTTCTTCTCCCTGGAATGATCACAGAGCTCATGTGATCCTTCTATATAGGATCACAGGTCTCTATGGTCATTCCATAAGCCCCGCCCCCATACAGTTAGAATCACTCCCCTAGGCTCACATTTAACCCCTTGATCACCCATAGGATCCCTGCCAGTGTCATTATTACAGTAACGATGCATATTTTTAGCACTGATTACTGTAGTAATGTCACTGGTCCCCCCCAAAAGTGTTAAAAATGTCAGTTAGGGGTCCTATCTGTCAGCTGCAATGTCGCAGTCCCGCAAAAAATCGCAGATCGCCGCCATTACCAGTAAAAAAAAAAAACAATAAAAATGACATAAATCTTTCCCGTAGTTTGTAGACGTGATAACTTTTGCACAAACCAATCAAAATACACTTGTTGCAATTTTTTTTTTACCAAAAATATGAAGCAGAAAACAAATTGTTACAAAATGCCTAAAATGTTACAAAAATTAGATTTTTTTTTTTTGGGGGGGGGGGATGTTATATAGCAGAATGTGAAAAATATTGTTTTTATTTTCGAAATTGCTGCTCTTTTTTTTTGTTAATAGCGCAAAAAATAGAAATTGCACAGGTGATCAAATACCACCAAAAGAAAGCTCTGTGTGTGGGAAAAAAGGACGTCAATTTTATTTGGGTACAGCGTCGCACGACCATACATGTTTTACAGTGGTAATATAAATAATATTCGATGGGCAGAGAATATAGAACATTTGATTTTGCTCCCTTCGCATAGAATGAATGTACATGCAGTTTACCTAATAAAGTGGCCGGTGAGTGTATATTGAGGATGAACAGCTATGTGAATTTTTTATAAATATATCCTTCAGCGTGCTCTAAATAGTCTGAAATGATCTTATTTTCTTTACTAAATACAGTCTAATAAGTTGCATTAAAGGCAGTCCAATTTAAAGGGTAACTCCACTTCCGTGGGGAAAAAAATAACAAATAAAGAAAAAATAATATAGCGTATACAATTGTGACACAAATCATATTGTAATTGAATGTTATTAAAAATTCCCTTTCCTTTTCAATCTGCAGCTGTTGTAATTTTCTGAAAATGCAATATGGCCGCCTGGAGCTGTTCTGTACACAGAATGTATACTGACCACACCCCCAGAAACATCATTTCCTGCTTGTGTGATTGGCTCACCAATTTTCCCAGAAGTCTGCACTAAGATACAAGTCAGATTTCTGGCATCCCCTGCAACAAACATGTCATTTTTGGTGAGATACTCCCAATAGGAACACGTCTAAAGGGATGCAGACCCAGCAGATTTCCTCATTAGTGCTCTGCAGCTGCACAGCTGATTGATAATTATGAAAACACTCCCATTAGACCCACTCAGCACAGAGGAACAAACAATGATTTCTTCAGAATAACAAAAGGTAGGAATCTGCAACAAAGGTTATTAATAACCTTGTAATGTACAGAGATCATCCAGGGAGGGGGGGGGGGGCTGCTTTTCTCAACAAAAGTGGAGTTACACTTTAACTGAATTATTACAGCTAAAATTGTGCATTTTACCCTTTTTAAACTATTGTTCTCACTCCACTACGCTTTTTATACTATCTTTCACACTCCGACAGTAAATCAGTATTGCAGGGGAGTTATGTCCTTTTGGGAGGAGAATTTTGCTTCAGGGCCATGGTCATAGCCAGTCAATGATGGAGGGGAGAGGCTGCTATATCTTCAGCTTCTGTATTCCAACACTCACTAGCAGTTGCCATACAGCTAGGACCCTGAGAGGGCATGCTGGGACTTGTAGTTCCACAATGAATGAGCCACCACACCACTGAACAATTCAGAAATTAAGTTCAATGTCAGTAAAGTAATAATATAATAAGAGATGTGTTTTCAAATGTCCTAATGAACGGCTTATTACTGAGCTTAGCGTCTTCTGAGCTCGGAATTCATAGGGAGCAAATCCGCAAAGCGCGTCCGGCTTCCAGAAAGTGAGAAAAATCTCCTTAAATATCAATCCTGCTCAGAGATTTCTGCTACGTGTCGTCTGAACAACGTTGAGGGAACGCGGCCAGCTGAGCACTCAGATCTGTAGAGGAGACAATGACTGCACTGAACATGGCTGACAGACAGAAAGTGGCTGAAAGATCCATTTCCTTTTCCTCTTCCCCTGTCTTTTTCCTTTCCTTTAGTTTCCTTTTCTTCTTCCTTTCCTCTTTCCTTTCCTTTCCTGTTTCTTTTCTTAACTTCCCTTTATCTTTTTTCTTTTCCTCTTCATTTGCTATTCCCTTTTCTTTCCTTTTCCTCTTCATTTCGTTTTCCATTTCCTTTCCTTTGCTTTTCCTCTTCCGTTTCCATGTGCTTTCCTTTTCTTTTCTTTGCGTTCCCTTTTCCTCTTCCTTTTCTTTCTTTTCCTTTTTCTTCACATTTCTCCTTCCTTTCTTTAACTTTCCTCTTCCTTTCTTTTTCCCTTTCCTTTCCTTTTCCTTAACCTCTTCTTTTATTTTCTCTTTCCTTTCTGTTGCTTTTCCCTTTCCCCTTCCTTTTCTTTCCTTTTCTTTCCTTTTCCTTTCCATTTCCTTTTCCTTCTTCCTTTCCTTTCCCTTTACATTTCCTTTTTCCTCTTCCCTTCCTTTTCCTTTTCATTTCCCTCTTCCTTTCCCTTTCCCTCTTCCTTTTCTTTTCCTTTTCCCTTTCCCTTTCCCTCTTCCTTTCCTTTCCTTTTCCTTTTCCTCTTCTTTCATTTTTTCTTTCCTTTCTGTTGCTTTTCAATTTCCCCTTTCTTTTCCTTCCCTTTCCTTTTCCTTTCCATTTCCCTATTCCTTTCCCTTTCCCTCTTCCTTTCCCTTTCCCCCTTCCTTTCCTTTCCTTTTCCTTTTCCTCTTCTTTTATTTTCTCTTTCCTGTTGCATTTTCCTTTCCTCTTCCTTTTTTTTTTCTTTCCTTTTCCCTCTTCCTTTCCTTTCCTTTCCTTTCCCTCTCCCTTTCCATTTCCCTTCCCCTCTTCCTTTCCCTTTCCTTTTACTTTCCTTCCCTTTCCCTTTCCTTTCCATTTCCCTTTCCCTCTCCCTTTTCCTTTCCCTCTTCCTTTCCTTTTTCCTTTCCTTCTTCCTTTACTTTCCCTTTCCCTCTTCCCTTCCTTTTCCTTTTACCTTTCCCTCTTCCTTTGCTTTTTCCTTTCCCTCTTCCTTTCTTTTTCTTTCCTTTTCCTTATCCCTTTCCCACTTCCTTTTTCCTTTTTCCTTTCCCTCTTCCTTTCCCCTTTCCCTCTTCCTTTTCCTTTCCCTTCCTTTTCCTTGCCTCGTTCCTTCTTCCTTTCCTTTCCTTTCCTATTTCCTTTGCTTTCCCTTCTTCCTTATATTTATAATGACCCCCTAAGTGGTGCAGCAGGCCGATATTTGTTACTCAGGCAGAATTCTTGGTTTATTGTGAAGTAGATGGAAAATATGGCAACAGTCACTTTAATCTTTTTATGGCTTTACATTCCCAATACACTCTGTATAGAGGGTTAAGGGCCCAGGATATCCAATAACGTAGGTACAGCAGGTATAAAAGCAATCCTTGTTGGTGAAGGTGAATGGATCGTCCTTATTTTCTAAGTCATTTCTAGGCTTCTCCAGAGATCCTCCATACAGGCAGCCATCTTCCTGCTCTGCTCTCTTTGGATGTTTCCTTCTTTCTTTTCAGTTTATGTTTCTATGTGTGTTTTCCTTTCTGTATATTTACCTATCTGTCTACCTGTGTCTGTCTCTCCCGGTATGTATCTCAGCATGGTGTCCCAACCCTCTGTAATATTTGCTTGGCTCCTATTTATAATCTGGATGGGAAATGTCAATAGTAACACCTCGTTAGGAAGCTGCTCTGGGCTCCAATCCGCCATATTTCCACTATTAGGTGATATTATCCCAGCTTCATCTATTTTGTTGCAAACAAATTTATAAATCCATTTTTATGTCTGATTACTGGGAAATGAAATGAAGAGTTTACTCCAAAGCTGACATATGTGATTTTGGTGGAGAAAGGAACAGGCATGGTTGGCATCATTCAGTTTCATTCAGTGCATTTTTATTCATCTCTCCTTTTGGTTTCCCATGTGGGAGCAGCTGAGACATAATAAGATCTGCCTCAGGTACAGCAGTGACACCCACCAGAGATCTGCCTCAGGTACAACAGTGACACCTAGAGATCTGCCTCAGGTACAGCAGTGACACCCAGAGATCTGCCTCAGGTACAGCAGTGACACCCAGAGATCTGCCTCAGGTACAGCAGTGACACCCAGAGATCTGCCCCGGGTACAGCAGTGACACCCAGAGATCTGCCATGGGTACAGCAGTGACACTCAAAGATCTGACTCAGGTACAGCAGTGACACCCAAAGATCTGACTCAGGTAAAGCAGTGACACCCAGAGATCTGCCTCAGGTACAGCAGTGACACCCAAAGATCTGCCTCAGGTACAGCAGGGACACCCAGAGATCTGGCTCAGGTACAGCAGTGACACCCAGAGATCTGCCTCAGGTACAGCAGTGACACCTAGAGATCTGCCTCAGGTATAGCAGTGACACCCAGAGATCTGCCTCGGGTACAGCAGTGACACCCAAAGATCTGCCTCAGGTACAGCAGTGACACCCAGAGATCTGCCTCAGGTACAGCAGTGACACCCAGAGATCTGCCTCAGGTACAGCAGTGACACCCAGAGATCTGCCCCAGGTACAGCAGTGACACCCAGAGATCTGCCTCTGGTACAGCAGTGTTACCCAGAGATCTGCTTCAGGTACAGCAGTGACACCCAGAGATCTGCCTCAGGTACAGCAGTGACACCCCGAGATCTGCCCCAGGTACAGCAGTAACACCCAGAGATCTGCCTCTGGTACAGCAGTGTTACCCAGAGATCTGCTTCAGGTACAGCAGTGACACCCAGAGATCTGCCTCAGGTACAGCATTGACACCCAAAGATCTGCCTCAGGTACAGAAGTGTTACCCAGAGATCTGCTTCAGGTACAGCAGTGACACCCAGAGATCTGCCTCAGGTACAGTATTGACACCCAGAGATCAGTCTGCGGGAAGGGAGTTCAGTCGCAGAGCTCCATGGGGAGGGGATCCGTGTCCACCCAAACAGTAGGGACCCGGCCAGAAGTATCGTCAGTCAGGGCCCTAATGAAATCTGCCCCTATAAGTATTCCTCAGCCTGTTCAGACAGAAGTTGCCCAGGTGTCTTCCTCCAATGCCAGTAGTGAGGGTTAGAAGTGCTCTGTCAGAGTGGATTCCCCATCCTGCTACTTGAAACATGGCTCTTTGGAAGAAGGTATGGATGACTGGGGACCCATGGAGGAGACAGAGTGGGAAAGGGGATCTGAGACTGGAAGCAGCTCCCCAGGTCCTATAGTTGTTGTGCCCCTAGACCGGTAGGCTCAGGAGGCTATTGAAAGAGGGCAACAGACCCAGAAGTTGGGGTTCTGTGATGCCTATGTCACAAGGGTCCCAGATCTCACCCCACCGGGGAACATTGCTAGGGCCAGGGACCAAAACACGGCCTATGAGGAGATGATCTAAAGAATGCACACCCCATTTTCTCCACCAGGTAGAGGTAACCGAAAAAACCCTTCCCAGGTTATCAAGGATGCAGCGGTGGATGCAAAAGAAGGTGGCATTGGAGTATGGCTACGACTACCCCTATGCTGCCAGGGAAGTCATGCTGCTAGTGCAAAAGTTCAGAGACTGGTGGTGCGATTAACTTATTTGGGACTACCTTTTTGTCCCAAAGCCGTACCGGGACTCTCCGGAGGAAGGGCTAAAGGAGAAGTTTGCTAAAGTAAAAGCTCAGTGGTACTACGGACGCTCCATTTACATAGAGTGAAAGTCCGTTGCCCGGACGGGTCAAGACATGCTTGGTCCATCCGGGTCAGAAATGAACAAGGGGAGTATGTCCAAGTGCCCCAACCAGAGTATTACATCTGAGTTTGTCAGAGTTCTTTGAAAACAAGGAGGAGTTGAGGAGCAGCGGAACAAAATTTTTTGTGTGGCCGGCTGGCTACCACAACTGACCAAGGAAACTTTTTGAGATGATATGATACTGAATCCAAGTTGAAAAGTATTGGGAGTTCAACCAAACCCCTTGGGCCATCGGGCCAGGGTCCTTTTTGCAAAGTCAAGTGGTGTGATGTCACACCTTTGGGACCATCGGGTCCGGGGCTTTTGGGAAGTTATTTGTGTGCTAGGTCTTTTGGGCCATCGGGCCGGGGCCTTCTGTGGATTACAAATGGCTGTGTGGGACTTCATCCACAGTCTGTACAGATGAAGATGTTGCTACAAGTCGCAAAGTTTGTGAGTGTTCAAGAACTTTGGTGTGGGGTTCCCCCGCTGGACCCCTGTGATGTTTCCCTGACTCAGCAGGACTGTAGGTCATGAGAGACTATGACCTGCCCTGTTTCCTTATCAAAGTGCTCAAAGGGACAGCAGAGGGCGCTGTGTTTCACTTCAACAAAGAGGACTCTGTCTAGACAACTAGTGTTAGGGGACAAGTTCTTCCAAGTTAAAGGAGGACCCCGGTGTGTCAAGACACTGGTTGGCAGAGGCAGTCAGGGAGGGAGTGGAAAGGTCGCCCTTGTATTTTTGAAAGAGGGTCTTTCCATTCAACTGTTTAGCTAATTAGATATGTGATGTGATAAGATTGACTAAGTTTTGCTTCCTTTCTCTATACAGGTGGGACCACCTTAGAGTTAGACAGTCAGGATGTTATAATGTATTTTCTTTGTTGTTCCCCACCAAGTGAGTTTATTTGGTGGGGGGTGCATCAGTTCTCATGCACCTTAAACTGTGTATCATATATTTTCAGCAGATTGTAAAGATATATTTTTTCACGCTAATTTATTTGTAAATTCGTTTCTCCCTTTTCCCCTTTTCCAGGTTTATGGGATACTCCTTGATTTTTTTGCAGAGTTTTGATAGGAGGCGGCTGCCTCAGAGTCAGAGGGACCTGACTCATTTGGTGTGGGGTGAGTATAGCACCCAACAGGTAGGTGCTAGGTAAAGGTATAGTGGGTCCTGTCTGCTTAACAGCAGGGCTGTGATTTATTTAGTCAGGGTGTCATGGTTTCCAGGTGTGCCTGCTGAAGGGGGAGTCTCCCCACTGGCTCCTGTGAGAGGCTTCTCGTAGGGCGGTGGAGGAAACCCAATCAGGGGACACATCCAGGCTTGTAACTACCCCAGAAGGCAGATTGTGCTGCAAGGGATTCTGGGAGTGGGTATAAGTTTGGGGGTGGCACATGACACAATGTCTTTGGCGGGATCAGTGTCCCAGGATAGACAATGCAGCAGTCTCTCCTCCTGTCTGAGGAAAGCAGATGTCTCAAGGTGTCACTTGAGAATCCAGAGAGTGCTGAGTTGAGCTGAGGGGATCCGGTGTGCCGAGAACCTGCGGAGACAGAGAGGGGTTCAGTCCCAGGAAAGCCTACACAGGTCGTGAGTACTGAGGATTGCCCCGGGGGGCGTCTGCCAAGTTAAAGGGGACCACTCCGGAAGAGGTTCTGGGATCCAGTGCCAGCTAGCGGAAAGGGGGTACCTAGGCTGAGGACCCTGACGTTAAAGAGGGGGGTACATAGACAGTGAACCCCGAAGGATTCAAGTTAAAGGGGGCACCTACTATTGGGCCCTGAATTGTACAGAGAGTGTTGGGATTTACAGTTCTACAACATACTGCCTCAAGCCAGAGCAAGGCGGGAGGGAAGTATTCAGTGACTTTTTGCAGTGTAACAGTGTTGGTGGTTCTACAATTTCACAGTCCTGGATCTTTTGGACTTTAAGTCAAGGTTTCAGCACTTCTATTTAGCTACAGAGTATTCTCCGAGTTAGTGAGCGTTGGCTGGTGCTGGCTGGCGTCAAGGAAGCGCCAACGGGCATTTTTCAGGAGCCAAGTCCCAAGTGTAAATAGTTGAAGCCTAAAGGAGTATCCCACTCATTCCCTTCTCCCATCCCCTTTATCTACAATAAAACAACAAAACCAAGATGCCGGAGTTGTCCATGTCTCAGTCTCTACATCCAGGGCCGCAGCTCACATGGGCTGGAAAGGTAACCGGTAACAATGGCAGAACCACATCAGGCCACAGGCCTGGAAAACCTGCTACACATTATTTCCATATAGTGTATATTTTTTATCCATAATACATCTCCTTCCATTGTGTTTCTCTATCCATTTCGTAGCACTATCCATAGTTCTGTATATCCCCATCAATTGCATTTCTCCATACATTGCATATCACTCTTCATAGTACATCTCCATCTATATCATATCTCCATTCATAATATACATTGTATATTTTGATCCATATTACTGTATATTTCCATCCGTTGTGTTTCTCTATCCATTTCATAGTACTATCCATATTACTGTATATCCCCATTCATTGCGTAGCACTATCCATACTACATCTCCATCCATATCATATCCCCATCCATAGTACAATCCATCAATAGTATATCTTCCATAGTACTGTATATCCTCAGTCATAGTATATATCCATCCAATGTATATCTCCATCCATTGTACATCTCCATCCATCGTATATCACCATCCATTGTACATCTCCATCCATCGTATGTCTCCATCCATTGTACATCTCCATCCATCGCATCTCCATCCATCGTATATCTCCATCCATTGTACATCTCCATCCATCGTATATCTCCATCCATCGTTCATCTCCATCCATCATACATCTCCATCCATCGTATATCTCCATCCATCGTACATCTCCATCCATTGTACATCTCCATCCATCGTATATCTCCATCCATTGTATATCTCCATCCATTGTACATCTCCATCCATTGTACATCTCCATCCATCGTATATCTCCATCCATTGTACATCCCCATACATCGTATATTTCCATCCATTGTACATCTCCATCCATCGTATATCTCCATCCATTGTACATCTCCATCCATCGTACATCTCCATCCATCGTACATCTCCATTCATTGTACATCTCCATCCATTGTACATCTCCATCCATCGTACATCTCCATCCATTGTACATCTCCATCCATTGTACATCTCCATCCATCGTATATCTCCATCCATCGTATATATCTCCATCCATTGTATATCTCCATCCATTGTACATCTCCATCCATTGTACATCTCTATCCATTGTACATCTCCATCCATCGTATATCTCTATCCATCGTACATCTCCATTCATTGTACATCTCCATCCATCATATACAGTGCCTTGCAAAAGTATTCGGCCCCCTTGAACTTTTCGACCTTTTGCCACATTTCAGGCTTCAAACATAAAGATATAAAACTGTAATTTTTTTGTGAAGAATCAACAACAAGTGGGACACAATCATGAAGTGGAACGAAATTTATTGGATATTTCAAACTTTTTTAACAAATAAAAAACTGAAAAATTGGGCGTGCAAAATTATTCAGCCCCCTTAAGTTAATACTTTGTAGCGCCACCTTTTGCTGCGATTACAACTGTAAGTCGCTTGGGGTATGTCTCTATCAGTTTTGCACATCGAGAGACTGAAATTTTTGCCCATTCCTCCTTGCAAAACAGCTCAAGCTCAGTGAGGTTGGATGGAGAGCGTTTGTGAACAGCAGTTTTCAGTTCTTTCCACAGATTCTCAATTGGATTCAGGGCTGGACTTTGACTTGGCCATTCTAATACCTGGATATGTTTATTTGTGAACCATTCCATTGTAGATTTTGCTTTATGTTTTGGATCATTGTCTTGTTGGAAGACAAATCTCCGTCCCAGTCTCAGGTCTTTTGCTGACTCCATCAGGTTTTCTTCCAGAATGGTCCTGTATTTGGCTCCATCCATCTTCCCATCAATTTTAACCATCTTCCCTGTCCCCGCTGAAGAAAAGCAGGCCCAAACCATGATGCTGCCACCACCATGTTTGACAGTGGGGATGGTGTGTTCAGGGTGATGAGCTGTGTTGCTTTTACGCCAAACATAACGTTTTGCATTGTTGCCAAAAAGTTTGATTTTGGCTTCATCTGACCAGAGCACCTTCTTCCACATGTTTGGTGTCTCCCAGGGGGTTTGTGGCAAACTTTAAACTACACTTTTTATGGATATGTAGCACCACCCCCGCAGGAGCTGCTGATTAGATTATTGGGTCTACGTCCTGCCTTCCAACCCCTGAAATTGGCTCGAACCCTCCCTAGGCACAACTGACACGAAATGGGACTATAATACCAAATGGCTACAGGAGAACACAGTTCAGGATATATCACCCCAATAAGTAATAATAACTTGTTACCTTTCTCCAGCCGCAGTCCCTCTGGGTGACACAAGGTGCAACACACAGACTTTTGCTTAACCAAAGTAGCTTTACTGAGAGTTAAAGTACAAGTTGACTCCAAAAGACATCACAAGAGTCAACTAAGAAAGATAAAGTTATTGACACAATAATAAACAATATGATTAAGATAGCTATTTTTGTATACTTATGCAACTAAAAGATAACTCATAGGCTTTCTTTTACCCAATGCAGGCTATACTTTACACACGTCTAGTCTCTTGTATCAGGTAGGCAGAACCTATTTGAATCCCATACACAGTTCCTTCCTTTTGGTTTGGAATCTTCGCTAGCAATCGTTGGTGCACAAGCTATTTGTAATCCAAAAGTAAGGATATATAGTCAAAAGGGGTGAGAAAAAAAAGGTTACAATCACCCGCAATGTTACTGCGTAATTGGGCGTATTAATCTTCTTAGTGGTGCATATATAGGCCCCTGACACCTTATGTACTTGTGTTTAAATGCTTAGTCTCCTGGAAGGTGCACTAGGCCGCTGAGTGTACTGCGTACTATCTGAAGTGTAGTTAGCACCGGCTAAAGTTACTTTCTTCCAAGCGAGAAACAGATTTGGGCATGTGCCCTGCTCACCAAACGGCCTCTTTCTTCCCGAGCTCTCCACCTCCGATTTCTGTCACCAGCCGCGCTTGTGGTTAGATGTGGGCAACACCAGTCTCTGCAGAGCATCAATGGGTTCTCTGGGAAGGCTCCTTTACTGCAGATGAAATGCTTCCACTCCGTCACTTCAGGCTCAGGCTTCAGGCCTAGTCCGCAGCATCAGCCCACAGCACTTGCTTCCTTCTAGCTGTTGTGTCAGGAGACAAGAGAGAGAGCCTGGCTCCTCCCTTCCTTTATAAAGCTTCCTCCAAAAGGCTGTGCGGTGAAGCAATGCACCCTGGTGTTCCCACTGAATTGTGGGTATCGTAGTATCTGATGAACATCACCAAGCTGCAGTGTGGCAGTTTGGCCACTAGAAACTTCTGATGAAAACCACCAAGCTGCAGTGTGGCAGTTTGGCCACTAGATGGAGCCGAGTTCCTTCAAAATGTTATACAGTCTACTAATGAACAATTGTAAATGGGAGGATGCCCGCTACACACTCCCCCCACTTTAGAAACTTTGGTCCCCAAAGATAACGACAGCATGTATCCTGTCACATACGTTGGAAAAAAAACAATTAACTCATGCACAACGGTAAACCATGTCCCTTATCAGAAGCAGAGTTCAAACCCAGCAACTGCACATTAAAACACAGGGCCGACAGCGGAACCTCCCACCAATTGTTGGGGGAGAGAAGGTGGTTCTGTTCACAAACCCCCGACACTTGAGTGGCTTGTACAGATGTGCCTGGGGGTGAGCTAGGGTTGTCCTCCACTAAATCTGCAGTGGAAGAACTAGGCTGATCAAGAGTTCTCTTAGAAGTAAGGACAGCTTCTTCCGAGCATTTCCCCAATTGGTCGTAAGTTAGTCTTTTGGGTGGGTGAATGACTCTTCTTTCCCTCTGTTCTTTGGGAGTCACAATCTTAGAAGTGCTGGAACCAGCCGCTCTTGGGGATTCTTCAAGAGCTTCCTCCTCTAGTCCCAACGCATTGGACTCTGGGGTTTCAGAAGCAGTTAATTCTTCTACAGAGAAAGGTGCAACCTCCTCCTCAGGATCTTCACCATCAGCTACTTCTTCTGTAAGCATGTGGAAAGGCACAAATTCAGGAGCTTCTGCCCGAAGGGTTCCTCTTTCAACCAGTTCGGATGAAGACAGGTACTCAGTCGTGGGTTCTGGTAACTGAGATGACCACATCCAATCAGGTACCTCCTCTTCATCTTCCAGATCTTCAATTGGAGAATCTCCATCCCTCACATCTGGAAATGCTGTTTGAGATCTGGTAACTGGCCTGTGCCCTTGAGACGTTGAAGGGACTTCATGTGAGACTGGGTCAGGAGGTAGGCGAACTGCTTCTGAGAGAGGTAATAGGTGGTTCCTATGCCAAGTCTTCAGTGGGCCCACTCTCCCTTCCGGCCTAATCTGATACACAGGAAGGTTTGGCAGCTGCTTACAGATGACATAGGGCTGGGATTTCCAACGGTCAGCCAACTTGTGTTTCCCAGGGATACCCAAGTTCCTCAACAACACTTTATCCCCTGGCTGCAAATCCTGGATCCTAACTTTCAGGTCAAAGTTTCTTTTATTTCTCAGCCCCCGTTGATCAGATGAGACTTGGGCTTTTTCGTAGGCCGTTTTTAGGCTCTTCCTCAACCGGTCCACATACCCCTTGTGAGATGCTGCTGAGGTGTGATCAGGTGATATGCCGAAAGCCAAGTCCACTGGCAGCCGAGCCTCCCGCCCGAACATTAATCGGTATGGGGAGTATCCTGTAACATCACTGACAGTACTATTGTAGGCATGTACGATGGCAGCTACATGTTTACTCCAGTGCTGTTTCTTTTCTGAGCTCAGGGTCCCCAACATGTTCAAAAGAGTCCGGTTAAACCGTTCAGGCTGAGCATCCCCTTGTGGGTGGTAGGGAGTAGTCCTAGTCTTTTGGATGCCTAACAAGTCTAGCAACTTCTTAATCAGCCGGCTTTCAAAGTCTCTTCCCTGATCTGAATGGAGGCGTTGCGGTAAACCATAGTGCACAAAGAACTTTTCCACTAATACTTTGGCCACTGTTGTGGCTTTCTGGTCTTTTGTTGGAAATGCCTGGGCGTATCTGGTGAAATGATCTGTTACCACAAGGACATTCCCTTGACCACTCAAGTCAGGCTCCAGGCAAAGGAAATCAATGCACACCAGTTCCATAGGCCCCTGACTTTGCAGATGGCCCATTGGGGCTGCTTGACGTGGCAAAGTTTTCCTCTGGATGCAGCGAGCACAAGAACGACAGTATCCTTCAACTTCACCCCGCATACAGGGCCAGTAAAACCTGTCTCTCACAAGTTGGAAAGTCCTTTCAGGCCCCAGATGACCATGATTGTCATGGAGAGCAGCCAAGACTCCTTCCCTGAATTTAGCTGGTAGGAACAGTTGCCACTTCTCTTCCAGATCATCAGAGGGGCCCCTTCGGTAGACCACCCCTTGGCGTATCTGTAGCCGGTCCCATTCTTTATGCAACAATCGGGCTTCCCGAGGGGAGTCTGTTAGAAGCAGCTCAGGGCGCTGAGTCTCTATGGCCTTCAGCAAAAGTTTCCCCAAAGGGTCTTTTAACTGCTCCTTCCTCAAGTCCCCTTTCGATAGCCTAGGCAAACCTTCTTCAACCTGGGTCACCCTGCAATAACACCTGGGTACTCCAGCAGCTGAGACCCCAATCTCTTCGGCTCTTGCTCCTCCACTGGATCGAAATTCCGTTCCCTGACATAGGGCGCGCACTCCCTCTGAGGTCAAGTGAGCCCATTCTTCAGTAGGATCGTTGGGGGCATGAGACCTTCTGGAGAGGGCGTCTGCATCCCTATTCCCAACACCTGGTCGGTATTTTAAACTGAACATAAAGCTAGAGAGAGCGGCTAACCACCTATGTCCTGTAGCGTCCAGTTTGGCAGTGGTCAGCAGGTAGGTAAGTGGATTATTATCCGTTTTGACTATGAATTCTGCTCCATATAAGTAATCTTTCAGTTTGTCTACTACAGCCCACTTCAAGGCCAGGAATTCCAGCTTGTGTGTGGGGTAATTCCTCTCGGAAGGTATCAGACTTCTGCTCACATAAGCAACGGGCCGCAGGTGACCGTCATGCTCCTGGTACAACACCCCACCTAGCCCATCTCTGCTGGCATCGACATGTAGTTCGTAGGGTTTTGAGGGGTCTGCGTAGGCCAACACAGGGGCAGTGGTCAGGCTCTTCTTCAACTGAATGAAGGCTTCCTCACATTTCGAGGTCCACTGATCCTGAATAGATTCCTTGGGCTTTCTAGGCCCCATGGCGGGTTTCACTGGTTTGACTAGTTCTGGAACATCATCTTCCCCTTCGGTTCTGAGTAATTCATTGCGGGGTCGGGCAATTTTGGCAAACCCTTCCACAAATCTCCTGTAATAGGAGCAGAAACCCAGGAATGATCGGAGCTCAGTCACATTTGTGGGCCTCGGCCAGGAAGTAACAGCATCCAGCTTCTCTGGGTCGGTGGACACTCCTTCTGCAGACACAATGTGACCCAGGTAATGGACCGAGGACTGGTAAAACTGGCACTTCTCCGGAGAAAGTTTCAGGCCTTCTTCATATAACCTCTTTAGGACCTTTTCCAACCTCTCTTCATGCTCTTCTAGGGTTCTGCCGAACACAATAATATCATCCAAGTATACCAGTACCTCTATCAGGTTCATATCTCCAACAGTTCTCTCCATCAGTCTTTGGAAGGTGGCTGGGGCTCCTGACAACCCTTGAGGCATGCGGTTAAACTCAAAGAACCCCACGGGGGTGATGAAGGCTGTCTTCTCCCTATCCTCAGGGTTCATGGGGATCAATGTTCCCTCTAATTTTTTACTGTGCTGAGCAAATAAAAAAATTTCTGAGCGCAAACCTTTAGATTGAGCAATGGGGGGGGGGGGGGACGTCAATGCAGAGTGACCAGCTTGTCCCAATCAACTGCAGAGTGCCACAGCAATGCCCCCAATAAACTGCAGAGTGCCACAGCAATGCCCCCAATAAACTGCAGAGTGCCACAGCAATGCCCCCAATAAATTGCAGAGTGTCACAGCAATGCCCCCAATAAACTGCAGAGTGCCACAGCAATGCCCCCAATAAACTGCAGAGTGCCACAGCAATGCCCCCAATAAACTGCAGAGTGCCACAGCATTGCCCCCAATAAAATGCAGAGTGCCACAGCAATGCCCCCAATAAATTGCAGAGTGCCACAGCAATGCCCCCAATAAATTGCAGAGTGCCACAGCAATGCCCCCAATAAACTGCAGAGTGCCACAGCAATGCCCCCAATAAATTGCAGAGTGCCACAGCAATGCCCCCAATAAACTGCAGAGTGCCACAGCAATGCCCCCAATAAATTGCAGAGTGCCACAGCAATGCCCCCAATAAAATGCAGAGTGCCACAGCATTGCCCCCAATAAAATGCAGAGTGCCACAGCAATGCCCCCAATAAAATGCAGAGTGCCACAGCAATGCCCCCAATAAACTGCAGAGTGCCACAGCAATGCCCCCAATAAATTGCAGAGTGCCACAGCAATGCCCCCAATAAACTGCAGAGTGCCACAGCAATGCCCCCAATAAATTGCAGAGTGCCACAGCAATGCCCCCAATAAATTGCAGAGTGCCACAGCAATGCCCCCAATAAAATGCAGAGTGCCACAGCAATGCCCCCAATAAACTGCAGAGGGCCACAGCATTGCCCCCAATAAACTGCAGAGTGCCACAGCAATGCCCCCAATAAAATGCAGAGTGCCACAGCAATGCCCCCAATAAATTGCAGAGTGCCACAGCAATGCCCCCAATAAACTGCAGAGTGCCACAGCAATGCCCCCAATAAACTGCAGAGTGCCACAGCAATGCCCCCAATAAATTGCAGAGTGCCACAGCAATGCCCCCAATAAACTGCAGAGTGCCACAGCATTGCCCCCAATAAAATGCAGAGTGCCACAGCAATGCCCCCAATAAAATGCAGAGTGCCACAGCAATGCCCCCAATACATTGCAGAGTGCCACAGCAATGCCCCCCCGCGACCCCGTGCACTTACCTCACGGACGGTCACGGCACTCTGTCTTCAGTCCCCGGCTTCCAGCTTCCCGCGTCTCCATCCTCCCGAGTCCCGGCGCCTCCTCCTCGGCCAATGGCATGAAGTTGGCCTTTCGGCCAATCAGAAAGCGGGAGGACCCGCTCCCTGATTGGCCAGGAGGAGGATCCGTATGACAATAGCGAATTTTCATTCGCTATTGTCACACGATGGGCGTGCTCTCGGGGTGCACGCTCTGCTCCCTGGCCGCTCCGTCTGCGGCTGCGCCGTCTAACTAGGTGCTTGCGCGGGACGTAATTTCCACTGCGCGTCCGCGCACGCGCGCACCTTAAAGGGAACACTGATGGGGATCTGGTAGTATCCGCTCTTCAAGTCCATCACACTGAACCACTTGGCCCCTGACAAACTTTGTAAAGCGTCTTCAATCCGGGGGGTGGTATACTGGTCTGGAATAGTCCTTCTGTTCAGTGTTCGGTAGTCGATACAGAGCCTCAGGGACCCAGTTTTCTTCCGGACTACCACTATTGGAGAAGCGTACGGGCTCCTGGATTCTCGAATAATCCCTGTTCTCTTGAGTTCCCCCAACTGCTCCCGTAGATCTTCTAAGTCACCCAAGGGAACCCGTCGGACTCTCTCCCGAAAGGGTTTATCTTCATGTAGACGGATATTATGGGTGGCACTCTTTGCACACCCCACATCGAATTCATCTCTAGAGAATATTTCTTTCCATCGAATCAGTTGGGCCCTGGCTCTCTTCTTCCATTCCGGTGGGAGGGCCGTATTTCCAGAGCAGAGCTCCTCTATGGTGATTTCGCCCCCGTCTTCCCTCTTCAAATCTGATGGGGCAACTGGGGTGGCCGGGTTCACCTGGCCCAACAGCACCCTGGCCGGCACCTTCACCGGAGTAGTAGCAGTATTTCTGACACTCACCAAAACCTTCCCATGACTTTTCTGTAATGCCTTCAATGGGATCACTTCGGGGATCACTTCTATCCCTTTCTGTGCCTCCGATGGGCCTGATTCAAGAACCATGAAAGGGCCTGGCTGCTTCCAAGTGAGCTTGACAGAAGCCCTCAAGCAGGTCACCTCTCCCGGCTGCAACACCTTCTCTGTTTTATCCAGCTTCCAGATCTTTCCAACTCCTTCGGCAGGGGCCTTCTGTTCCAGACCTAGACGTTGATAGGCCTGCCTTAACATGGGATGAACTTTCAGAGTTGGGGCATCCTGTCCCTGGACTAGTTGTGTCAGCAATCGCCTGACTAGGTCAGTGTTGGTCCCTATAATGAGGGAACTCTTATTGGCCCCTGGTGGGCGAGGGCATACCACTTCTAAAGTATCGAAGGTTTCAGCTTTGCTGGCCAAGGAGGGGTCAAAAGTTAATTTGATTGGCAAATACCCGTCATAGGGAAAACTTTGTGTTCCAATACCCCATATCTCCAGGTCTTCCAGCCTCTGCAGGGGCAGATGTTTGAGGTGTCTATCGTAGAAATCCCTATACAGGAGAGTCACCTGGGCTCCTGTGTCCAGTAAAGCCTTTGTATAAATTCCTTCCACTTGGATTGAGACTACAGGGGAAGGCCCCACTAGCTTGACAGGAAATTCTTTTGGAGTAGCCCTTCTGCCGGGCTCAGCTACCTGCACCCGTACTCCTTTCCTTTTTGAGTTTCTACCGGGCCTCATCTCCTCCTGGGCCTGGTGTGCATTGATTTCCCGCCTCTTATCGGCCCAAGTCGTGGAATGAGAGGCATTTAAAGAGGGCCTTACTCCCTGACTGTGGCTCTTAAATTTAAGGGATCTCTTGGAGTCCATTAAAACTGTTGGGCGCCCGGTTGACTCCTTCACCGGAGCCCTCTGAAGTTTTCCGCCGGCTTGCGGTGTTTGAAGGCAGCCTCCTCTGGACTGGGACATACTCCTCTGACATGCCCTACCCCTCCACAATTGAAACAGGTTATCGGCCTCCTAGGTTTCTGTTCTGGTTCAACACTGGAACTAGGGTGTTTAGCAGGCTTCTCTTCTGTGTTTCTATTAGATAGAGCAGATGCCTGACTGTTCAGGATGGATACCATTTCTATTAGCTGTGACACCTGAGTCTTTAAGAGCTCAACTTGTGAGTCGCCTTCTTCCGCACTTATCACTCTAACTCGGGCGGTTGTTTCCCGTTCTTGGCTCTTCCTTTTGTTATCCAACATGACCTCTTCTTCCCGGACCATCCTGATCAGATCAGGGTACTCCAGGATGCCACCGTCCTGGCGAGTTCGCAACAGTATAGCAATAGGGTCTAGAGGTTGAGCTCCCCTCAGCACCTGTTGTGCTCGAGTCTCATCCACCTTCCGGGGATCCAACCCTTTTTTTAACAGAATCTGATGTATGATCCTATCCAGACGCCCGATGAATTCAGACAGTTTTTCTCCTTCCTTCTGGTAACAGTGCTCCAGTTGGTAAAGAAGTTCAGTAACCTTTTCTGTCCGGCCAAACACATCTTGTAGAATATCCAGATAGTCTTGTGCAGTACAATCCTTCTTGCTTAGCTTGAGGTTGCGTACGGCCTCCAATGCAGGCCCCTTCAAACTCTCTGTGATTCGCTGCTTCTTATGCTGTTCTGGTATCTCCCACTCCTCCAAGGCCTGAGTAGCGTTATCTAGCCACTCCTCGAATCCATCTTCCACTGAGGGTACAGGTTGCTTCCCAGAAAAAGTCCTGAGCTTCCTGTATCCAGCCATCAGATAGTTTGGAGGATCCTTGTTACATTTGGCTACTATTTCCCCCAGGACAGCGCATAGTTCTGAGCTAAGGGTAGTCAAAGGTGGTGCACTGAATCCCTCCTTTTTGGCACTTTCTTCTGTGCTCAGTCCCCCTGTAGTAGTGGGTATAGGGTCTTCCTCTTCACCTTCTGGACGTATCAGGAATAACTCTACTTGATCTATAGTTTTTATGCTGGTGCCCTTGAAGTGATCTGGGACCCCCTTCTTCCATTCACACAATGCGTAGGTGTGTTGATTGGTGGTATCTGTCCTCATGTCCATCACCCAAAGTTTCCTGTCCTTGGAATATGTTCTCAGAACTGAGAGTAGTTGTTCCTCTGTCCAGTTCTCTCCCTTGATTCCAATCACCAGACCATGGCCGATAAGGACATTTTCTTCTCTGCACCACCGGGCTGCAGCGGCAGGGTCCATTTCTGTGCGAACAGCGATTTTGTCACTGAGAGGGAACTGTTGCAGGACCGTAGATATCCCGGACGAGCCCCCACGTGTAGCACCACCCCCGCAGGAGCTGCTGATTAGATTATTGGGTCTACGTCCTGCCTTCCAACCCCTGAAATTGGCTCGAACCCTCCCTAGGCACAACTGACACGAAATGGGACTATAATACCAAATGGCTACAGGAGAACACAGTTCAGGATATATCACCCCAATAAGTAATAATAACTTGTTACCTTTCTCCAGCCGCAGTCCCTCTGGGTGACACAAGGTGCAACACACAGACTTTTGCTTAACCAAAGTAGCTTTACTGAGAGTTAAAGTACAAGTTGACTCCAAAAGACATCACAAGAGTCAACTAAGAAAGATAAAGTTATTGACACAATAATAAACAATATGATTAAGATAGCTATTTTTGTATACTTATGCAACTAAAAGATAACTCATAGGCTTTCTTTTACCCAATGCAGGCTATACTTTACACACGTCTAGTCTCTTGTATCAGGTAGGCAGAACCTATTTGAATCCCATACACAGTTCCTTCCTTTTGGTTTGGAATCTTCGCTAGCAATCGTTGGTGCACAAGCTATTTGTAATCCAAAAGTAAGGATATATAGTCAAAAGGGGTGAGAAAAAAAAGGTTACAATCACCCGCAATGTTACTGCGTAATTGGGCGTATTAATCTTCTTAGTGGTGCATATATAGGCCCCTGACACCTTATGTACTTGTGTTTAAATGCTTAGTCTCCTGGAAGGTGCACTAGGCCGCTGAGTGTACTGCGTACTATCTGAAGTGTAGTTAGCACCGGCTAAAGTTACTTTCTTCCAAGCGAGAAACAGATTTGGGCATGTGCCCTGCTCACCAAACGGCCTCTTTCTTCCCGAGCTCTCCACCTCCGATTTCTGTCACCAGCCGCGCTTGTGGTTAGATGTGGGCAACACCAGTCTCTGCAGAGCATCAATGGGTTCTCTGGGAAGGCTCCTTTACTGCAGATGAAATGCTTCCACTCCGTCACTTCAGGCTCAGGCTTCAGGCCTAGTCCGCAGCATCAGCCCACAGCACTTGCTTCCTTCTAGCTGTTGTGTCAGGAGACAAGAGAGAGAGCCTGGCTCCTCCCTTCCTTTATAAAGCTTCCCCCAAAAGGCTGTGCGGTGAAGCAATGCACCCTGGTGTTCCCACTGAATTGTGGGTATCGTAGTATCTGATGAACATCACCAAGCTGCAGTGTGGCAGTTTGGCCACTAGAAACTTCTGATGAAAACCACCAAGCTGCAGTGTGGCAGTTTGGCCACTAGATGGAGCCGAGTTCCTTCAAAATGTTATACAGTCTACTAATGAACAATTGTAAATGGATATCTTTAAGAAATGGCTTTCTTCTTGCCACTCTTCCATAAAGGCCAGATTTGTGCAGTATACAACTGATTGTTGTCCTATGGACAGAGTCTCCCACCTCAGCTGTAGATCTCTACAGTTCATCCAGAGTGATCATGGGTGTCAGGATCTGTGTCATTACGTGGGTCACCTGCTGGTGGCACTGTTGTTCCTGGAACTGAGGGGCGCAGTTCCAGGGCCCACCAGCGGGTGTCTCCCAGCAGCTGGACTGTTCTTTTAATTAAGCTGCACCTGAGGAGGACTGCTGAGGGAATATAAGCCCGCCCTTCACTGAGGCTCAGTGCTTCAGTATTTTCTCTGCTAGCCGTGTCCCTGTATCCTGAAACCTGTATCCTGAAACCTGTATCCTGAAACCTGTATCCTGATCCTGAGTCCTGTTCCCTGCATCCTGCTTCCTTTACCTGGCTCCCTGCTTTCCTTGTCTCCTGTTCCTGTCCTGTCCTGCAATTGTTTGCTCCATCCCTTTGTATATAGTTTGTTAGGTTCTATTGGGGTTTTGTACTGTTATCATTTATATTTTGTTTACTTGTTTATGGTCACTGGTGTTGGTATTGGAGTGTGTCATTTTGCTTAATAAACTTATTTACATCTTTATCCATCTGGGTCCTGATTCCTTGGTGCAGCCAACTGATCTGATCACTCTTGCTGGATGCCTGCATGTGGTATCCCTGACAATGGGCCTCTTGGCTGCATCTCTGATCAGTCTTCTCCTTGTATGAGCTGAAAGTTTAGAGGGACAGCCAGGTCTTCGTAGATTTGCAGTGGTCTGATACTCCTTCCATTTCAATATTATCGCTTGCACAGTGCTCCTTGGGATGTTTAAAGCTTGAGAAATCTTTTTGTATCCGAATCCGGCTTTAAACTTCTCCACAACAGTATCTCGGACCTGCCTGGTGTGTTCCTTGTTCTTCATGATTCTCTCTGTGCTTTAAACGTACCTCTGAGACTATCACAGTGCAGGTGCATTTATACGGAGACTTGATTACACACAGGTGGATTCTATTTATCATCATTAGTCATTTAGGTCAACATTGGATCATTCAGAGATCCTCACTGAACTTCTGGAGAGAGTTTGCTGCACTGAAAGTAAAGGGGCTGAATAATTTTGCACGCCCAATTTTTCAGTTTTTTATTTGTTAACAAAGTTTGAAATATCCAATAAATTTCGTTCCACTTCATGATTGTGTCCCACTTGTTGTTGATTCTTCACAAAAAATTACAGTTTTATATCTTTATGTTTGAAGCCTGAAATGTGGCAAAAGGTTGCATAGTTCAAGGGGGCCGAATACTTTCGCAAAGCACTGTATCTCCATTCATTGTATATCTCTACCAATATATTTCCAGCCACAGTATACACTATATAGCCAAAAGTTTTGGGACGCCTGCCTTTACACGCACATCCCAGTCTTAGTCCGTAGGGTTCAATATTGAGTTGGCCCACCCTTTGCAGCTTTAACAGCTTCAACTCTTCTAGGAAGGCTGTCCACAAGGTTTAGGAGTGTGTCTATGGGAATGTTTTACCATTCTTCCAGAAGCGTATTTGTGAGGTCAGGCACTGATGTTGGAACGAGAAGGCCTGGCTCGCAGTCTCCACTCTAATTCATCCCAAAGGTGTTCCATCGGGTTGAGGTCAGCACTCTGTGTAGGCCAGTCAAGTTCCTCCACCCCAAACTCACTCATCCATGTCTATATGGACCTTGCTTTGTGCACTGGTGGGCAGTCTTGTTGGAACAGGAAGGGGCCATCCCCAAACTTTTCCCACAAAGTTGGGAGCATGAAATTGTCCAAAATGTCTTGGTATGCTGATGCCTTAAGAGTTCCCTTCACTGAAACTAAGGGGCCAAGCCCTACCCCTGAAAAACAACTCCACTCCATATTCCCCCTCCACCAAATGATTTGGACCAGTGCACAAAGCAAGGTCTATGAGGACATGGATGAGCGAGTTTTGGGGTGGAGAAACTTGACTGGCTTGCGCCATTCATACTCCAATTCATACTGATGGGGAGCGGAGCAGATCATGATGCAAGATTGACACTACACACTAGAGGGAGGGAGCCTTGGGTCCTTGGGCAGTGTGACCCTGTTGCTGCTCCTCTTAAAGTTCCCACTGGGACCCATGGTAGGGCTGGCCCTGACCAGAGTCTATGGACACACAGAGACAGCTCAGAAGTGAAGCTGTTTGCTATGGTGGGCACTGGGCAGGAGCGAGGAGCCAGGAGTGCTGGTGGGGGACCTAAAAAGGGGAGGATTGGGGCTGCTCTGTGCAAAACCAGTGCACATTGCAGGAAATTATAAGATGTTTGTCATTGAAAAAAAATAATAATAATAATAAGGGTTTATTTTAAAGCGTTGGCCATTTAGGAGTAATTATTTCAGAAGACTTAAAGGTGGGAAGACAATGTAATAGAGCAGCACGAAATGACACAGTTTTAAATTAGAGGGGCAAAGGTTTTAAAGTAATATGAGGAAGTATTACTTTACTGAGAGAGTAGTGGATGCATGGAATAACCTTCCTGCAGAAGTGGTAGCTGCAAATACAGTGAAGGAGTTTAAGCATGCATGGGATAGGCATAAGGCTATCCTTCATACAAGATAGGGCCAGGGACTATTCATAGGATTCAGATATATTGGGCAGACTAGATGGGCCAAATGGTTCTTATCTGCCGACACATTCTATGTTTCTATGTTTCTATTAAATAATAGTAATAACTACAATGAGATCTGATACCTGTGTGTACACGACACATAATTGGCAGGAAACAACCTCCGCATGTACATAGAGATGTGCTGATCTTTGGAGTTCTGGCAAACTTGCCATTTTACGGTCTCTGATAAGAAGGTGTTGTGGCCACTGGCTGTTTTCTCCTTGTTATCTGTATGGGTTAACAAGTTGTAGTTGCTGTGGTCTCTCAGCAGAATGACAGCGGCGGCAGTTCAACGTTTGCTCAGCTGGGTTCCCAAGGTAATTGGAAATGATGATGCTGAATGTATAGACACTTACCTACAGCAAGGGCCTACACAGGGCTGTTTAGGTAGATGCACACCTGACCAGAAGCAGCATCATAAATCTACTTGTACCCACAGGGGAAAAATAAATATATTAAAGAAAAAAAAAAAATGAAATACATGTAAAGTAGATGATCAGAATCTGCGTCTAAGGGTAAAACAAATCTAAATGCCTAAGCACAATTTTGAAACTTTGACATATGTTAGTAAAACTGTACATATTATCACAACTACTTTGTGTATCCATTTGGATTATACCGCTTTTTTTTTTTCAGGGCAAATTGGGCTTTCATTTGGTGGTAAATGGTAATGGATATCTCCATGGGCGTCCGCAAGGTGCCCCCACCCCCTGGAGTCTCAACTTCCCATTTAAAGCTGTTGTTATGCCACGTTATACCATCCTGTCTGGTGTGTTTAATAATCCTGTGTGCCTGTGCACCTTTGTATGTGTTTTAAAAAAATAAACTATTCTTTAGCAGTTTTCAGAGCGCCAATCGCCGCTCACGTGACCCACCGTCTCTCTCCTCTTCCCATCTGACAGCTGCCTGCAGTGGGTGGGGCTGGGGATTCCCCACTGATGTCAGTTGGGAGGGGAGGAGGAGAGGCCGAGAGGAGGAGAGCCGACGGGTCACGTGAGCGGCAATCGGCGATCTGAAAAATGGTAAAGAACGGCTTATTTTTATAAAAACACATACACAGGGGTGCCCAGGATTATTAAACAAACTGTAGACTGGATATGAAACTTTAAATGCAACTACAGCAGCATTGGGGGGGGGGGGCACACTGACCACTGACACAGGAGCAGACAGGCAGGGAGGGAGGGGGGAGAGAGGACAGGTGAGCTGCGGATGACGGAGGCACGTAGACTGACCACAGTGTCAGGGCTCAGCAGCCATGGTATAAGGTGGTCAGTTTACAGAGGGGAGGACATAGTCAGGTAGGATCAGCCAGGTATTTTAGGTGATAGAAGGGGCCAAATTACACAGCAAAGCAACGTTCTTTTTCTTTTCTTTTTTGAGGGTAACAAACTCTTTAAAAAAAATAAATGACGTCACCTTCATGACATTGTCAAAAAGGGGCGGAGCATGGGTGACTTTAAAATTATGCCCCCCTCCCCCTGAAAAAAGTTCTGCGGACGCCCATGGATATCTCCTGATTGTTTTTATTATCAAAGGAAAACTGGCCCAAAATAGTAAAAAAAAATTTTTTTTTTAAATTTAGCTGTATATTTCTTGTTACTATCATAACTTACCACCAAAGAACAATCCAAACGAAATTCTCCTGCTCCTGACGATCACAGCGATACCATATATGTGTATGTTAGTTGTTGTTTGTACCCGTAGTACCGTCCAGAAACAATAGTGCCCATTTTGCTTTTTTTTATTTTTTTTTACCTTAAACACACTGACACTTAAAAAAAATTAATAAATTGTCAAAAAAAATATACTGACCCTGACCTTTGACCCTGACTAGACATGTGCATGATGAAAAAATTAGTTTTGTTTCATTTAGATACATTAATTTCATTACATTCGGTTAATTCACTCAATTCGTATTTGGGATTTATATTCGGAATTCGTTTATCTTCTTCAAATTTTCTTTGAATTTACCAATTTTTACAACTCAAAACGTTCAAATCAACAAAATTTCTAAATCGGTTGAATCGAAAATTTTTGATTTTTTTTTTAGATTCAAATGTGGAAAAGTGAACAAAAAAAAAAAAAAATCTTCATCAAATGATTACAATGACTCTTTAAATCTTTTTTGGCTTAACAAAGACAGCATTATTTTGAAATGGTACTCTAATAACACACAGTCTTTGATTTCAGAAATATGTTTACAGTTCGAATTCAAATGGAATTTGATGTAAAGTTTGACTCAAATTTTAATTGGAATTTTGGACGATTTTTGTTTCGTTATTAGAAGCATTCGGTAAACTTAATTTACAGTTGTGCTCATAAGTTTACACACCCTGGCTGATTTATGATTTCATGACCATTTTTTCAGAGACTATGAATGATAAGACAAAAACTTTTCTTTCACTCATGGTTAGTGTTTGGCTGAAGTCATTTATTATCAATCAGCTGTGTTTACTCTTTTTAAATCATAATGACAACAGAAACTACCCAAATGACCCTGATCAAAAGTTTACACACCCCAGTTCTTAATACCGTGTATTTCCCCCTTTAACATCAATGACAGCTTGAAGTATTTTGTGGTATTTGTGGATGAGGCTCTATATCTTCTCAGATGGTAAAGCTGCCCATTCTTCCTGGCAAAAAGCCTCCAGTTCCTGTAAATTCTTGGGCTGTCTTGCATGATCTGCACGTTTGAGATCTCCCCAGAGTGACTCAATGATATTGAGGTCAGGAGACTGAGATGGTCACTCCAGAACCTTCACTTTATTCTGCTGTAGCCAATGACAGGTGGACTTGGCCTTGTGTTTAGGATCATTGCCATGTTGGAATGTCCAATTACGTCCCATGCGCAGCTTCCGGGCTGATGAATGCTAATTTTCCTCCAGTATTTTTTGATAACAAACTGCATTCATCTTGCCATCAATTCTGACCAAATTCCCTGTGCCTTTTGTAGCTCACACATCCCCAAACCATCAGCAATCCACCTCCGTGTTTCACAGTAGGTATGGTGAACCTTTCATCATAGGCCTTGTTGACTTCTCTCCAAATGCAGCGTTTATTGTTGTGGCCAAAAAGCTAAATTTCGGTCTCATCACTCCAAATGACTTTGTGGCAGAAGGTTTGAGGTTTGTCTCTGTGCTGTTTGGCGTATTGTAAGTTGGATACTTTGGGGCATTTGCGTAGTAATGGCTATTTTCTGGAGACTCGACCACTCAGCCAGTGGTGTATTTTGGTTTTGTGCTGCCCTAGGCAAGACTAAAATTGGGCGCCCCCCTCCCCCTCCTATGTAAATTTGCCCCACTCCTTCCTTTTTAATGGATGTGACTCCCTCCAAAATTGAAGGACTACAAGTCCCAGCATGAACCCCTGAGATCTCACGAGAGGGGGGTGAGAGGGGGTGGGAGAGAGAGAGAGAGAGGGGAGTGGGTGAGGGAGGGAGGGAGAGAGAGAAAGAGGAGGGATGAGAGAGAGGGGGTGGGTGAGGGAGGGAGAGAGGGAGAGAGAGAGAGGAGGGATGAGAGACAGGGGGTGGGTGAGGGAGGGAGAGAGGGAGAGAGAGAGAGGAGGGATGAGAGACAGGGGGTAGGTGAGGGAGGGAGAGAGGGAGAGAGAGAGAGGAGGGATGAGAGACAGGGGGTGGGTGAGGGAGGGAGAGAGAGGGGGGTGAGAGAGAGAGAGGGGGGGATGAGAGAGAGAGGGGGGTGAGAGAGAGGGGGGATACGAGAGGGGATTAGAGACAAAGAGAGCAGGGGGGATGGGAGAGAGAAAGAGGGGGGATGAGAGATAGTGAAAAAGAGGGGGATGTGAGGGAGAGTGGGTGAGAGAGAGGGGGGGATGAGAGAGAGGGAGAGAGAGAGAGAGGGGGTGAGAGAGAGAGGGGGGTTGGGGGAGAGAGAGAGAGGAGGGGTGAGAGAGAGAGAGGAGGGGTGAGAGAGAGATAGGGAGAGAGAGAAAGGAGAGGTGAAAGAGAGAGAGGTGAGAGAGAGAGAGAGAGAGAGAAAGTGGGGGGTGAGAGAGGCAGCTCTAGCAATCAGTGGCCAATAGAGTCTAAGGTGGAGGGGAGCAGCTTTTTTGACGCCCCCTGCAAAGTGCCGCCCTAGGCCTGGGTCTTGTCGGCCTAGGCCAAAATACAGCACTACACGCAGCCCATCTTTCTTCAAGTGCCTCCTTATTGTGCATCCCGAAACAGCCACACCACATGTTTTCAGAGAGTCCTGTATTTCACCTGAAGTTATTTGTGGGTTTTTCTTTGCATCCCAAACAATTTTCCTGGCAGTTGTGGCTGAAATTTTAGTTGGTCTACCTGACCATGGTTTGGTTTCACCAGAACCCCTTATTTTCCACTTCTTGATTAGAGTTAGAACACTGCTGATTGGCATTCTCAATTCCCTGGATATCTTTTTATATCCCTTTCCTGTTTTATACAGTTCAACTACCTTTTCCCGCAGATCCCACAGACAATTCGTTTTGCTTTCCCCATGACTCAGAATCCAGAAACGTCAGTGCAGCACTGGATGAAAGATGCAAGGGTCTGTCAGGAGTCCAGAAACTCATTTACCTTTTATACACACACACTAATTACAAGCAAACAGATCACAGGTGAGGATGGTTACCTTTAATAGCCATTCAAACCCCTTTGTGTCAACTTGTGTGCATGTTATCAGGCCAAAATCACCAGGGTGTGTAAACTTTTGATCAGGGTCATTTGGGTAGTTTCTGTTGTCATTATGATTTAAAAGAGTAAACACAGCTGATTGATAATAAATGGCTTCAGCCAAACACTAACCATGAGTGAAAGAAAAGTTTTTGTGTTATCATTCATATTCTCAGAAACGTGGCCAAGAAATCATCAATTCTGCCAGGGTGTGTAAACTTATGAGCACAACTGTATACTGTAATTCGGATATTTGGATATATCCGAATAATGAAAAATGTGTCAGAAAATGTATTTGAAATGAAACAAACTGCACATGTCTAACCCTGACCTTGACCCGAGCACTAACCCTGGCACTGACCTAGATCAAACTTTGATCTAGGTATTTTTTTGTATTTTTGTATTTTACTTTTTTATGATTTATTTTATTGTTTAAACACGCTTTTTTTTTTTTTTCTCTGCAAGGAGAGAGAAATAGATACTAAGTACCTCTCTCCTCCATTCACAGAGAAGCAAAACACAGGGGCGGGCTTCACAGTGACTGATCACTGTGATAGCCAATCAGAGGCTATCACACCGTTTAGGTGTCCCAATATATCGGGAGAGATCCTGATCTTTAGTACAGGGCACGGGGCTCTCCGTGAGACCCCGGTCTCTGTGCTGGGAGAGCGTCGTTCTCCCAGCACAAAGGGAGATACGGCAAATATGCGGCCCCACAGGAAAAAAGCCCAGTCCAATGGGGCCGCATATTTGCTTACCGTCAGCACAAAGGGGTTAATCACTTGCTGACTGCCGTACGCATAAAAACGTCCTGTCATCAAGCGGTTATTACAGAATTATGGCTGCAGCCACAATTTTGGTATCATTTTTTTTTTCAGCCAGCTTTTGGTTGTCTTGTAAAAGTGGTCCGGGTAGCTCTATAGCTGCCTGATCACTTTTATGGTACCAAGAATGGAGGACCTCTCCTCCAGCCACCTGCATGGGTTCCCGGGCTCGCCCATTAATCCGCATAGCCCGGGACCATAATAAACAGCCAGGATGTCTTCAAACAGAGGGGATGTTCTTTCCCGCGATGTTCTTTGTGACAGATGAAGTTGGAAGTGATGATCATTTTCCGGTTTCAGAGCTGTCATACCCTGGCCGTAACAGCCAGGAAAGCGGCAGATCGACCACGATCTGTGCACGCTCTATACTTGGCTAGCTGCAGTGGATGGCAGGGGAGACATTGGGGTTCTAATAGACTCTCGATGTCATCATAAAGAGAACCTGCCTCCTGCCCATAAAGCTTAATAAAGGAAAAATATAAAAATAAATAAAAGTAAATAAAAATAAAGCACTCCTAACACCACCATAAACAGCGGAATGCAAATGCACAAAAAGGGAAGGAAATGTACGTAAACAACGATGACATGTGAGATATCGCCATAAACAGAGTGAAAGCAATAATTCTAGGGCCAGTGAGTACATGAAGGTAAGAGGGACACAAGTGCCCTGTGGACTCTAATGCAAGGGGGGGGGGGGGGTTTGGGACCCTAATTTAAGGGGGAATGCTGGGAACTTTTATGTAAGTGGGAGGCTTGGTGAGCAGAAACCCCATTACATCAGAGTTCCCCTTTACAGTCCAAAGCATTCCCCCTTAAAAATACAATGTTGCCGTGTGCGGCTAAAGTCTTTGGGTTTGGCTTGAAGAAAAGGTGGCAACCCTACTTCCTACCCCAGGCCCCCCTAGTAGCTGCATGGGTTGCTATGGCTACTGTTACACCCCTGAAAATATTGATCATTCCCCAATACACTGTATCATATTTCTTAGCACTACAATCACAACAATATCCCGTCTCCTCGCAGGGAAGGAGCGGCACGTGAGGCGTTAATAGGATTATCAGCTCAGAACTTTGCACAGTAGAAAGTAACAATCAGCCGAGCTGACACTTTCTCCTCCGGCTCTTATCGCTGCCGGCTGAGGTCATAGTGAGCCTGAGATCCGTGCGGGGAGTGATTTACGTGCCGATCGCAACATGCCGCGACCTTTGTAGTTTTCTGTGCTGCTCGCACCACAGTCCAAGGCCTCCAATTATACTACAGAGAATGGTGGGGAGATTCCCCGCACTTCAACATTGTGTCATCACTCAGAACACCAGAGTCAAAGACAAAGGACAAAGAGCTGGGGTGGAGGGGGGGGGCGACTGTGGTGGGGACATTAGAGCGTAAGCTCCTCTGATGCGACTGGCTCAGTTTTCTCGATACAGCACTATGGTGTATAGCAGAGCTATATAAATGTATAATAATAATAATAATAGTTTGTGACTGTGGAGGGACATTAGAGTGTAAGCTCCTTTGGGTCAGCAAATGATATGACTGGCTCAGTGATCTTTGTACAGCACTGCGGTATATGTCAGAGCTATATAAATGTATAATAATAGTGTGTGACTGTGGGGGGACATTCGAGTGTAAGCTCCTCTGATGTGACTGGTTCATTGTTCTCAGTACAGCACTATGGTATATGTCAAAGCTATTTAAATGTATGATAATAATATGTGTGACAATAGTGTGTGACTGTGGTGGGACATTAGAGTGTAAGCTCCTCTGGTGCAGAAACTGATATGACTGGCTCAGTGTTTTTTTTTTTTTTTTTATAGTACTACAGTATGTGAAAGCTATTGTATATAAATGTATACAGTGGTGGCTGTTGCTCGATAATTCAGGGGGGGCAGCAAACCAAACGACACCCCCCCCTACCCAAAAGCGGACATGAATGTGGAGAACACACAACCCCCCCCCCCCCAACACCCCCCATCGCAGGAGACGGACGGCCTCTTTACAATAGGAGGCAGATGTCCTGCCCGGGATGACTCTGATCCCCCCCCCCCCTCCTCCTCCCGCCATGTCCAAGCTGGGGAGGGCTGGATGGCTGAGCCGCTGCGGGTGAGCCATCCCTGGAGACAGTGGCGGCTGGTGGGTCGATCTGTCGGCCACTCCTCTGGCCATGCATCTCCTCCCTCCTTCTCCTTGGCCAATAAGATTGCTTCTACTTTCGGTGAATCGGGAAATGGGTCTCACGACCCGCTTCCTGATTGGCTGGGAGGAGAATCAGTGTGACAATAGCGAATGTTCATTTGCTATTGTCACACAACTGCGTGGGCTCAGGGCGCAGTGCTCTGCGCCCCAAGCCTACCCTTTTTTTTTAAGCCGATTAGAGCCTCTGGCTCTAATCACATGCTTCTAAAAAAAAAATAATATATATATATATATATATATATCCCCCATTGGAATCAATGCATCCAGCACCCCACATGTAGATTAGAGGGCTGGACGCATGGATGGGAGGCGACGCCCCTGTGCCCCTAATAGACGGGCTGCCAACGAATGTATATTATTATTATTGTATGACTGTGATGGGATATTAGAATGTAAGCTCCTCTGGGTCAGCAACTGATGTGTAGGGATGGGCGAACAGTTCAGCCCAAGCATGAGTTCAGGCTGAACATTGGCTGTTCGCTAGTTCGACGAACACCTGAATTATCTGGGAGTTTAACCATTTGTTCGGCCCCCTGAAAGACAACAATGCACTGCACCACTGAACAGTGCATTGGAAGCCCTGATTGGCTGAAGCAATGAAAGCTTTGCCCAATCTGGGCACAGAGCACTGTCAGAACCATGACTGGAGAAAGTAATGATGTCTCTATCCAATCATGGCTCATTGCTCTTAGTTCCAACCCACACTATAAAATTGTTCTTGCAATAGCGCCATTTATAGTGTGATATCAGCATGAAGAAAGATAGAACAGGGCTCTGTTCAGTGCTGCTAGAGAGTTTGTGTGCTATTCTGATTCTTTTGTCAGTGTAGAATATCAGTTTAGTGTGAATCTAGTGATAGTTTACTCAGTGTTAATCTAGTGATAGTTTACTCAGTGTGAATCTAGTGAGTTCATTCATTTTTACATTAGTGTCAGTTTATTTTGTCAGTACAGGTTTCCTGCAGTAAATTTCAGTGCGCTAGTGCACGTTTAACGAAGTATATTTCTGTGCGTTACTGCACTTTTAATGCAGTATATTTCAGTGTGTTACTGCACTTTTAATGCAGTATATTTCAGTGCGTTACGTGCCATTTAACACAGTATATTTCAGTGCATTGGTGCACGTTTAACGCAGTATATTTCAGCGTTTTACGTGCCGTTTAATGCAGTATATTTCAGTGCATTAGTGCACGTTTAACGCAGTATAATTCTGTGCATTAGTGCAAGTTTAACGCAGTATAATTCTGTGCATTACGTGCTGTTTAACACAGTATATTTTTGTGCACTAGTGCACGTTTAACGCAGTATATTTCAGTGCGTTACGTGCAGTTTAATGCAGTATTATTCAGTGCATTACAGCATGTTTAACGCAGTATATTTCTGTGCATTACCTGCTGTTTAACGCTGTATATTTCTGTGCACTAATGCACGTTTAACGCAGTATATTTCAGTGCATTACATGCAGTTTAATGCAGTATTATTCAGTGCGTTACAGCATGTTTAACGAAGTATATTTCTGTGCACTAGTGTACGATTAACGCAGTGTATTTCTGTGCGTTAAATGCACGTTTAACCCAGTATATTTCAATGTGTTAAGTGCCATTTAACCCAGTGTATTTCAGTGCGTTAATGCAAGTTTAACACAGTATATTTCAGTGTGTTACTGCACGTATAACTCAGTATCTTTCTGTGCATTAGTGCACATTTAACGCAGTATATTTGAGTGAATTACTACATGTTTAATGCAGTATATTTCTGTGTGTTACTGCACATTTAACGCAGTATAAATCTGTGTGTTAGTGCACGTTTAATGCAGTACATTTCAGTGTGTTACAGCGCGTTTAACGCAGTATCTTTCTGTGTGTTATTGTATGTTTAATGCAGTATATTTCTGTGCTTTAGTGCATGTTGAACGCAATATATTTCAGTGCGTTACATGTCGTTTAACGCAGTATATTTCAGTGCATTAGTGCACGTTCCACACAGTATATTTCTATGCGTTAGTGCATGTTTAATGCAGTATATTTCTGCACATTAGTGTACGTTTAACGCAGTATATTTCAGTGAGTTACTGCATATTTAACGCAGTATATTTCAGTGTATTACTGCACGTTTAACGCAGTATATTTCTGTGCACTAGTGCACGTTTAATGCAGTATATTTCCATGCATTACTGCACCTTTACTGCAGCATATTGCAGTGTGTCAGTTCAGTTTTACTGTAGTATATTGTAGTGTGTCTATGGAGTGTGTCTGTGTAGTGAGTACTCAGGTTAAAGTGCACCAGACGCCACTTTCCATTGATTAAAGTGCATCCACGTACACATTTCCACATCTTTATTACTTTTTGTTAAAAAGCACCCCCCCCCCCCCATCATGTCTGGTGGGCCAACAAGGAGAGGCAGACGGTCCCATGGCACTGTGAGGGGGCCAGCAGTGTTTGTGTCCACAGGCATAGGTGGACGTGGTCAGTCCTCAGGCAGGGCATCCTTTCCTCTGTTTAGTGAAGTTGCCCATGCTATCCAGCCAAGGGATGCAGAGGAGGTTGTGGATGGGCTTACTAAACAATCCCCATCCTCCACAACCTCCTTCACTCAAGCAGAGACTAGTGCGCAGTCCACTGCAACTGCCAGAGTGGCTAACTCTCCCTTCTTATCCACAGCTTTTTCTGTCGTAACCCCAGCATCAGGCATGGAGGAGTCAGCTGAGTTATTTGTACACAGTGTCAGCCACTTGCTCCTTGACGATGCACAGCCATTACTTGATTCAGATGTTGGTTCTGAGGTTGAGGATGGTAGGAACATGAGCCTACAGAGAGGGGAGAACGCTGGTACACAAATTGGCATTCATGTTCCCCCAGCCGCAGCGTATTGCCAAGTTGTCTCCAGTGGTAATGATGATGGAGGAGATGATGATGATGCGGTCACTGACGCGACTTGGGTGCCGGATAGAGCAAAGGAGGAAAGTAAGGGTGAAGTACCATCCCAACGAGGCAGCCATCACGGAAGAGTAGAGAGTAGCCACCCTATTCCATCACATCGTGGAGCTGTTATCTCCCGGCCCACTTCCCACAGCTCAGCTGTCTGGACTTTTTTTAGCACATGTGCAGCACATCAAGTGTGGCAAAAACACCAGCCATTTGGGTACTACATGCTTGACAAGGCATTTAACTTTCCACCACTCAGCCCATTGACAAGAGCACCTGAAATCCACACAAAAGAGACACAATTCTGCTCCTCCTCCTTACTTACCTCAGTCTACCCCCGCTATACCTCATGACCTCTCAGCAGCCTCCGCTGAGAGGGATGATGGTATAACGCAGGGTGTCCCAGGTCCTTTCAGCACATCTACCAGTAGCACACCACCAGTTGTAGACTATAGCTGACAAAATTCTCTGCCCCATCTGCTGCAGCTAAAAAAAAAATACAGTCACTTCCACCCACATGCCCAGCGTATAAATGCAAGCTTATCAAAGCTGCTAGCTTTACAACTTCTGCCTTTCCGTCTGGTGGATTCTGCCCATTCGGTGAGTTTGCAGAATGTGCTGTCCCAGTCAGGTTCCCAGTCGGTGTTTCTTTTCACGTAAGGTCATTCCAGCTCTGTACCATCACGTGGAAGGCAATGTTGTGGCATTGTTGGAAAAGGCAGTCAGCCGCAAAGTCCACATTACTGCTGACAAGCATGGTCAGGGATCCTATATTTAATTCACAGCACACTGGGTAACTCTCCTTGCAATTCGGAAGGATGTAGGACAGGGCTCAGTGCTGCAGCTGTACCCTCTCCTCCTCCTCCTCAATGCCCTACTCTGCTGAATTGTCCTACGAACCACAAGTACCCCCTAAGCGTTCAAGGGACTATTCAATGAGTCAGGCTAAAAGGTGTCATGCAGTGATTCAGTTGGTGTGTCTAGGGGACAGGAACCACACCAAAGCAGAGATTCTTGCAGCTCTGCAGGGGCAGGCCCAGAGGTTGTTCACGCCACACCAGCTGGAGCCAGGAATGGTGGTGTGCGATAATGGAACAAACCTCCTGTCCGCCCTTAGACAGAGAAAGTTGACACGTGTCATTTCCGGCGGCCATATACAGCCATTATTCGGTTGGCTGAAATTCAGCAGTAATTCCACCTGCCCATAAACGGCCTGATTTGTGACATGCCCACCATGTGGAACTCAACTTTGGTAATGCTGCAGCAGCTGCACATGCAGTAGAGGGCCAAGAAGCTGTTTACCAGGGAATGACGCACCTGCACCGGAACTAACGAGCGGGGCCGGTGCAGGCGTATTGACTCCTGGGAGCGATGACGTTCAGCTCCCAGAAGTCATCACAAACAGGAAGAGACGAAGGTAAGTATAATTTCTTAAAAAACAAGGTAAGTAAAGAGAAAAAAAAATTCGGGAGCATTGATTTGTTTTTCAGGGCATTTACAGCAAGCAGATGGGCCAAAGTTGTTTTTGAGCCCGGAACTCCGCTTTAAGAGATGGTTTTCCATCCCCAGAACCCTTGGTAATGGTACGTGACTGGGAGGAGGCAGTTCCTGATACTGTAATCCTCAGTGACACTGAGGAGTCTTCTTCTCATGCCTCCACAAACTTGCAGTGCATGGGGTCCCTCATGTTTCCAAGCCTGTGAAAGGACCCAAGAATACATGGCATTAAGGAGAAGGATCACTGTTGGTTGGCAACCCTCCTTGACCACCGTTACAAGGGGAAAGTCTCAGAACTCATTCCTTCCCCACAGAAGGTGCAGAAGATGAAATCTCTTGAGGACACCTTAAAGGAGCTTTAAAGTCAGAAGGTTTTTTTACCTTAATGCATTCTATGTATTAAGATAAAAAGTCTTCTGTATGCAGCAGCCCCCCTAATACTTACCTGAGCCCCCTCTTTCTCCAGAGATGTCCACGAGTCCCTCGGCCATCTGGGACTCTCCCTCCTGATTGGCTGAGACAGAGCCGCGGTGCCACTGGCTCCCACGGCTGCCAATCAAAGTCACACAGCCAATCAGGAGAGAGAGGAGCGGGGCTGAATGGCAGCTCCATGTCTGAATGGACACACAGAGCTGTAGCTTGGCTCGGGTGCCCCATTGCAAGCTGCTTGCTGTGGGGGGCACTCAACAGGAGGGAGGAGCTAGAAGCAGCGAAGAGGGACCCGAGAAGAGGAAGATCCGGGCTGCTCTGTGCAAAACCAACTGCACAGAGGAGGTACGTATAACTTGTTTTAATTTAAAAAAACTAGACTTTACAATCACTTTTCCCAACTCTGGTAGGTTATAATGTCACGAAAAACGTAGTTTTGAGGCTTCTGTTGGTCAACGGATGAGCAGTGGAGAAGGGGGCTGCCTAAGTGATGCATTTCACAATTTTTTTAGTCCTCGCCGCCCAGGGCTCTCAGCTTTTACAATCCATTGGCAGTGTCTGCATTATATGGTGGGCGATTATCTAGGGGTGAAAACAGAGATGGAGAGCTTTCCATTTGATGATCCACTGGGTGCTAAGTCATGAGAATAGACCACTGGCCAGAACTTGCCCAGTATACAATTGAGCTGCTGGGCTGCCCTGTATCCAGTGTGCTTTCTGAATGGGCATTCATTGCTGCTGGAGGTTTTGTAACTGATAATAGAACGCGTCTGTCCACAGACTCCATGGACCGTCTGACATTTATCAAAATGAGTCAGTCCTGGATTACCAGTAGCTATGAAGCCCCTGATGCCGATGTCACGGATTTAAGTGTTTTTGGTGTGTAGAATCTCTGCAAGACTTCTAGGCTGCCTTGTGTTGTGGGTGTTGATTTCATCTGGAATAATTTTTTGGGGTAGGTTTCATGGGCACAATTAACACCCAAAGACCAATTTTTCAACACCTGTTTGACAGGTGCATATAATTAAAATTTTTGACAGCAAGACCAATTCTTCAATCATCAAGAGTACCTCTATAGGGTTACTGTGTGAAGGCACCTCTAAAACCCAAAGGCCAATTTTCCAAAGGTGTCACCACCGCTGTCATACCCCCCTACACCACCACTGACATCCCCACCAATATGTGATGTCCCCCAAGTTCACCACTGCTGTGTCACCCCCCCCCCCCACCACCACTAACACCCCCACCAATATATGATCTCCCTCAAATTCACCAGCGCTGTGTCATACCCCCCCACACCACCACTGACACCCTCACCAATATGTGATCTCCCCCAAATTAACCGCTGTGTCATACTCCCCCCCCCCCACCACACCACCACTGACACCCCCACCAATATGTGAACTCCCCCAAATTCACCACCGCTGTGTCATACTGCAAATATCACTTTTAGGTGTCTGCAGAAAACTGCATATGTGTCCCCCCCCCCCCTCCGCCAGACCTGATAATTCTCTACTGCCTACCACAAACCTCTCAAGTCTCCCGCAAGTTGCGGGAGTCTCCTGCATTTCGCCCTGCACTCACGGACACCCACGAGCGCAGGGCGATATCCCGGCAGGGCTGAGGACTGCAGTATCAGAGGCGAGCTCAGCTGTCATGACTGAGAACGGAGCCGCTGTTTCCCACATAGTACCGGCTCACAGGCAGAATGATATCAAATGCACTCCCCCTGTTGGAGGAGGAGCCATACAGAGGAAGCACGCGGCTCTTCTCTCTACTGCAGCCGTGTGCTTTCTCTGTATGGCTCCTCCTCTCACAGGCAAAGTGCACTTGATATCATTCTGCCTGTGAGCCGGATCTACGGAGGAAATAGCGGCTCTATTCTAACAGTCTTGACAGCTGAGCTTTGACACTGCCACCCTCAGCCCTGCCGGGATATCCACAGAGCCCAGCATACCACAGAGCCCAGCATATCACAGAGACCGGCACCACAGAGCCCAGCACACCACAGAAACCGGCACCACAGAGTCCAGCAGACCACAGAGACCGGCACCACAGAGCCCAGCATACCACAGAGACTGGCACCACAGAGCCCAGCATACCACAGAGACCGGCACCACAGAGCCCAGCATACCACAGAGACCGGCACCACAGAGCCCAGCATACCACAGAGACCGGCACCACAGAGCCCAGCATACCACAGAGACCGGCACCACAGAGCCCAGCATACCACAGAGACCAGAATAGTCTGCAATATAAGTAGAAAAGGTATGTGCAATAGTGTGTGTAAATTGTTGCAATGTGTTTTTAATACCTAGCTGTGTTCTGTCATAATAAAATGTCACGTCCTTCTTCATACATGTATGAAGAAGGACATGACATTTTCTGTCTGATTTCCCCATAGAGAGCAGCGGGGCTCTGACACCTCCCTCTCTGCACACAGAGCAGAGATGGAGCTGTCACCTGCCTGCTACGCGGGGATCGGCGGATTGATCCTCCGCTGAGCAGCACGGACTCCGTTGACGGAGGCGGACCGTGTGAAAGGACCCTTATATGCATTATATCAGCCTCAGAACCTGTGTAATTCATGTGTCCTGGATTAAAGGGATAAGGTGGCAACCCTACCCCACCTAGACCTGGCAATTTACCATTGTAATGCTCTGGCTTTGTCTGTTTGTGATTTGTATTGCTCTGGTTTTGTTTATTTATGATTTTGTAATGCACTGGTCTTGGTTTGTGATTTATTTTGCACAGTTTAGTTTTTACATTTGTTATTTATATTGCACTTGTTTATAAATTATTGCACTTTTGTTCCTTGTGTCTAAAGATTGTGTAGGGTGTGTCTGGAGGCGGGGCGAGGGTGTTTTTCCTGTGAGGAGGGGCAAGGGTGTGGCTGGAGGCGGGGCAAGGGTGGAGCCTGGAAGGGGTCCTTGATTTATGTTGCCCGGGGGCTCTGAGGGTTCTCAGTCCCGTCTGCCCCTGATAGTAAGGCTTCAAAAACGACACAAATCCATCAGAGAGATAGTAGCAACATTAGGAGTGACCAAATCAACAGTTTGGTACATTCTGAGGAAAGAAGAACACACTGGTGAGCTCAGCAACATAAAAATGCCTGGACATCCACGGAAGACAAAAGTAATGGATGATCGCAGGATCCTCTCTATGGTAAAGAATAACCCATTCACAACATCCAGACAAGTGAAGGACACTCTCCAAAAGGTGAATGTGTCATTGTCAAAGTCTACAATCAAGAGAAGACTTCATGAGAGCAAATACAGAGGGTTCACCAGAAGGTGCAAACCATTCATAAGCCTGAAGAATAGAAAAGCCAGGTTAGACATCTAAAAAAGCCAGACCAGTGGTGGAAAAGCATTCTATGGACGGATTCAACTAAGATTAATCTGTACCAGAATGACGGGAAGAAAAAGTGTGGAGAAGGCTTGGAACAGCTTATGATCCAAAGCACACAACATTACCTGTAAAACATGGTGGAGGCAGTGTGATGGCTTGGGAATGCATGGCTTCCAGTGGCACTGGGTCATTGGTGTTTATTAATGTGACAGAAGACAGAAGCATGAGTTCTGCCAGCCCAGATTCCGCCAAATGCAGCAAAATTGATTGGACGGCGCTTCACAGTACAGATGGACAAGGATCTAAAACACATTGTAAAAGCAACCCAGTAGCTTTTGAAGGAAAATAAGTAGAATATTCTGCAATGGCCGAGTTAGTCACCTAATCTCAACCCAAGTGAGCATGCATTTCAGTTGCTGAAGGCAAAACTAAAGGCAGAAAGACCAACAAACAAAGAACAACTGAAGACAGCTGCAGTTAGAGCCTGGCAAAGCATCAGAAAGGAGGAAACCCAGTCTTTGGTAATGTCCACGGGTTCCAGACCTTAGGCAGTCATTGCCAGTAAAGGATTCTCAACAAAATATAAAAAATGAACATTTTTATTTAAGATTATATTAATTTGTCCGATTACATTTGAGCCCCATGAAAATGGGGGACTGCTTATAAAAATGGTTGCAGTTCCTAAAATTTGTATTTGATATTTATGTTCAACCCCTTGAATTAAAGCTGAAAGTTTGCACTCAAATTAATTTGGATTGTTTTGTTTTAATTTTTTTCTGGAGGCATACAGAGCCAAAAATATGAAAATTGTGCCTGTGTCCAAATATACATGGACCTAACTGTATAAGAGAGACTGCTGTGAGTGGTCTTTACGATAGTTTTATAGAAATGGTCTATGCAAAATAAATAAATAACAGAATTATTACAGGAAAATAGCAGAGAGAGCTGATTGGAGTGTTCTGGAGGTGGGGGGTCCCCCTGTCAGAACACAATAGCTCAGCGGGAGAGATCGGATTGTTAGTACAGCGGCTCCGACCTGAGCTGTCAGGTTTTTTTTTTTCGATGGGTTGAACAAAAAAAACAAACTGACAGTGTGTAATAGGCTTAAGTCAGAGCCTAGACTTAAATCCCATTGACAATCTGTGGAATGACTTGAAGACTGCAGTCCACAAACGGTCGCCATTAAATCTAACTTAACTTGAGCAGTTCTGCAAAGAAGAGTAGAAGAAGAGAAAATATTGCAAACTCTAGATGTGCAAAGTTAGTAGAGACATATCCCAACAGACTAAAGGCTGTCATGAAAGCAAAATGTGGTCCAACAAAATACTGACACAAGGGGCGGGTGATCCTTTTTCCAACTCAGTGATTCTGTTTTTGAATTTTTTTTTCTGACATTTTGGCATTATATCTTTTACTTGGGTGTTATAAGTTGCACTAGTAGATACAGCTGAATGAAACAAAAACTGTGTCTGTCTTCATTTCAGGCTGCAAAGCAACAAAATGTGATTATTTTAAAGGTGGGGGGGTGATTCTTTTCTATACCCAATGTATATATTTTTCCTTTAAAGGCTTACAGTGGGGTTCTTTTGCTTCAGGAAATATTTGTAGCAAGGCTTTCATTCTGAATACTTTATTAACCAGTTGCCGACCGCTTACCGCATATTTACTGCAGTATTGTGGCTCTCCCAGGCAAACCGACGTAAAGCTACGTCAGTTTTAAGGTAGCTAGGGGGCGAGCGCGTGCGCCGGTGGCGCGCTACCGCCCCCGCTTATCAGCTGGGACTCCGATGCACGGGGGAGCGGGCTCCAATTGCCGCCTGACACCCACGATCGCTCCCTGCTGAGAGAGAAGAACGGTCAGCTGTTGTAAACACAGCTGACCGTTCTTCTCTCTGGAATGATCACAGAGCTCCTGTGATCCTTCTATATAGGATCACTGGTCTCTATGGTCCTTCCACAAGCCACGCCCCACCCACAGTTAGAAACACGCCCCTAGGTACACATTTAACCCCTTGATCACCTATACTGTTAACCCCTTCTCTGCCAGTGTCATTATTACAGTGACAGTGCATATTTTTAGCACTGATTACTGTAGTAATGTCACTGGTCCCCCCAAAGTGTCAAAAATGTCAGTTAGGGGTCCAATCTGTCCTCCGCAATGTCGTAGTACCGCTAAAAATCGTGGATCACCGCCATTACTAATAAAAAAAATCTTTCCCGTAGTTAGTAGACGCAATAACTTTTGCGCAAACCAATCATAATACGCTTATTGTGATTGTTTTTACCAAAAATATGTAGCAGAAAACAAATTGGCCAAAAATGTTAAAAAATTTTGATTTTTACATTTTTTTTTGAGAATTTCATATAAAAGAATGTGAAAAATATTGTAATCTTTTCAAAATTGCGCTCTTTTTTTAGTCATAGCGCAAAAAAAATAAAAAATCGCACAGGTGATCAAATCCCACCAAAAGAAAGCTCTATTTATGGGGAAAAAAGGACGTCAATTTTGTTTGGGTACAGCGTCGCACGACCGCGCAATTGTCCGTTAAAGTCACGCAGTGCCGAATCGCAAAATAGGGCCTGGTCATTGAGCAGCCAAATCCTCCGGGGCTAAAGTGGTTAAAGAAATCCAAGCTTTATGGGCCTACAGTGGGGTTCTTTTGCTTCAGAAAATATTCGTAGCCAGGCTTTCATTCTGAATACTTTCTTAATAACTTGAGGCATGACGTCTGATCATCGATAGCTGCTGCATGCTTGCTTCAGGCCAGTGAATCACCAAGTGTTGAGGCCAGATTCAGCCAGAAGGCTAGCATTTTCAGATAGCAGTCACTGCCTCCATATTCTTCGGAGTAGAGGCTCCTCTAGGATGGATTTTTAGGAAGATGTAATGATCTGTTTATGCTGATCCAGTAATAAAGTAACAGCCTCCCCGCAGCGTGCTGCATATCTGACCCCAGTTCTCACACTCCATCAGCATTAGAGGCCTCTGCTTGCCTGACACATAGAAGGAACACAAGTCCCTTGGTAAAGGGTCTCCTCCAGATGTTCCTGGAAGGTGGAGTCCCTCATTCTTCTTTAATGGGGGACACTCTCCCCACCCCATTTGGAGCTCAGCACCCCCTGAGACTCCTCAACCTCTGCATTGTGTGGGAACCTCCAGATGAGACCAGAAAAGGCCTAGACTTTGGATAATTCACCTATTACTGAACGTCTAACCCCCTCCGTCTTCCTGAGCTCCTCACACATCTGTGGCCCCAGGGGACCCCTAGAAGATGGAGAGGAATCTGACATTCTTTCACGGTCAGTGTTAATGAGGCATGCCGCACTGCGCCGATATCTGTGTCAGAATCGTCCTCCCTCGGAGGGTTACACTACACAGACTTTGTGGATAAGCGTAGCCCAGCACTCAATAACTAGTCCCTACACTAATAAAAGTGAATGAAGACCCACTAACCACTTTACCACCGGAGGATTTTGCTGTCTTACGTCTGGGCCACTTTTTGCGATTCGGCACTGTGCGACTTTAACTGACAATTGCGCGGTCATGCAAAAACAAAATTTACGTCCTTTTTTTCCCACAAACAGAGCTTTCTTTTGGTGGTATTTGATCAACTCTGCGATTTTTATTTTTTGCGATATTACTAAAAAAATGCGATAATTTTGAAAAAATAACAATATTTTTCTACTTTGACAGTTAAAAAACATGCAATATATTCAATTTTTGTCATATATTTAGGCCAAAATGTATTTAGCTACATGTCTTTGACAAAAAAATTCTCAATGAGCGTATTTTTAACCGCTTTAAGACCGGAAGATTTTACCCCATTCCTTACCAGGCCATATTTTGCGATTCGGCACTGCGTTAATTTAACGGGCAATTGCGCGGTCGTACGACGCTGTACCCAAATTAAATTGAGGTCCTTTTTTTCCCCCACAAATAGAGCTTTCTTTTGGTGGTATTTGATCACCTGTGCGATTTTTACTTTTTTGCGCTATAAACAAAAAAACAGCGACAATTTTGAAAAAATAACAATATTTTTCACATTTTTTTATATGAAATTCCACCCCAAAAAAATGTAAAAATCTAAATTTTTTAACATTTTAGGCCAATTTGTTTTCTGCTACATATTTTTGGTAAAAAAAATCGCAATAAGCGTATTTTGATTGGTTTGCGCAAAAGTTATTGCGTTTACTAACTAAGGGAAAGATTTCTGTCATTTTTGGTGTTTTTTTTTTTTAACAAGTAATGGCGGCGATCTGCGTTTTTTTTTGCGGGACTGCGACAGTGCGGCGGACAGATTGGACCCTTGACTGACATTTTTGACACTTTTGGGGGTACCAGTGACATTACTACAGTAATCAGTGCTATACATATGCACTGTTACTGTAAAAATGACACTGGCAGGGAAGGGGTTAATTTTTGTTGGAGAGGGAGGGGTTAATGTATGCCTGGTGTTTACTGACATGTGTGTGGGGGGAGGTGACTGAGTGACACAGGGACAGATCGCATGTTCAGCTATGCTGAACCCTGCAATCTGACCCTGCCTGTCACTTAGGAGATCCGCCCACTTTGTTTACACAAGCGGGCGGATTTCCACACTCGATTCCCAGACGATCGGGGAAGAGCAGCGGTGATCACCGCCGCTCCTCCCCTGGCCCGACTCCCGCTGTGACTGAATACAGCGGGAGCGAGCCTCCAGCGGCGCGCGCGCGCCGCTGAGAGAGGGGAATTGCTGGTGACGTAGGTCTACGTCGTCAGACGTTATCGAGCCGCTGTGCCGCAGTAGCAGCACAGTGAGCAGACGTAAAGTGGTTAAACAAGTTCATGTTCATGTGCTGAGATTGTAGAATTTCAAATACCTTTTATGTCGATTTTTTTGTTGCTGTAATTTGTACCCCCACACCTCACTGTCTGATATTAGGATGGAGATTACTAATGTGTCCTACATAAGCAAGACATTCCATTTCTTTACGTACACTATATTACCAAAAGTATTGGGACGCCTGCCTTTACACACCCATGAACTTTAATGGCATCCCAGTCTTAGTCCGTAGGGTTCAATATTGAGTTGGTCCACCCTTTGCAGCTATAACAGCTTCAACTCTTCTGGGAAGGCTGTCCACAAGGTTTAGGAGTGTGTCTATGGAAATGTTTGACCATTCTTCCAGAAGCGCATTTGTGAGTTCAGGCACTGATATTGGACAAAAAGGCCTGGCTCGTAGTCTCCGTTCTAATTCAAGTAAAGGTGTTCTATCGGGTTGAAGTCAGAACTCTGTGCAGGTCTGTGCATGGATGAGTGAGTTTGGGGTGGAGGAAAGTGACTGGCCTGCACAAAGTCTTGACCTCAACCAGATAGAACACCTTTGAGATTAATTAGTGCACAAACTGCGAGTCAGGCCTTCTCTCTCAGTGCCTGACCTCACGAATTCGCTTCTGGAAGAATGGTCAAACATTCCCATAGACACACTCCTAAACCTCGTGGACAGTCTTCCCAGAAGAGTTGAAGCTGTTATAGTTGCAAAAGGTGGGCCAACTCAATATTGACAAAGACTGGGATGCCATTAAATTTCATGTGCGTGTATAAGCAGGCATCCCAATACTTTTGGCAATATAGTGTATGTAGAAATTGTAGGTTGTAATGAAAAATATGAACTTAACTATTGGATAAAATTCATAAAAATCTGTACACAGAATAAGCACAGATCCCAAGCATAGGATAAATGTTAACGCGTTTCACAAAGGAAGCACTTAGTCATAACAACTGTTATGACTAAGCTCTTCCTGCGTGAAACGCGTTACTATTTATCGGCTGTTATCCTATGTTTGGGATCTGTGTTTGTTCTGTGTATGGATTTTCATAGATTTAATCCAATAAAGTTTATATTTTCCATTACATCAGAGTTCAGTCAACCTACAATTTTAACATACATAGAGTGCCACAATCACGGATGAGACCAGCACCCGATTGTGTGGTGTGGCGGCATACATAGGAAGAGCTCACCTGGAGCGATATTTGTTCTGTGGCTTTGGATATTCACTTTCTTTACCCGGGACCACAAACAGTGTAACGTGGGGGGCCGCTATCAATCATGGTGATGTCACAGTAGGATACGTTCTTCTTTTCCCCAGGACTGCAAAGAGTATACCATGGGGCCGCTGTCAATCGCAATGACATCACAGAAGAACACTCCCTTCCTTTCTCCAGGACCTCAAAGAGTGCCCCCTGTGGGCCTCTGTCAATTGTGATGATGTCACAATAGGACATTACTCTCTTTCTCCCAGAGCTGCTATAAATCATATTGATGTCACAGCTGGACCTCCCCTTCTTTTCCCTAGGACCTCAAAGACAGTAACATGGGGCCCCTGTTATTTATGATGACATCACAGCAAGACGTTCCTTTCTCCATGACCCTTGCAGACCACTGTCAACCATGATACATTACAGCAGGACTTTTTCCTTCTTTTCCCAGGGCTGCAAAGAGTGAAACGTGGGGCCACTGTTAATCTTGATGACATCACAGCTGGATGTTTCCTTCCCTTCCCCAGGACCACAAAGATTGTAATATGGAAGCCATTGTCAATCACAATAACACCACAGCAGGACACTCCCTGATTTTGCCCAGGCCCGCAAAGGTTGTGTCAATCAGTGTTTGTATTCAGTTGGTCATAGATAATTCAAATATCAGCCAGTGTAGCAGGAACCAGCTAAGATTCGAACTGTGTGTGGGCAGCAGTGCTGTATTTTGGCCTAGGCAAACAAGGCCCAGGCCTAGGGCGGCACTTTTCAGGGGGGCAGCAAAAAAGCCGCCCCCCCCCTCCTCCTGAGACTTTATTGGCCACTGGTTGCTAGAGCCGCCTCTCTCACCCCCTCTCTCTCACCCCCCTCTCTCTCACTTACCCCCCTCTCTCCCTCTCTCACCCCCTCTCTCTCTCACCCCCTCTCTCATCCCCCTCTCTCTCTCTCTCATCCCCCCTCTCTCTCTCAAATTCCCCCCCTCTCTATCATCCCCCCTCTCTCTCGCTCTCTCTCTCATCCCCCCTCTCTCCCCCCTCTTTCTCTCATCCCTCCTCTCTCATCCTCTCTCTCACTCTTTGATCCCTCCCTCTCTCTCATCCCCCCTCTCTCTCTCTCACCCCCTCTCTTTCATCCCCCTCTCTCTCTCCCTCACCCCCTCTCATCCCTCTCTCTCCCTCCCTCACCCACCCCCTCTCTCCCTCACCCACTCCCTCTCTCCCTCACCCACCCCCTCTCACCCCCCCCCCTGAGAGATCTCAGGGGTTCATGCTGGGACTTGTAGTCCTTCAATTTTGGAAGGAGTCACATCCATTAAAAAAGGAGTGGGGCAAATTTACAAAGGAGGGGGGGGGCGCCCAATTTTAGTTTGCCTAGGGCACCACAAAACCAAAATACACCACTGGTGGGCAGGCTGAATGTACCCAGGGCCAGGACAAGGGGTGGGCAGGAGGGAAAGCTGCCCTGGGCGCAGTGGTTTACCATATGGATGGGGGCCCAAGTGACCTCACTCTGATACAAGGCATTTTGACTAGCAGATGACTACTGGGGGTAGCATCCCCTAAGCTCACAAATAATTAAGGGGAATGGGGGCGCAGTTTGGCTTCTTCTTTGCCCTATACACTGGATGACCTTGTCTCTGCACTGAATGTACCAAGCTGATAGATCGATCAACTTGGGTACAACCAGCTTGCCCGATTAACTTGCAAATATCACTAGGGGCTGCTATAGCAACTAGCAATAATCACTGTCTTCTCCATGCGGAGACAGATTGCCCTGCCCGGAGCAGACAATTCAGTGGTGACTCTAGAAACAAAATATAGGGCGGGCACATAAGGGAGGTGCAGCCTTTTTATGGGGCATCAGAGCAGCCTCGGGGGGCATTTGCCCCCCTGCCCCTTGGCCCAATCCTCCCCTGCTGAACTACATATAAAAATAGTGAGCATCTCAAAAGAAGCAAAAGAATGTCTTGAGTTTCATTCTGCTATCTGGAGAAGAATATTGTTGGAAGGAAAAGAAAAGAGTAGCAAAAAAAAAAAAATGTGGTAAGAGAATGTGAAAAGCTATGTAAAAGCTAATAAAAAAGGAGGATGGAGGTTGTGGAGAGAGGGGTATCAGAGACCACAATCTAATTAAAACTGTATATTGTAATTAAATCAGGAAAAGAGCTCGGAATTTGGAGGTGTCCTTGTATATCATCCAGTCCACCCGCATGTTTTGAAAATGTTCTGTTCTGTCGTTATCATTCCCTGAACATGGCATTGGTCTGATGAATATCTGGTGGGGGGAAGTCATTTCATGCACAGTATGGTTGTGGCTTTATGGATTGGGAAGAAAAAGTACATTGGACATTTATTATAGCAAAGGTTAAAATTCTTCCAGTGAGTCAACCCAAGAAAAAGGGGAGCCAGAGTCCACAGGCACATCATTGATAGGCGCCACTGTTTGCAGCTGATTGATAGGACAATTTTCCAACATGTCCCTTTGACAGAAGTCCCTTATCAATCAACTTTTTCCGCGGAGCCAACACACTAATGCCCCATACACACGTGCAGATTATCTGCAGACTTTTGTCTGCAGACTTACCAAAACCATATAATATGAGGTCAAACCTAAACACTTTCAATTTGTATGCAATCCGGCAGGCCCTTGCACTACATAGAAAAGGTAAGTCTGCAGACAAAAGTCTGCAGATAATCTGCACGTGTGTATGGGGCATAATCAAACTAAAAAACCAAGAACTGCCCCCACCAACTGGACTTTGAAGCAAGGAGCATTGGAGCGCAACATATGTCAAAATAAGGCCAAAATAGGTGGGTCAATTTTTGTACTGCTGATGTGTTGGTCAGGCAACGCACTGGCGCCTTTGCAGCCATAGTGCTATATGTTGGGTGTTCAGTGTGCCCCTGTACCTTTAGGAAGGGGTGGGCTCCCTCCAGCCCATCTGCCCTATATCTATCCATCTGACTGCATGTGTTTCTACTGTGGAGCCTCTTAAAAGTTAGAGGTATATGTATTTGCAAATGTGTGCAGACTAAACCCCTGTTTTTAGCACATACTGTTAGACAGGTCATTTTGGTTGGTTGCAGGCTGGTCGGTAAGTAGAGCTTGGAATTTTCCTTGGCCTTTTTTTGAAAGGCAAGAGTGGACCTAATGGGGAACTAATGCCTCAGCTTCCCCAATCAGGCTTCACCCACTGTTAGCACCACTGGTTGGTAGGTGGCTGTTGGCTATCCTTAACAACCATTTACTTGGGTAGGAGATAGTGGCAGCAAATATGCAGCTCTGCTACACAACGTACAGAGACAGGCACTCCACCTGTCTATGTACACCAAGTTAAAGATGGCCTTAATTACCTCCAGGTTCATTATCTGCAAATTGGTGGTAAATATTTGCTAGTTTGGTGCAGTAATAGGACCACTTTGAAAAAGTGGGGCTATTACGAACTACCTGAACGTGCCGCATTTATCAATAAACGGAAGGCGGGGTTATTTCAAGTTGGCACAGGCTTTATTAACCACTTGCCGACTGCCGCACGACTATTTACGTCGGCAGTCAGCCCCTCACAGGCAAAGTGATGTAGGGCTACGTCACTAGCCTGTAAGGGTTTTGGGAGCGAGCGTGCACCGCCGGATGCGCGCTCCCGCTCGGTCCTGGACCCCCCCGCGCATGTGCATGGGCACTCGCGATCGTCCGTGACAGTGGGAGAAAGGCAGGGGGCTAGTGTAAACAAAGCCGCCTGTCGGTCTCCCCTGTGTAAGAATGGTGATCAAACGGTTCTACTATGTAGGACCGTTGATTACTGTTCTTACACATCAAGCCACAGCCAATCACAGTTAGAAACACGCCCCTAGGGACACACTTAACCCCTCCCTCTCAAAAAAAAGTTAACCCCTTCACTGCCAGTGTCATTTTTACAGTAACAGTGCATATTTATAGCACTGATTACTGTAGTAATGTCACTGGTAACCCCAAAAGTGTAAAAAATGTCAGTCAAGGGTCCGATCTGTCCGCCCCAATGTCGCAGTCCCGCAAAAAAAATCACAGATCGCCGCCAGTACGCGTTAAAAAAAAAACAACAAAAATGACAAAATTCTTTCCCTTTGTTAGTAAACGCGATAACTTTTGCGCAAACCAATCAAAATACGCTTTTTGCGATTTTTTTTACCAAACATATGGTAAAAAAAAATTGGCCTAAAATGTTAAAAAATTTAGATTTTTACATTTTTTTGGGGGGAATTTCATATAAAAAAATGTGAAAAATATTGTTATTTTTGCAAAATTGTCTCTCTTTTTTTGTTTATAGCGCATGATCAAAAAATTGCACAGGTCATCAAATACCACCAAAAGAAAGCTCTGTTTGTGGGAAAAAAAGGACGCCAAATTCGTTTTGGTACAGCATCGCACGACCGCGCAATTGTCCGTTAAAGTCACACAGTGCCAAATCGCAAAATAGGCCCTGGTCAGGAAGGGGTAAAATCTTTCGGGGCTTAAGTGGTTAAGGGACCAGACCGCTGGAAAAGAGTCACTAAAGGACTTTCCTGAAACCTATCCATTGCAACATACAAATGATATAGCCCCGCCCCCATCTCCACCCACAAAACCAGTTTAAATCTATAAAAGGAAGTGAGACCCGCCCCATTCTATGGAAGTAGTGGAGGCTCATTCAGCTAGGTCCATTTCTACGTCTCTATGTTCAGAGTAGCGCAGTCAGAATGTCTATGGAGACCATCAGCAAAGCAGCAGGCTGGTTGTTGCAGCACAACAAAGAGCAGTCACTTCAAGGACTAAGAGGTCCTCCACAGTTCAATAGGACTATGGGACAACAATTCTAAATGCTTGGTGTCCTCGGACAGGGGAATCCAAAGTGAAACTAAAAAGACAGGCAAACAAGAAGGCGCAAGCACCTAGTGCATTACCAAAAATTAATTGAAGTGAATAAAACTAGTAAAAGTGGATACTCACAAAGGTGCAACTTGTAAAGCCAATGAACCACAAGATGCCATACAGTGCAGGAGCATGTACTCCAATGACACCCAGCTGTGGTGTCAAGCTGATTGATAGTGCATTATAGCCCTCCCTGTTTAGCTTGTTAGATATCACATTTGGAGAATCAATAGCAAATTATAGGAAGGCGCCTGGCTCTTTTTAAAGATATATCTGAACCTGCTGCCCTTTTAATTGTGAAAACAATATAAAATATGGGACGTAGATGAAAAAGGCGCTGGTGATCTTTTATATTTACTGGAATAAAACTTGTTCAGGGTAGCACGTGTATTAAATATGTATTAAAAGTGCTTATTAGTGAATAAATTATTATAATTAAAGGTAATAGATATATTTTAAAGTGCACAACTCAAAATTAAAAAATATTTCTGTTGCTTATTGGTAAATAAATATATAAATAGTTATATATAAATAAATAGATAAATAAATATATTGTACATGCAACAAGCAAATCAATTATATAAATATATAATATTCCGTGCAGCAAGCAAATAAAAGTGCTTAATAGTGCGTGCATAAAAAACTCATCAAATATAAACGGATATATTCGTGCTCTCCAGTGAGAAATAATTATATAGCAAGTGTCTCTGCAATTCGTGCAAAAAATATGCTCCTTAAAGTGCTTCAGGTGGTGGGGTGTGACACACGTGGCCTCTTACCAGCTTCCAATGAGTCACAATGACTCCCAACGCCTGTGATCCCTTTAATTGGGTGGATCAGACCTCTCCTCGATATCTTTTGGGATGGATATCTGCTCCTACATTAGGCATGTATGGACCATATAGTCCACATAAAGATAAACAAAAAAAAGCCTCCAATAGTGAAATATTGTATGCTTTATTTGAAAATTAATAAAAAGGTATACAGTTGGTCCCTTACTATTAGTTGTGCCCTCCTGGCACTGGGCAATTCGGCAGTACACAAAATCTTTCAGTAGTGGGGAATCGTATCCGAGGATCTGCAGCTTCCTCTTAGTTTTCCTCTCACTGTGCTGTGTGCGGCAGTCGGCGAGCGTCCCTGCCTCTGCTACGAATGCCTGTGTGTTTTGCTTCCGGGTTTGTCAGTAACCACAATGCATTTCGCATCTGTGCGTCATCAGGCGGCACAGATGCGAAATGCATTGTGGTTACTGACAAACCCGGAAGCAAAACACACAGGCATTCGTAGCAGAGGCAGGGACGCTCGCCGACTGCCGCACACAGCACAGTGAGAGGAAAACTAAGAGGAAGCTGCAGATCCTCGGATACGATTCCCCACTACTGAAAGATTTTGTGTACTGCCGAATTGCCCAGTGCCAGGAGGGCACAACTAATAGTAAGGGACCAACTGTATACCTTTTTATTAATTTTCAAATAAAGCATACAATATTTCACTATTGGAGGCTTTTTTTTGTTTATCTTTATGCGGACTATATGGTCCATACATGCCTAATGTAGGAGCAGATATCCATCCCAAAAGATATCGAGGAGAGGTCTGATCCACCCAATTAAAGGGATCACAGGCGTTGGGAGTCATTGTGACTCATTGGAAGCTGGTAAGAGGCCACGTGTGTCACACCCCACCACCTGAAGCACTTTAAGGAGCATATTTTTTGCACGAATTGCAGAGACACTTGCTATATAATTATTTCTCACTGGAGAGCACGAATATATCCGTTTATATTTGATGAGTTTTTTATGCACGCACTATTAAGCACTTTTATTTGCTTGCTGCACGGAATATTATATATTTATATAATTGATTTGCTTGTTGCATGTACAATATATTTATTTATCTATTTATTTATATATAACTATTTATATATTTATTTACCAATAAGCAACAGAAATATTTTTTAATTTTGAGTTGTGCACTTTAAAATATATCTATTACCTTTAATTATAATAATTTATTCACTAATAAGCACTTTTAATACATATTTAATACACGTGCTACCCTGAACAAGTTTTATTCCAGTAAATATAAAAGATCACCAGCGCCTTTTTCATCTACGTCCCATATCACATTTGGAGAGGCTGGTCCATAAGGGGCGCAGGGGCGCCGCCCCCCTAATTTGCATGCGGAGTTGCATGCGGGGAGCCGGACTCACAGGTTTCTATGAGTTTTTTTTTTTACTTTCAAGCACATGATTAGAGCCTAAGGGTCGAATTGGCTTGAAAAAGGTTAGGCTCTGTGCCCTGAACCCACCCACTTGTGACACTAGTGAATCAATATTCACTACTGGTTTCCAGCTTCTCCTCTCAGCCAATCAGGACAGGAGGCGGATCTAAAGAAGACCGGGTTGGCCAGGAGGAAAGCCTGGGAAGCTGCGGAGCCATGACCCAGGAGGGGGGAGTGCGGACCTGGGAGGGGGGGTTTGTTTGGTATCACATCAGGAGCGGCCAGTCCAATGTTTGTAGGTAGGGTTGCATGTGGCGGGGTGCCGGACCCATAGGTTTCTATGAGCTTTTTTTTCCCCCAATTACATGATTAGAGCCTGCTTGAAAAAGGTTGGGCTCTGCGCCCCAAACCCACCGACTTGTGACACTAGCGAATCAATATTGGCTATTGGTTTCCGGCTTCTCCTCCTGGCCAATCAGGACAGGAGGTGGCTCTAAAGAAGACTGGGTTGGCCGGGAAGAGAAGCCAGGGAAGAAGCGGCGCCGTGACCCTGAAGAGGTGAGTATGGACCTGGAGGGGGGGGGGGGAGTTTGGTATCACATCAGGAGCCGCCAGTCCAAGGGTTGAATGCGGGGTGCCAGAACCATAGGTTCCTATGAGTTTTTTTTTTTTCAAGCACATGATTAGAGCCTGAGGCTCTAATTGGCTTGAAAAAGGTTGGGCTCTGCCACCCTGAACCCACGACTTGTGACACTAGCGAATCATGATTCGCTATTGGTTTCCGGCTTCTCCTCCCGGCCAATCAGGACAGGAGGTGGATCTAAAGAAGGCTGGGTTGGCCGGGAGGAGAGGCCGGGGAAGCCGCAGCACCGCGACCCTGGAGGGGTGAGTATAGGCCTGGGGAGGGGTTTTGTTTGGTATCACATCATGAGCGGCCAGTCCAAAAGGGGCACAAGGGCACCGCCCTCCTAGTTTGCATGTGGGGTTGCATGCGGGGTGCTGGACCCATAGGTTTCTTTCAGGTTTTCTTTTTTAATTCAAGCACATGATTAGAGCCAGAGGCAGTTATGACAGACAGGTCCCAGCGAATCCCATACCTGTACAGCGGTTCGCAGGAGTGATCCTGGGGGGTGCACTCACCAGCAGGGAAGCCGATCTGCAGGGCCGGTCACCGCGACTGCCGCTGGGCACCAGCAATCGCTCCCTGTGAAGAGAGAACGGCGGTCTGCTGTTGTAAACACAGCAGACTGTTGTTCTCTCTGGAATCAATACAGAGATCCTGTGATCCTCCTATTTAGGAACACGGGTCTCTGTGTTAATTTCACATGCCCATCCCCCATACAGTTAGAAAACACCCCCTAGGCTCACATTTAATTGTTTGTGATCGCCCCTGGGTTAATCATTTCCCTGCCAGTGCCATTACAGTATTACAGTAACAGTGCATATTTTTAGCAATGATTACTGTAGTAATGTCACTGGTGTTATAAACACAGCAGATTTGTTCTCTCTGGAATCAATACAGAGCTCCTGTGATCCTCCTATTTTGGAACACAGGTCTCTGTGATCATTTCAAAAGCCCAAACCCCATACAGTTAGAATCACTCCCCTAGGCTTACATTTAACCCCTTGATCCTCCAGTGTTAACCCCTTCCCTGCCAGTGTCATTACTACAGTAACAGTGCATATTTTTAACACTGATTACTGTAGTAATGTCACTGGTCCCCCCCCCCCCAAAAGTGTAAAAAATGTCAGTTAGGGGTCCGATCTGTCCGCCGCAATGTTGCAGTCCCGCAAAAAAAAATGCTGATCGCCGCCATTACTAGCAAAAAATAAATAAATAAATAAAAATGACATAAATCCTATCCCTTTGCAGACGCGATAACTTTTGCGCAAACCAATCAAAATACGCTTATTGGGATTTTTTTTTTACCAAAAATATGTAGCAGAAAACAAATTGGCCTAAAATGATAAAAAAAAAATTGTTTTTTTTTTAATGGGAATGTTATATCGCAGAAAGTGAAAAATATTGCTTTTTTTTTTTTTTTCGGAATGTTCGCTTTTTTTTTTTGTTTATAGCGCAAAAAATAAAAATCGCAGAGGAGATAAAATACGACCAAAAAAAAGGACATCAATTTTATTTCTGTACAGCGTCGCATGACCGCAATTGTCAGTTACAATAACAGTACCGAATCGCAAAAAATGGCCTGGTCATTAAGGGGGAAATGTACCGGTCCAGGAATGGTGAGGGTCATCACAGAGGACAAGGGGGCGCTCTTTACGTCTAGAGCAAAATAGATTTTGTCTCCAAATACGGAAAGGTTTCTTCACCGTAAGAGCTGTGAAAATGTGGAATAGACTCCCTCCAGAGGTGGTTCTGGCCAGCTTAATAAATTGCTCTAAAAAAGTCCTGGATTCTTTCCTAGGTGTACATAATATAATAGTATTTTTTTCCTCTGCTGTAGCAAATTGGATCATGCTTTGCTGGGGTTTTTCGCCTTCCTCTGGATCAACTGCGGGTATAGGATTGTGTATATGGGATTGTATGGTTGGGTTTTCTTGACTGTTTTTTTATTGGTTGAGCCAGATGGTCTTTTTTCATCCTGACTATGTTACGTACTGACGTAAATACGCGGCGGGTGGTCCGGAAGTGGTAAAACTGTCTCTGTGGGTGGAGATAGGGGCGGAGTTATATCATATGTATGCTGCTATAGTTTAGCGCTAGGAAAGGAAAATTAAAGTAAGTATTTGATACAATTTTCAGTTTTTATGAATTCCCTTGGCTGTATGAACATTCATCACTGATACTGGACACAGCAGCTATAGACGATGGGGGCTTTTTTTAAAAATAAATGTTAACCACTTGCCGCCTGCCGCACGACTATTTACTGCGGCAGTCAGCCCCGTACAGGCAAAGGGACGTAGTACTACGTCGCTGGCCTGAGAGCCTCTAGAGGGCGAGCACGTGCCGCTGGGGGCGCGCTCCCGCCTCCACTCGTTGCCTGACGTGTCCGTGCGTGTGACCGGCGGACCCGATATCCACTGGTCATTCGCGATCTCCCGGTGGAGAGGGAGAAAGGCAGGCGGCTGATGTAAACACAGCCGCCTGTCATTCTCCCTGATCTAACTGCAGAGATCATACGACCCTACTATGTAGGATCATATGTCTCTGTGGTTACATCACAAGCCACGCCCCTTTAAAGTTAGAATCACACCCCTAGGGACACACCTAAGCCCTGCATCACCAATAAAGTTAACCCCTTCCCTGCCAGTGTCATTTTTACAGTAACAGTGCATAAGTATAGCACTGATTACTGTAGTAATGTCACTGGTACCACCAAAAGTGTCAAAAATGTCAGTCAAGGGTCCGATCTTTCCACCGCAATGTCGCAGTCCCGCAAATAAAAAATCGCAGATCGCCGCCATTACTCGTTTAAAAAAAAAAACAATAAAAATGACAGAAATCTTTCCCTTAGTTAGTAAACGCAATAACTTTTGCGCAAACCAATCAAAATACGCTTATTGCAATTTTTTTTACCAAACATATGTAGCAGAAAACAAATTGGCCTAAAATGATTAAAAATTTTGATTATTACATTTTTTTGGGGGAATTTCATATAAAAAAATGTGAAAAATATTGTTATTTTTTCAAAATTTATGCTCTTTTTTTGTTTATAGCGCAAAAAGTAAAAATCGCACAGGTGATCAAATACCACCAAAAGAAAGCTCTGTTTGTGGGAAAAAGAGGACGTCAATTTCATTTGAGTACAGCATCGCACGACCGCGCAATTGTCCGTTAAAATCACGCAGTGCCGAATCGCAAAATAGGGCCTGGCTTAAGTGGTTAATTAAAGAATAAGATTTATATACCACGCAGACTTTCATATACGGCTCTGCAGAAGTTCCAGAAGGTTGGGACTCCAGAAAAGGTCATTTCATGGAGATTGTTCTGATCCTGGGTGATTCCTGCTCACAATACTCAGTGACTTTTATTTCATACAAATGCATCCTGTCTTTGTTGGAGGAGGTGAAAATGATCCAAACGTGGAAACGCCCGGCGTGAGAACTCGCTAACAATGTAGAAGGGGATCCGCCGGGCGGGAACTAAAACTTAATAACGTTACATCAACGACTAAGATAAATGGAAATTCTATGGAATCATTCTGTAACAAACAAGGTAAAGTAGATGTAAACCCAATCATTAAAATCCCATAGAAGCTTTAAGATGTTAATACATATTTTTTAACATCCTAAAAACTATTTTCAATCTTTTTTCATTAAAATAATCCCTGGTGATGCCGAGATGTAGGTTCTTGTTCAGGGCATTTCATGGGGTGACAACACTCAATCCCTGTCTCCAAACTGTGCTCCTGCGTTGTCACCCTGCTCCATACCTCCCAACAGGCCCAGATAGGGCAGGACTTTCCCGCATTTTCACCTTTGTCCCGTGGTCCTGGTGTACAGGGGCTTTGTCCCACATTATTATTATTTCAGGTACTTATATAGCGCTGTAAATTTACACAGCACTTTACATATACATTGTACATTCACATCAGTCCCTGACCTCAAGGAGTGTACAATCTAAGGTCCCTAACTCACATTCATACATACATAGTAGGGCCAATTTTTATACAGGATCCAATTAACCTACCAGCAAGTCTTTGGAGTGTGGGAGGAAACCGGAGTACCTGGAGGAAACCCACACAGGCACAGGGAGAACATGCAAACTCCAGGCAGGTAGTGTCGTGGTTGGGATTCGAACCAGCGACCCTCTTGTTGCTAGGTGAAAGTGCTGACCACTACACCACTGTGCCGCCCACTACACCACTGTGCCATCCTTATTCCATCTATTCTTTACATGCTAACAGCCGAGCTGGACCTGCAGTGGTTTGAACATCCAGCACAGCTATGGATTGGCGGGCAAGCTGGGGGGGGGGGGGGGGTATGGCAGCAATGACAGCTGTCAAATCCAACCTGTGATGTCCGATGGAGACAAGAAGTGGCCATTCTGGCACACATTACAAAGGCATGAAACCATTGTTATATAAATCAAAAAAAGTTCTGCGCTAAGTCAAAAATTTGTGAATAAAATATGATACAAAGAAAAGCTGCTTACACAGACCCCTAGAACAAAGTCCACATAATATGTAATAAAATTGTGTAGCGCTAATAAATAAATAGTGAACAGGTGAAAAAAATGACCATAAATTGGTGAAATAATATATGAGTGGTGTGAATACCCTAAGGCCCCTTTCACACAGGCGGACCGTTCAGATCCGCCTGTCCGTTTTTTTGGCGGATCTGAACGGTCCCCCCATGCATCTCTATGGGGGATCGGATGTCAGCAGAGACATGTCCGCTGACACCCGATCCGATCCGTCAAATCTGGACGGATGGAAACCCTATTTTCCATCCGTCCAGCGGATCGGATGGGATCGGGTGAGAACGGACTGACGGTCCGTTCTCACCCGATTTCCCCCATAGAGATGCATGGGGAACTGACAGCTGTGTCTCCGCACACAGCGCAGAGACACAGCTGTCCTCCTGCTGCTCAGCGGGGGATCGGCGGCTCGATCCCCCGCTGAGAAAAACGGACTCCGTCCAACGGACGGAGTGTGTGAAAGGGACCTAAAAGGTGTAAATGGTATGAACCAGTGAAAAGGAGGACTACAAGTCCCAGCAACAATATTATAAATAAGTCCTCCACTATGATGAAAAATGAAGTGAAGAAAAGTGCCCAAAGGGAGTGATGAGAAAAAAACTGAATAGGAACCACTAGTCCCAATAATAGCAGAGTCCAATTAGAAATCCATGAGTAGCACCCGTGAAAAGGGATATAAGGTGAGCTGCTTACCAGACCCTTAAGGCCTTCTGAGCAAATAGGTAGACTACAAATCACTTAGAAATAAAGAAGGTAAAATGGATCCCACGGAACACTCCTCAGACTGTACTTAGGCGACAGATCCAGTTGTTATCAGTATATAGTCAATCCTCATGTTGTGATGAGTAGGCCCATACATGAACACTTAAGCCCAGAAGATTTTACCCCCCTTTGATGACCAGGGCCTATTTTGCGATTCGGCACTGCGTGACTTTAACGGACAATTGCGCGGTCGTGCGACGCTGTACCTAAACGAATTTGACGTCCTTTTTTTCCCACAAACAGAGCTTTCTTTTGGTGGTATTCGATCACCTGTGCGATTTTTTGATCATGCGCTATAAACAAAAAAAGAGCGTCAATTTTGCAAAAATAACAATATTTTTCACATTTTTTTTATATGAAATTCCCCCCCAAAAAAATGTAAAAATCAAAATGTTTTAACATTTTAGGCCAATTTGTTGTCTGCTACATATTTTTGGTAAAAAAAAATCGCAAAAAGCGTATTTTGATTGGTTTGCGCAAAAGTTATTGCGTTTACTAACTAAGGGAAAGATTTTTGTCATTTTTTTTTTAACGCGTAATGGCGGCGATCTGCGATTTTTTTTGCGGGGCTGCGACATTGCGGCGGACAGATCGGACCCTTGACTGACATTTTTGACACTTTTGGGGTTACCAGTGACATTACTACAGTAATCAGTGCTATACATATGCACTGTTACTGTAAAAATGACACTGGAAGTGAAGGGGTTAACTTTTTTTGAGAGGGAGGGGTTAAGTGTGTCCCTAGGGGTGTGTTTCTAACTGTGATTGGCTGTGGCTTGAGCTGTAAGAACAGAGATCAACGGTCCTACATAGTAGAACCGTATGATCACCATTCTTACACAGGGGAGAATGACAGGCGGCTTTGTTTACATCAGCCGCCTGCCTTTCTCCCGGGGTAACGGATGATCGTGAGTGCCCGGTGGACATCAAGTCCGCTGGGCACACGCGCGGGGGGGGTCCGTGACCGAGCGGGAGCGTGCATTCGGCGGCACGTGCTCGCTCCCCAGAGCCTCACAGGCTAGCGACGTAGACCTACGTCGCTTTGCCTGTGAGGGGCTGACTGCCGACGTAAATATACTGACAGCAGTCGGCAAGTGGTTAAGGAAAAGAAAGGGGCACATAGCGTGATACCGTAAACAATAAAACTGATTTATTTAAAAAGTGCACTTACTAAAACATAGTAACAGGTGAGCATTTACACAATGAATCCCACATGAGTAAAGACCGAAGTTGCGGCGTCCCGCATGTACATGGAAAATCTCGAACCGGCAATGGGGGCGTGGCAACGTCACGTCTGGAACCACCCGACTAGTTTCGTCATAGATTGACGTCTTCTGGGGGTGTCAATCTATGACGAAACCACCATTCTACAATTACATGCATTGCAAAGAGGTGCGGGGCAGTTGCGGCACAGCCCTATTCACTTGAATGGGTCAAATTCGAGGCGCTCACCCTTAGTCCCCATTCAAAATAGAGCGTATCAGGAATGTGCATTTATGCTCAAGTTTTTTGGTGCGTTCTTCACACATTAACGCGTTTTGTACCTTGGGCAGTTCTACGCCCAACAATTGCCCCAAAATAGCTTTCAGTGTGCATTTTGGTGCGTTTGTAACGTGTTTTGTCACCGGAAACATTTGTGGCAGAGCGCACGTCTGCTAACAATTATCCACATGCCACCCGACCTATAGCAAAATGACGGCTGGATGGTGGTTCTCCCGTTCTGACCAGACGTCATGTGATGTCCAGCAGAACAAGGGTCGGTAGTGCAATGCGACGCTCCGACACACCGCATCTCTGATCATGGTAAAGAGCCTATGATGTATAGCCCCCTCTAGTATTATAACCCCCCTCCACAATCTCACTGTATCTTTCTAAGCTACATAGGATGAATGACATCGGGTGCTCAGAAATACCTCACTTATTTGTCTATAAGCGACTACGTATGGTGCCAGACTAGCTCAGTGCTACAGATTTTAAAACTATTCATAAAATATTCAGATGGCTATCAACTACTACCGGAAAAAATAATAAATAATGAATGGAGAAAGAAAAGAGGAACAAGAGGCATGTAGGCTTGATCTAAACTCATCAAATTATATAATACTATCTGAGTGAAATTATAATCTAAGAATATAAAAGTTTAAAGGTTTTGCAGGGGCGTAACTACAGGGGTTGCAGGGGCTTCAACCGGGCCCCATGCTCCAGGTTCCTCTGTATGCTGCCCCCGCCACTCCTCCTGTCCAGCTCACTTGTGTTCTGCTGTCTCTGGACCCCTGTGTGCTCCCCTGCCCCCCCTCCCACTGTGCTCCTTCCCCTCTCCTGCCGGCTGCTGCAGGGGATGTGTCACAATAGAGAACCAGGAAGGGGGGCGGTAAATATGTAATTCACCAGCTCCTTCCTTTCCTGAATGGACAGAGTCATAGTCAGCCACATTGTAAAAAAATAAAATAAAATGATAAAAAATAATACAATAAAATACCAAACAATGGAAACTACTGACACCAGTGGGTGAACTTCCAGGATCGCAAAGGTCACACTTGCAACCAGGCCCTGGCATTCCACCACCGTGGGGAGTCCCTAAGATGGCAGGAAGGGGGCCCACTGTTGAACTTGTGAAGGGTCCCACTGCAGGAGCGTAACAAAGGGTCCCACAATGAGAGTAAAGGGCCCCAGGATCAGTGGGAAGAGCCCCAGGCTTGAAGGGAAGGCCCCCGGCCAGGGGTCCGGGAGGCCCTTCATGCTTTCCTACACCAGGGCCCTGAAGGTTCTAGTTACGCCTCTGGGTTTATGTAAGTGATTCTGATATTTACATGACTCTTCTCTATGTGAGTGTATAATTACATTTTTATTAAAGAATTGGTGCACTTAGAAGTGCCCTATTGTGTTCAATGGGATTGTCATCTGGGAGCATGCCTCGTTTGGTAGAGCTATAGGAGGGACATTGAGAAGAAACTGGTATACTAACAGAAGTACCTTGTTCCCCCCAGCCCTCAGCTGTGGGTCCTGTGACTTGGTGATGGAAGCCTAAGGCTTTGGATAGATGGGGAAGTGGTCCCTACTCTCTGATGTAATCCTAAGGAGAGGAATGGAGGAAGGGATTGATGGCTTAGGAGGAGGAGTACTGAAGTGACTGCTACACAATGTTAACCTTGCTAACGGCATTCCATGCCAAAGTTTCTGATACTATGTGATATGTCACAGGAAGCTATGTGAAGTTGCAGTAAGGTGCATTTGCGTGTGAACATTCCTTTATTCTACAAATTAAGGCAGCCATTCTCAACCAAGGTTCAGTGGAACCCTAGAGTTCCTCCACAGGTTGCTAGGAGTTTCTTGAGCTGTGACTAATTGACCTCCCATTTTATGGTGCCTTCATAGTTCAATGTCCAGCACCGCTTGGTCAGTAGCATGGAACCAATAACCTTTTTAGCTGGCTGTAGGGGGGACATTCTTCTCGCTGGCCACTAATGTAAGAGGCATTTTCCTAATGATGCACTAATCTTTGTAGCGGATCCCTTTAGACCTGAAAATTATTATAAGTGTAGCACCATCCTAGGTAGGTGCTGGAAGAAAGTATAGTTTTTGGGACTTTCTGCTTACCAGGAAGATTGCCAGGTAAATTTATAGTGATCTCTGCCTACCAGAGAGCAGGATCTATTGATATGGATTGCTCATGGTGCTCAGGTGCAGCTCAGCTTGTCTGAATGTTTTTGCAGTTGTCCAATAGGGAGGCATGTTGGACAATGGGAGGAAACCTGAAAAAGTGAGGGCACAGGCACAGCCCTGGCAATTGGCAGAGGAAAGTGCCTCGGTGCATGCTGGGTGACTAAAGAAATGCCAGGGGCACATGTGCTCGTGGTCTTCGGCTGGAGAGCGGGGTCCCGGAGGAAGGGGTCAGCTGCCCCTCCTCTGTATAAGCTGCTACAGAGCCTGAGGTCAGGTGAACATGAGCGGCCAAGATGGTGGAATGACTCCCTTTAACAGGTATGTGTGCACCCGCCCTAGGTCCTGCGGAAGAGAGAACCAGGGAGGTGCCCTTGGCCAGCTTGGAAGGAAACAGCAGTAAATCCAGGTTGCTTACTATCCTTTTCACAAACAATGAAGGACGTCAGTGTCTGCAACTGACAGAATGGAGAAAGGAAGTGGCAGTTGGGCAGTGAAGGGAACAAGCATCAGGTTACAAGTTGCATGGAGATGAGGAAGCAAGAGGGAGCGAGGGATAAGGTGTATATATATATATATATATATATATATATATATATATATATATATACAGTATAGTGTCTGCAACTGACAGAATGGAGAAAGGAAGTGGCAGTTGGGCAGTAAAGGGAACAAGCATCAGGTTACAAGTTGCATGGAGAGGAGGAAGCAAGAGGGAGCGAGGGATAAGGTGTATATATATAGATATATATATTTATATATATATCTATATATATATATATATATATATATATATATATGTATATATATATATATATATATATATATATATACACAGTATCTCACAAAAGTGAGTACACCCCTCACATTTTTGTAAATATTTTCATGTGACAACACTGAAGAAATGACACTTTGCTACAATGTAAAGTAGTGAGTGTACAGCTTGTATAACAGTGTAAATTTGCTGTCCCCTCAAAATAACTCAACACACAGCCATTAATGTCTAAACCGCTGGCAACAAAAGTGAGTACACCCCTAAGTGAAAATTTCCAAATTGGGCCCAATTAGTCATTTTCCCTCACCGATGTCATGTAACTCATTAGTGTTACAAGGTCTTAGGTGTGAATAGGCAGCAGGTGTGTTAAATTTAGTGTTATCGCTCTCACTCTCTCATACTGGTCACTGGAAGTTCAACATGGCACCTCAAGAACTCTCTGAGGATCTGAAAAAAAGAATTGTTGCTCTACATAAAAAATGGCCTAGGCTTTAAAAAGATTGCTAAAGACCCTGAAACTGAGCTGCAGCACAGAGGCCAAGACCATACAGCGGTTTAACAGAACAGGTTCCACTCAGAACAGGCCTCGTTATGGTCAATCAAAGAGGTTGGGTGCACATGCTCAGCGTCATATCGAGAGGTTGTCTTTGGGAAATAGGCATATGAGTGCTGCCAGCATTGCTGCAGAGGTTGAAGGGGTGGGGGGGGGGGGGGTCAGCCTGTCAGTGCTCAGACCATACGCTGCACACTGCATCAAACTGGTCTGCATGGCTGTCATCCCAGAAGGAAGCCTCTTCTAAAAATTATGCACAAGAAAGCCGGCAAACAGTTTGCTGAAGACAAGCAGACTAAGGACATGGATTACTGGAACCATGTCCTGTGGTCTGATGAGACCAAGATTAACTTATTTGGTTCAGATGGTGTCAAGCGTGTGTGGTGGCAACCAGGTGAGGAGTACAAAGACAAGTGTGTCTGCCTACAGTCAAGCACATTGATGGGAGTGTAATGGTCTGGGGCTTCATGAGTGCTGCCGGTACTGGGGAGCCACAGTTCACTGAGGGAACCATGAATGCCAACATGTACTGTGACATACTGAAGCAGGGCACGATCCCCCTTCGCTTCAGAGACTGGGCCACAGGGCAGAATTCCAACATGATAACGACCCCAAACACACCTCCAAGATGACCACTACCTTGCTAAAGAAGCTGAGGGTAAAGGTGATGGACTGGCCAAGCATGTCTCCAGACCTAAACCCTATTGAGCATCTGTGGGGCATCCTTGCATGGAGGGTAGAGGAGCGCAAGGTCTGCAACATCCACCAGCTCCGTGATGTCGTCATGGAGGAGTGGAAGAGGACTCCTGTGGCCACCTGTAAAGCTCTGGTGAACTCCATGCCCAAGAGGGTTAAGGCAGTGCTGGAAAATAATGGTGGCCACACAAAATATTGACACTTTGGGCCCAATTTGGACATTTTCACTTAGGGGTGTACTCACTTTTGTTGCCAGTGGTTTAGACATTAATGGCTGGGTGTTGAGTTATTTTGAGGGGACAGCAAATTTACACTGTTATACAATCTGTACACTCACTGCTTTACATTGTAACAAAGTGTCATTTCTTCAGTGTTGTCACATGAAGAGATAGAATAAAATATTTACAAAAATGTGAGGGGTGTACTCACTTTTGTGAGATACTGTGTATATATATATATATATATATATATATATATTTATTTATTTATTTTTTTTTTTTTTTTTTACAGAAAGCAAAAACAGACAATAAAAGAAGGATAATCTCTATTTACTAAGAAATGTTGACCCAATCAAGCTCCTTCCACGGCCCGGCGGGATTGTCATTCCTGGTCCACAGGACCCTCATATATTGATTTCATCTTCCTGGATGGAGTTATTGGGACAGCTGGAGCGGAGACGTTTTCCTGAAAAATATTTCCATCTCTAATATCCCGAGAGATGGGCTCTCTGTGTGTGGAGCCTGGGGGGGCAGGGATCGGGATGGCTGACCCCAATTATTCCAGGGGCTTCCTGCCCTCCCCTCACCATCGCACCTGTAATATCTTCCCAGGAATATGAACAGGAAGAAGAATTCCAACAAGTCTAACCGGAGCTTCCCGAGAGACTTGGAGCTCTTTAGAACTGGAATTGGAGAACCCCCAGACACACACTTATCTCCCCCCATCTTCTTCTTTCTCTGTCTTCCGCCTTCCATCCTCTCCGGCTCTATGTCTTTCCATCTGCATCCAATGACTTATTTTACTTCACCTTCTTATGTTTTTTTTAGCTATAAGTTATGGCAGCAAAAGCAATCAACTCTATAAACCTATATACAATAAAGGGGGCAGTACTATATAATGTACAACACAAGGTATACAGTACAGGGGTCTGGACTATGTAATGTGCAACATAGCATATACAGTGCAGGGGGTCAGCAATAAACAATTTACAAAATACAATAAACAGTGCGGGCATCAGGGCTATGCAATGCACAACACAGTGTATACGGTGCAGAGGTCAGGACTACATAGTGTGGTGCACTTTATATGCTGTGTTGTACATTATGTAATCCTAACTGTTGCTCTCTATGCCCTATGTTGGGTATTATGTAATCCTGACCCCTGCACTCTGTATGCTGTGTTGCATGTTATATAATTCTGACCCCTGCACTGTATACGTTATGTTGTACATTACATCATTCTAAACCCTGCATTATTTGTTGTATGTTATATACTCACGAGACCTGCATTGTTTATGCTATGTTGTTCAATATATTATTTTCACCCCTGCACTCTATATGCTATGTTGTACATGATATAATACTGACCCTCTGCACTCAATTTGCTGTTTTGCGTGTTATATAATTCTGACCCCTGCACTCTATATACTATGTTGTACATTATATAATCCTGACCCCTGCACTCTCTACGTTATGTTGTACATTACATAATTCTGAACCCTGCATTCTATGTTGTATGTTATATACTCATGAGACCTGCACTCTATACGCTATGTTGTACATGATATAATCCTGACCCCTGCACTCTATTTGCTATGTTGTACATTATATAGTCTTGATCCCTGCATGCTCTATGCTGTGTTGTGCATTATATAATCCTGACCCCCGGCACTCTGTTTGCTATGCTCTACATTATATAATCACAAGGCCTGCATTCTTATATGTTAAGTTGTACAATATATTATCTTCACCCATGCACTCCATATGCTGTGTTGTACAGTATATAATCCTGACCCCTACACTCTATTCTCTCTGTTGTAAATTATATAGTCCTGACCCCTACACTCTATTCTCTATGTTGTATATTATATAATCCTGACTCCTGCACTCTATATGCTGTGTTGTGCATTATATAATCCTGACCCCTGCACTCTATTCTCTATGTTGTACATTATATAATAGTGACCCCCTACACTCTATATGCTGCGTTGTACATTATATAATCCTGACCCCTACACTCTATTCTCTATGTTGTACATTATATAATCCTGACCCCTACACTATATTCTCTCTGTTGTACATTATGTAATCCTGACCCCTTCCAAGCTATTCTCTCTGTTATACATTATATGACCCTGACCCCTGCACTCCATATGCTGTGTTGTACGTTATATAATCCTGACCCCTACACTCTATTCTGTCTGTTGTACATTATGTAATCCTGACCCCTTCCAAGCTATTTTCTCTGTTATACCTTATATAATCCGGACCCTTCACCCTATATGCTGTGTTGTACGTTATATAATCCTGACCCCTGCACTCTATTCTCTCTGCTGTACATTATATAATCCTGACCCCTGCACTCCATATGCTGTGTGGTACGTTATATATTCTTGATTGCTGCCCTCTATACACGGTGCTGTTTGTTGCATAGCTGCATTATCTGTGATTATAGGGTTGGAATCAGGCATTATTTATTACATTCAATCCTTTTTATTCCTTTTCTTCCTATTTTTCTTCAAACTCCTCATTAAAGCGGTAGTATCCCGCTTTTTGACACTTTTACCTACAGGTAAGCCTATAATAAGGCTTACCGGTAGGTACAAATAATATCTCCTAAACCGGCATGGTTTAGGAGATATTTACAGTGCATGCAGCCGCTCTCATGCGCTCTGAAGGTCCGGGGGGACCTTCAATTAATTTGCCGGGAGCCTGCCGAAAAATCACTCCCGCGCGCATGCGCGGGAGTGACGTCATCGCGGCTCCGGCCAATCATCGCGCCGGAGCCGTCTCTTCCGGCCAATCACCGCGCCGGAGCCGCCGAACCCGGAAGAGACGGCGAGGGATCATGGCAGCGCCCGCAGCGATGTCCGGGGGTCCGTGTCGATGCTTCGTTCTAAGGTAAGTTACACATAATGGGCTAGTATGCGGTGCATACTAGCTCATTATGCCTTTGTCTTGCAGGTTTTTTTTTTTTTTTCCAAGGGTTTACAACCGCTTTAAATACGGATTCAAATTCATACTCCCCGCTCTGTACACTTGATGACTACTCAGTTACTGACATTGTATGTACTTTGTATCATAATAGTAATAATAATAAACATGATATTGTTCTTACACTTCTCCAGTAAAATAAACAATATGAGGGAATCTCCGGGGATTTGATGACTTCTGTGTGAATAGAAGATTGGAAAGGGGGGAGGGGAGGTTCCTGGTAATGGTAGGAAGTTTGGAGGGCGTTGGGTAATCTGTGCCCCGGCAATCAGGAAACACCTGCTGGGCCAAACATGTCTGGGGTGACAACATCAGGTGCTGCCACCGAGCACAAACAACAGGTGACGTTAGTCACTGCGCTGATATTGTCACAAAAAATGGCCAAAACAATCCCAAAACACGCAAAATGTCAGATGGTTTACCGTCTGCTCTTCACATCTGACTGGAGGAGGTCTCCACCCCATCCCCCACGATGGACCCATCAAAACCAGTAACAAAACCTTCATGGTAAGCTAACCATTTCATGTCTGCTAACATCGGATGTGCAATTTCTTCACCTTTAGTTAAAAAATATATTTCATATGAGATATCAGAGACAGAAAATAAATACAATGTATGACATAAAGAGTCACTCCACCCAGAATCAGCGGAGATAAAACCCTAACGTCTCATCTGTATCTCAGGGACTTTATTGGTAAAATCCTTGCATTAAATTCCCAGGTCTGTACACCTGCTGTGCCCATTATGAGGGGTTCCCACCATTCATGTGCTGAGTTATTGGGTCTCTACACCTGCTGTGCCCATTATGAGGGGTTCCCACCATGCCTGTGCTGAGTTATTGGGTCTCTACACCTGCTGTGCCCATTATGAGGGGTTCCCACCATGCCTGTGCTAAGTTATTGGGTCTCTACACCTGCTGTGCCCATTATGAGGGGTTCCCACCATGCCTGTGCTAAGTTATTGGGTCTCTACACCTGCTGTGCCCATTATGAGGGGTTCCCGCCATGCCTGTGCTGAGTTATTGGGTCTCTACACCTGCTGTGCCAATTATGAGGGGTCCCCTCCTTCCCTGTGCTGAGTTCCTGGGTCCCTACACCTGCTGTGCCCATTATGAGGGGTTCCCACCATGCCTGTGCTGAGTTATTGGGTCTCTACATCTGCTGTGCCCATTATGCGGGGTTCTCACCATCCCTGTGATGAGTTCCCAGGTCTGTACACCTGCTGTGCCCATTATAAGGGGTTATTTTTGATTATTGAAAAAACCTTACAAACAACAACTTATATACAATAAAACCATAACAAATAAATGACTAAATAAAACATATTAACAAAATAATTGAATATAACTATACAAAACAAAAAAACATAATAAATGGTGTAAACCGAATTGCGCACAGCATAATCCCTACGAGAGAGCCAGACTAAGGAACATCACCGTCACCATGCATGTAGCCTTTTTTCAAAAATATACAGTGCCTTGCGAAAGTATTCGGCCCCCTTGTACTTTGCGACCTTTTGCCCCATTTCAGGCTTCAAACATAAAGATATAAAACTGTAATTTTTTGTGAAGAATCAACAAGTGGGACACAATCATGAAGTGGAACGAAATTTATTGGATATTTCAAACTTTGTTAACAAATAAAAAACTGAAAAATTGGACGTGCAAAAATATTCAGCCCCTTTACTTTCAGTGCAGCAAACTCTCTCCAGAAGTTCAGTGATGATCTCTGAATGATCCAATGTTGACCTAAATGACTAATGATGATAAATAGAATCCACCTGTGTGTAATCAAGTCTCCGTATAAATGCACCTGCACTGTGATAGTCTCAGAGGTCCGTTTAAAGCGCAGAGAGCATCATGAAGAACAAGGAACACACCAGGCAGGTCCGAGATACTGTTGTGGAGAAGTTTAAAGCCGCATTTGGATACAAAAAGATTTCCAACGCTTTAAACATCCCAAGGAGCACTGTGCAAGCGATAATATTGAAATGGAAGGAGTATCAGACCACTGCAAATCTACGAAGACCTGGCCGTCCCTCTAAACTTTCAGCTCATACAAGGAGAAGACTGATCAGAGATGCAGCCAAGAGGCCCATGATCACTCTGGATGAACTGCAGAGATCTACAGCTGAGGTGGGAGACTCTGTCCATAGGACAACAATCAGTCATATACTGCACAAATTTGGCCTTTATGGAAGAGTGGCAAGAAGAAAGCCATTTCTTAAAGATATCCATAAAAAGTGTCGTTTAAAGTTAGCCACAAGCCACCTGGGAGACACCAAACATGTGGAAGAAGGTGCTCTGGTCAGATGAAACCGAAATCAAACTTTTTGGCAACAATGCAAAACGTTATGTTTGGCGTAAAAGCAACACAGCTCATCACCCTGAACACACCATCCCCACTGTCAAACATGGTGGTGGCAGCATCATGGTTTGGGCCTGCTTTTCTTCAGCAGGGACAGGGAAAATGGTTAAAATTGATGGGAAGATGGATGGAGCCAAATACAGGACCATTCTGGAAGAAAACCTGATGGAGTCTGCAAAAGACCTGAGACTGGGACGGAGATTTGTCTTCCAACAAGACAATGATCCAAAACATAAAGCAAAATCTACAATGGAATGGTTCACAAATAAACATATCCAGGTGTTAGAATGGCCAAGTCAAAGTCCAGACCTGAATCCAATCGAGAATCTGTGGAAAGAACTGAAAACTGCTGTTCACAAACGCTCTCCATCCAACCTCACTGAGCTCGAGCTGTTTTGCAAGGCGGAATGGGCAAAAATTTCAGTCTCTCGATGTGCAAAACTGATAGAGACATACCCCAAGAGACTTACAGCTGTAATCGCAGCAAAAGGTGGCGCTACAAAGTATTAACTTAAGGGGGCTGAATAATTTTGCACGCCCAATTTTTCAGTTTTTTATTTGTTAAAAAAGTTTTAAATATCCAATAAATTTCATTCCACTTCATGATTATGTCCCACTTGTTGATTCTTCACAAAAAAATTCAGTTTTATATCTTAATGTTTGAAGCCTGAAATGTGGCAAAAGGTCGCAAAGTTCAAGGGGGCCGAATACTTTCGCAAGGCACTGTATTTTATCTGAAAATCTAGGGGAGTGAAGCAAGGACAGAAAGAAAAGCCGAACACCCCGAGATCAACAGGCAGCAGCTACAGAGTCCTGATATTCCTCCACGCCTTTATCCAGGCCTCCTCCTGCCACCTGTCTTTCTCAAGACCCTGAATTTTCCCAACCTCAACCAGAATGTCCTGCACCACCACCTCGACAGGGAGGATTTTACTCCGTAAGGATATCTGGCACCATGCATTCCATGTGAAATAACGGATTACTAAACTAACAAAAAAAAGTGTTTCCAAATCAAAATCCCTGGGAATCTGGAATGTCCCATACACCCACTCTGCATAACTCATACAGGGGAGGAAAGGTACACTCAGGGCACCGAAGTAGAAAATGATCCATGGACTCCACCACTCCTCCACACTCAACTCTCGGGCAGCCTTGATCACTCATAGAAAGAAACTTCAAGTTGCCCTTCCATGAAAAGCGAGCCAAGCCTGATCCCTAAACTTCATTGGGATTCCCTCCAAATTAATCGCAAACCCTCCCACAAAACCAGGCTTGGGCAATCCCTTAAGACCTGTGGCTCACAAAAAACAGAGCTCATGATCCGCTTCTCAAGAAGTTTCCTTGGATGACATCTGACTTCCCCTGCCGTTACTTGCCACTGCCAAAGTATTTTCAAACATGGGGCAACATAAGCGGGGAGCTTATCATGCTTGACCCTCAGGCTTTTCAATGGCCCACCATTTTCCCAGTTTTGCAAAAAGGGCCTAAACCAGGACTGGAAAATACCCACCCACTCAGGCGGTCTCTCTGCCAACATGTTACCCAGGTTGTACTTTACAAACATCAGAGAGAAAAAGACTACAGGGTTGATCATTCCTAGACCACCCTCCCGCCTAGGAAGATAAGTCACACTCCTTTTGACAAGATTTATTCTGTTTCCCCATAACAGCTGGAAGAAACAACTATAGATCCTGGTATAGAGAGAGACTGGCAAAATGCAAACAAAACTGACATACAGAAAAATCGGAAATTAGGTAAGCCTTGATCAGATCACCCTTTTCCCTTGAGGAATACTGCCAACCTTTCCAGCTTGTCAACTTGGCATTGGCATTCTCCAGCCTGTTCACCCAATTTGCATGACCATAGTCAGCTGGGCCAAATTCAATGCCTAGAAATTTTTTGTTGGGGCTTCGGGAAGTCATCCGGGAGAACAAAGCTCTCTCCTTCCACACCCATCCAGAAAGCTTCACACCTGTCCTGGTTGACCTTTGAACCCGATGCTTCTGTATACTGCATTAGCACAGAGACCACCTCCTGCGCCTCGCCCGTCCTAGAGATAAAAACAGAAATGTCATCAGCATAAGCCACGACCTTCAAAGGAGGCTCACCAGCGATGCCTAAAAGGTACCCCACACAATTGTCCACTCTCTAGCCTTCTATTGAAGGGGTCAATTGCAAAAGCATATAGCAGAGAACTCAAAGGACACCCCTGACACACACCTGAGCCAACCACAAAGGCCTGCCCAACCCAACCATTATCCAAAGGAAAGCTTTAAGCCACTTTGTACAAAGTCTTGAACCAATCAATGAAACCCCCCTCCAGGCCATACTTGCCAAGAAGGAGCCATAGGTACTCGTGATTAATCCTTTCAAAGGCCTTAGCCTGATCCAATGTCAGTAGATATTTACCCCAACCAGCAGCCCTACAACGCTCCAAGGCCTCCCGGACAGCTAACACAGCTGAGAAAATGCTTCTACCCTGGACCGAGCAGTGCTGGTGATGGGATAACAAACCGCCTGCCACTGATGATAATCGCAAGAAAAAAATCTTTGCCAGTATCTTTCTATCCACATTAAGAAGGCTAATGGGGCACTAATTCCCAATCATCAAAGGATCTTTACCCTTTGACAGAAGAATTACTACAGACTGACTCCAGGTTCTATTCTTTTAACCACTAACTCCAGCAATTTCTTCCTTCCATTGACTTGTGATTCTGTTTTCTTCAGAGAGCGCAGAGGTGTCACTTGGAGAAAGGGAGAAAGGGAAGAACATACAAATATATGGACACTCATAGCCAAATGGTGAAGGGTACACCATGAATGTACAATATTTATAACTTAGTTGCTATACCTATTTAACTCTTGTATACAGTGGGTACGGAAAGTATTCAGACCCCCTTATATTTTTCACTCTTTGTTATATTGCAGCCATTTGCTAAAATCATTTAAGTTCATTCTTCTTCCTCATGAATGTACACATAGCACCCCATACTGATAGAAAAACACAGAATTGTTGACATTGTTGCAGATTAATTAAAAAAGAAAAACTGAAATATCACATGGTCCTAAGTATTCAGACCCTTTGCTGTGACACTCATATATTTAACTCAGGTGCTTTCCATTTCTTCTGATCATCCTTGAGATGGTTCTACACCTTCATTTGAGTCCAGCTGTGTTTGATTATACTGATTTCACTTGATTAGGAAAGCCACACACCTGTCTATATAAGACCTTCCAGATCACAATGCACGTCAGAGCAAATGAGAATCATGAGGTCAAAGGAACTGCCTGAAGAGCTCAGAGACAGAATTCTGGCAAGGCACAGATCTGGCCAAGGTTACAAAAAGATTTCTGCTGCACTTAAGGTTCCTAGGAGCACAGTGGCCTCCATAATCCTCAAATGGAAGACGTTTGGGATGACCGGAACCCTTCCTAGAGCTGGCCATCCGGCCAAACTGAGCTATCGGGGGAGAAGAGCCTTGGTGAGAGAGGTAAAGAAGAACCCAAAGATCGCTGTGGCTGAGCTCCAGAGATGCAGTCAGGAGATGGGAGAAAGTTGTAGAAAGTCAACCATCACTGCAGCCCTCCACCAGTCGGGGCTTTATGGCAGAGTGGCCCGACGGAAGCCTCTCCTCAGTGTAAGACACATGAAAGCCTGCATGGAGTTTGCTAAAAAACACCTGAAGGACTCCAAGATGGTGAGAAATAAGATTCTCTGGTCTGATGAGACCAAAATAGAACTTTTTGGCCTTAATTCTAAGCGGTATGTGTGGAGAAAACCAGGCACTGCTCAGTCATCACCTGTCCAATACAGTCCCAACAGTGAAGCATGGTGGTGGCAGCATCATGCTGTGGGGGTGTTTTTCAGCTGCAGGGACAGGACGACTGGTTGCAATCGAGGGAAAGATGAATGCGGCCAAGTACAGGGATATCCTGGACAAAAACCTTCTGCAGAGTGCTCTGGACCTCAGACTGGGCCGAAGTTTTATCTTCCAACAAGACAATGACCCTAAGCACACAGCTAAAATAACAAAGGAGTGGCTTCACAACAACTCCGTGACTGTTTTTGAATGGCCCAGCCAGAGCCCTGACTTAAACCCAATTGAGCATCTCTGGAGAGACCTAAAAATGGCTGTCCACCAACGTTTACCATCCAACCTGACAGAACTGGAGAGGATCTGCAAGGAGGAATGGCAGAGGATCCCCAAATCCAGGTGTGAAAGACTTGTTGCATCTTTCCCAAAAAGACTCCTGGCTGTATTAGATCAAAAGGGGGCTTCTACTAAATACCGAGCAAAGGGTCTGAATACTTAGGACCATGTGATATTTCAGTTTTTCTTTTTTAATAAATCTGCAACAATGTCAACAATTCTGTGTTTTTCTGTCAGTATGGGGTGCTATGTGTACATTCATGAGGAAGAAGAATGAACTTAAATGATTTTAGCAAATGGCTGCAATATAACAAAGAGTGAAAAATTTAAGGGGGTCTGAATACTTTCCGTACCCACTGTATATCATACGATTATTTATGGGCCATCTTTCTTAACTTTAGTCACATGATTTATGAGTTTGCGGATTTGCACAGGATTCTATTTTATTTTTATTTCCTTCACTTGATCACTTTATATGATACATACATGTTATTGCACATCTTAATTGGCAGCGCAGTACTATTTACTCTATATTATACCTATCACAATAGCTGAGGATAGAGTGCTAGCAGCAGGTGATTAATGTTTCCATTACACACATATTCAGAGTAATACACTATACATTGATCACATTAGGTCACTGTCAAGCCACATGGTCGTTTTTGGTCAATGTTAGCCTCGGTTTCCACTAGTGCGGCTACGAAGTCGTGCTACTTCTAGCACGACTTCGTAGCAAAAGTAAACCACGGCTTCAGTTAGACTTGTCCCTCATATATAGAGGGAAGTCGCGCTCAAAAGTAGTACACGATTTACTTTTGAGGTCGCGGCAACTGAAGCCGCGGCAGTGGAAACGTGCCCCATTGAAAACAATGGGTTTTGACTTGCTGTGCGACTTGACATGTGTCAAGTCGCACCGCAAGTCGCACTAGTGGAAACCGAGCCTTAGACTACATGGATGTATTAAGTCAAAGTCAAGTGACAAGGTCATATTTTGTAAATGTCAGGTCACATGGCCATATTAGGTCAATTTAAGGCCACATGGTCATTGTAGGTCAATGTCAGGCAAGGTATCTCTGTATGCCCACCTTGTCCTGGCATTGCCTCTGTCACATATCTCTCTCTCTCTCTCTCTCTCTCTCTCTCTCTATATATATATTTTTGGGGGGGCGCAAAAAGAAAAATGTAATAGGTATTGCTTCGCGTCAAAAAACGCAGTAAAAAATTGCGTGACTTTGAAGTCATGGTACAGGCATGGCACAGGTGATGGTATAGGCATGGCACAGGTGATGGTATAGGCATGGCACAGATATGGTATAGGCATGGCACAGGTCATGGTATAGGAGATGGTATATGCCCCCTTTCAATGCAGTGACCAGCGTACATGCCCCCTTTCAATGCAGAGACCAGTGTACATGCCCCCTTCAATGCAGAGTTCAGCGTGCGTGCCCCCTTCAATGCAATGAACATTGTGCTGTGCCCCCTTCAATGCAATGAACACTGTGCTGTGCCCCCTTCAATGCAATAAACACTGTGCTGTGCCCCCACAATGCAGAGTTCACTGTGCATGCCCCCTTCAATGCAACTGTGCTGTGCCCCCTTCAATGCAATGAACACTGTGCTGTGCCCCCTTCAATGCAATAAACACTGTGCTGTGCCCCCTTCAATGCAATAAACACTGTTCTGTGCCCCCTTCAATGCAATAAACACTGTGCTGTGCCCCCTTCAATGCAATGAACACTGTGCTGTGCCCCAACAATGCAGAGTTCAGCGTGCATGCCCCCTTCAATGCAATAAACACTGTGCTGTGCCCCCTTCAATGCAATGAACACTGTGCTGTGCCCCCACAATGCAGAGTTCAGCGTGCGTGCCCCTTCAATGCAACTGTTCCGTGCCCCCATCAATGCAGAGTTCAGCGTGCGAGCCCCTTTCAATGCAGAGCGCCACAGCATTGTCCCCAATCACTGCAGAGCGCCACAGCATTGTCCCCAATCACTGCAGAGCGCCACAGCATTGTCCCCAATGATTGCAGAGTGCGCCACAGCATTGTACCCCAATGATTGCAGAGTGCCACAGCATTGTACCCCAATGATTGCAGAGCGGCACAGCATTGTACCCCAATCACTGCAGAGTGCCACAGCATTGTCCCCCAATGATTGCAGAGCGCCACAGCATTGTCCCCCAATGATTGCAGAGCGCCACAGCATTGTCCCCCAATGATTGCAGAGCGCCACAGCATTGTCCCCCAATGATTGCAGAGTGCCACAGTATTGTACCCCAATGATTACAGAGTGCCCACAGCATTGTACCGCAATGATTGCAGAGTGCCACAGCATTGTACCCCAATGATTGCAGAGTGGCCACAGCATTGTCCCCCAATGATTGCAGAGCGCCACAGCATTGTCCCCCAATGATTGCAGAGCGCCACAGCATTGTCCCCCAATGATTGCAGAGCGCCACAGCATTGTCCCCCAATTATTGCAGAGTGCCACAGCATTGTACCCCAATTATTGCAGAGTGCCACAGCATTGTCCCCAAATTATTGCAGAGCACCACAGCATTGTCCCCCAATGATTGCAGAGCGCCACAGCATTGTCCCCCAATGATTGCAGAGCGCCACAGCATTGTCCCCCAATGATTGCAGAGCGCCACAGCATTGTCCCCCAATGATTGCAGAGTGGCCACAGCATTGTCCCCCAATGATCGCAGAGCGCCACAGCATTGTCCCCCAATGATTGCAGAGCGCCACAGCATTGTCCCCCAATGATTGCAGAGTGGCCCCAGCATTGTCCCCCAATGATTGCAGAGCGCCACAGCATTGTCCCCCAATTATTGCATAGTGCCACAGCATTGTCCCCCAATTATTGCAGAGCGCCACAGCATTGTCCCCCAATGATTGCAGAGTGCCACAGCATTGTCCCCCAATGATTGCAGAGTGCCACAGCATTGTCCCCCAATGATTGCAGAGCGCCACAGCATTGTCCCCCAATGATTGCAGAGCGCCACAGCATTGTCCCCCAATTATTGCAGAGTGCCAGCATTGTACCCCAATTATTGCAGAGTGCCACAGCATTGTCCCCAAATTATTGCAGAGCACCACAGCATTGTCCCCCAATGATTGCAGAGCGCCACAGCATTGTCCCCCAATGATTGCAGAGTGCCCACAGCATTGTACCCCAATGATTGCAGAGTGCCACAGTATTGTACCCCAATGATTGCAGAGTGCCCACAGCATTGTACTGCAATGATTGCAGAGTGCCACAGCATTGTACACCAATGATTGCAGAGTGGCCACAGCATTGTCCCCCAATGATTGCAGAGCGCCACAGCATTGTCCCCTAATGATTGCAGAGCGCCACAGCATTGTCCCCCAATGATTGCAGAGCGCCGCAGCATTGTCCCCCAATTATTGCAGAGTGCCAGCATTGTACCCCAATTATTGCAGAGCACCACAGCATTGTCCCCCAATGATTGCAGAGCGCCACAGCATTGTCCCCCAATGATTGCAGAGTGCCCACAGCATTGTACCCCAATGATTGCAGAGTGCCACAGTATTGTACCCCAATGATTGCAGAGTGCCCACAGCATTGTACTGCAATGATTGCAGAGTGCCACAGCATTGTACCCCAATGATTGCAGAGTGGCCACAGCATTGTCCCCCAATGATTGCAGAGCGCCACAGCATTGTCCCCCAATGATTGCAGAGCGCCACAGCATTGTCCCCCAATGATTGCAGAGTGCCCACAGCATTGTACCCCAATTATTGCAGAGTGCCCACAGCATTGTCCCCCAATGATTGCAGAGCGAGCACCACAGCATTGTCCCCCAATGATTGCAGAGCGCCACAGCTTTGTCCCCCAATTATTGCAGAGTGCCAGCATTGTACCCCAATAATTGCAGAGTGCCAGCATTGTACCCCAATGATTGCAGAGTGCCAGCATTGTACCCCAATTATTGCAGAGTGCCCACAGCATTGTACCCCAATCGATGCAGAGACCAGCGTGCGTGCTCCCTTCAAACTAACCTGGCAGCGGCGCGGCTCAGCTTCTTTCTCCTCTTCTGCGGCGGGTCCTTCTCCCTCGTCTCGGCGGCGGGAACCGGCGGGCGGCCTCTCCTCTTCTCTGAGCGGCGGTGACGGTGAGTGACTGACGCACGCACCGGCACCGCCCCCATTGCGACGTCAGCGATATCCTGGATGATGATTGGTCCAGGCTGTAGACTGGACCAATCACAGCCAGGATATCAGAAAGTGGGGGTGTCCAATCGCAAAGACTTGCGCCCAGGTTACCCCCCTACCCCCCAGAAGGCAGCCAATCGGCGCCTCTTCTGGGACGTAACCCCACCCCCCCCCCCCCCCCCTAGCCACCAGTTCCTTCAGGCGAGGCCTTATATGTATATATAAGTACACATATATATCTAAAACTTATAGGGAGGAATGGGACTGGTGTAAACCACTCCAAATGTAAAATAACCTGAGAGAAAAAATGAGGTATGTGCACAACCAACATACACAGGAAAGCAGTTGATGGCACATCCGTGACCGAGACCAACAACTGCAACCAATGTGAATGTCAAATTAATCACGGGACAGTATGGAGAGTGAATCAATAGAAAACACACTGGAAAAGAGGTGGGGGGGGCACCGGAAGGATAATGGGAAGGGGAAAAGAGGTATTCCTGGAGATGGACGGAACTGGATCCAAACCAAAAAAGAGAGAAGGGAGAAAGGAGTACTAATTGATACTAGAGGACCCCCCTGAATCTCAAGGTCTTTGTTTAAGCCTCCTGGGGCCATAGACCCCAAGGTAAAGATCCAATAGGATTCCCTCCTACATAGTTTTTGGAATCTGGCCCCTTCATCTGGGTCCTTGGTCATTACATCTATACCAAAGACTCTCAGACCCGTCGGATCCCCATTGTGGTGCTGTTCAAAATGACGAGGTATGGAGTAGCTATTTCGATCTTTAGTACCTATTTTGATTTTCCTATTCAGGATACTACATTTATGCTTTTCACTATATATACACCAAGGGTTCAGTCATGGCCCTTAGGCTCTGAGGAAGAGGCACTGCCTCGAAACGCGTTAGCCATTTACCTCAATAAGACATTGGACTCCAACATCATGGACGTTGTTTGATGGAGTTGATATGCTGGTTTACATCGCTTGTTTGTGAGTAGACATTTTTAATAATTTATCAATAAAAGCCTACTGAGGATAATGCGCTAGGCTGGTGTGCCCTTCTCTTTTGTTTATGTTTACAGTGATACCAACCTAGTCCTGGCATTGCCTCTGTCATATATCTTTCTGCAGTGTGATACCAGCCTTCTCCTGGCATTGCCTCTGTCACATATCTCTCTACAGCGTGATACCAACCTTGTCCTGGCATTGCCTCTGTAACATATCTCTCTTACAGTTTGCTATCAACCTTGTCCTGGCATTGCCTCTTTCACATATCTCTATATAGTGTGATACCAACCTTGTCCTGGCATTGCCTCTGTCACATATCTCTCTTACAGTGTGATACCAACCTTGTCCTGGCATTGCCTCTGTCACATATCTCTCTTACAGTGTGATACCAACCTTGTCCTGGCATTGCCTCTGTCACATATCTCTCTTACAGTGTGATACCAACCTTGTCCTGGCATTGCCTCTGTCACATATCTCTCTACAGTGTGATACCAACCTTGTCCTGGCATTGCCTCTGTCACATATCTCTCTTACAGTGTGATACCAACCTTGTCCTGGCATTGCCTCTGTCACATATCTCTCTTACAGTGTGATACCAACCTTTTCCTGGCATTGCCTCTGTCACATATCTCTATATCATATATCATATTAAAATGTCCCTGTATTCCTGATGCACAATTCTTTTTACGAACTCTTTGCTGACCACGTAGCCCGCACTGTCATCACATGGATGAGTATGGCCAAGTCACCTGGCATCTCACAACTTCAGAGCCGGAAAACTGCCACTCAGTGAGTCACATGACCCAGCCAGGAAGAATATGAGGGGAATTTGTGTGTTACAGCAATCTCTGCTGACCTTCACTCCAGGAAATATTTTATCATATCTCTCCTCAGGGAACTCTGATCCTGCTCACCATTACATAACACATTTACAGAGCGGCTGGAGATAAATATCGAACAGTAAACAGAGTACACCCGTTTAACAAACACAAAGAATCCTGAGAGCATTTCAGAGGTTCGTTCTGCATCTTCAATGAGGCTTCCAGCTAAACACACTTTCCGTTGCCCTTAAGTGGATTCAATCCGCTCCTCCCTCGATACGTATGTGGTCCACCGATGCCCGCTGAGCAGGCAGATGACAGGTCCGTGTCCGTTCCACTGTGTGAGTGGACATGGACACAGTCCCTTTCTCCTCTGATGTGAAATTTGATGGAAATGGACCGCCTGTCTTTTTCCATTCGATCCGATCCACCTGACAGATGCAGGCAGGATCGGATGGCGGTGGGTGTCAGCGAACATGTGTCCGCTGATATCCGCCACTCCATAGGGGAGACTGGAGGGTCCGATCAGGTCCGCCTGAAGAACTCCACACAAACACTCCAGTCTCTTGCGCTTGACCTCCCTGGCGGTATGATTCTTTTGGATTTTAGGTGCTGAAAGCGGTACCATTATTTTGCATGTAATTGTTGTGAATGAGCAGCCCAAACCAACTGTATACATGTAATATATATATATATATATATACGTGTGTATATATATATATATATATAAATGTATACAGTTGGTTTGGGCTGCTCATTCACAAGAATTACGTATATATATATATATATATATATATTTATATATAAATGTATATATATATATATATATATATATATATATATATATATATATATATATATATATATATATATATATATATATATATATATACGTGTGTATATATATATATATAAATATATATATATATACATATATATATATATATATATATATATATATACACACATATATATATATATATATATGTATCTATATACACGTATATATATATACATATATATATATATATATACATAAAAAGTACAGTAAAACTGCAGGAAAGGGCACTGGGGGGCAAACGAATATGATTTTTTTTTTATTTTGAATGGTATCAGTGTGTTTGGTGTGTTTTTACATTTGAATTTGCCGCCGGTTCCACCCCCCTGCGAATGTCACGTTGCAGGAGTCGGAAGCCGGGGGAACGGAGACGATCGGGAGGAAGATCCGCCACGAGACACCGCCGGGACACATCGCTGGATCCCGGTGACAAGGTAAGTAACCTCTTTTACAGGATCCAGCGATGCTTCTGGCGGTACCCCGAGTGTGACTCGGGGTTACCGCTTTTGGCTCTGAAATGTAACCCCGAGCCACGCTCGGGAATACCGCTAAGAAGGTTGAAGGTGGGCCTCACGCAAAGGGGCTCTCAGGGCTTGAATGCTAGTAAAGCCTCTAGCCAAGGATAGGCGCCTGAGTTCCCTTTCTTCTATTGACAGTACCATAATGCACACTAGTAATTAACTAGTGCAACTGTCCTGATAGAAAAATGTGTCTGAATGCGCTTAATGGCCCACCAAACCTTCAGCTGCTGGCGTCCCATTTATAGCAATCTCCAAACAAACACTCCACTCTCATGCACTTGAAGGTTGTAATGTTCTGGTACCTCTGGTACCCTTGTTACCTATTTCTCTCTTACTAAATTGCGTCCCATCTTGTTACCAAGAGACGCATACACCTTTAAGACCGGATGACATCATTGCCGAGCGCCGCTATGAGCGGCTATTTCAATCGCCGGCTTTCTCTCACTCATTGCTCGTTCAAACCACATGTTCACCGCACCTTCTCCTGTGAAGTCGGAGCTGCTGACATTTCCCTTTGCTGAACTGAAGCCGGAACCTCGCTGCTGATCCGTATCTCGCTACGGAATCACCTCTCTCTAAGGACACTGTTACTACTAACCTATCTAAGTGATAAGTACCCCACAGGGGATTCTTACTAACCAATCTCCTACTGTCATCTACTGCAAATACCAGGACTATCTGTATCTATCTATTTACTATCATCTACTGCAATTACCAGGACTATCTGTATCTATCTATCTACTATCATCTGCATAGACAGTTAGCTCTTGGGACTACCTTCAACTATCTTTGCACTAGGTTACTCTGTCTAAGTATACTCCATCTGTGTCCTCTCACCATCTGCACTATACTTGACATCAGAACCTATCTGCTTACCATCACCTGCAACTCTCCTAATACTACTCTTTTCACCGTGTCGTGTTCACCATACAATTGCCTGTCTCTCATCTATACATTCTCATATATTCTATCCCTCCATTAAACATCTGATTGAGCATATGTATATTGCATAACAGGCTGTGCACGGTGATGAAGTCCTGAGAGTTGGATATGTTGTTCAACAGAATCTCTACAAGGCTACTGAGTGTAATAATTCTGCAGCTGTAAATCCATCCACTAACAAAAACGCATGAACGTTACAGATTGAACGAGCCTTTAAAAAAAAAATATGGATTCAGCAGAATTACCCACTCATGTACTACAATTAAAACAGCAAGTAGATGCATTGATCCTTGCGCTCACAGAGGTACAAAACGAAAATCAGACCTTGAGACAGCAGGTTGGCCGTCTCACACAGCTTTCTGCTGCTCAGCCCCGTGAGCCTAAGATAAACCCTCCTCTAGTGTTTTCTGGTGATCGGAGCAAATTTCGTGAATTTAAAAACGCATGTCGTTTGCTTTTTTTGTTAAAACCTCTAACCTACACCACTGACCAAATTAAGGTTGGTACCGTCATCTCCTATTTAAGGGGTGAACCCCGGGCCTGGGCAGACGCTCTCTTTGAAAAGGATGATCCACTCCTTAATTCTTACCCTTTATTTCTAGCACAACTCGCTAGTTTATATGAAGACCCCAATAAGCAGAGTACCGCTGATACCCAGTTACGGGCCTTAAAACAAGGAAGGAGACCTGTTGAAGATTTCGTAGCAAATTTTAAAAGATGGTCCCCTGATTCAGGGTGGAACGACACATCTTTGAGAACGCAGTTTAGACTCGGCCTATCTGAGGCCGTTAAAGACGAGCTCGCCCGAGCGGATTTACCTGGCACTCTAGAGGGACTGATACAGACCAGTATCAATATTGACAGACGACTACGAGAAAGAAAGGCTGAGAAGATGGGCTCACCATTTTCCAGTCCTTCTCGGATGTTGCCTGCTGACCCTACTCCTATGGAAGTAGGAATGATACGCCCACCTCTGACCCTTTCTGAACGTGCCAGGAGGAAAACCGATAATCTTTGCATGTACTGCGCATCCCCGAATCATTTGATAAGCGGCTGTCCCCTTGTCCGCAGGAAAAAGGGTGAGTGTTCAAATGTCTTGCTAGGGGGACTCACAACTTCCTTTTCTAATCCTTATCTTTTTGTTCATTTAACATTGCAGTGGGACCAAACTAGGATCACCACCAAGGCTATGATCGACACAGGATCTTGTGGAAACTACATTGACATTTGTTTTGTCTCCCTTAATAAAATACCTATTGTTTCTAAACCCAAACCTGTCTCCGTTAGTTTTATTAACGGTACCCCTTTATCCTCTGGTCCTATCACCAGTCAGACACAGGCACTCCTTGTAACTGCTGACGAGTCTCATGTGGAGACCACCACCTTTGATGTATTAACTTCACCACATTTTCCAATCATTTTGGGACTTCCCTGGTTACACATACATCAACCAATCATCGATTGGAAAACAAGAACGCTAACCTTCTCTTCTCACTATTGTGAAACGACGTGTAATCTCCCCACATATGATAGGATACTGTCTGTAGTGCCGGATGACATTATACCCAAGTGTTATCAGAGGTTTTCCTTGAGAAAAACGCTCAAATGCTACCTCCCCATAGGGACTATGATTGTTGTATCGATCTACTCCCTAATAGCAAGTTGCCTTTCGGACATGTTTATCCTCTCTCGCAGGATGAACTCTCTCATCTTAAGGAGTATCTGGATGAGAACTTGACAAAAGGATTCATCCGACCTTCTACTTTCTCCACTGCTGCTGGACTCTTCTTTGTCCGTAATAAGGATTCTAGCCTTGGGCCTATCATTGATTTCAGACAATTAAATGCCATTACAATAAAGGATCGTTATCCTTTACCTCTTATTCCTGAACTTATCGAACAGGTGCGTGGAGCTTCTTTCTTTTCAAAATTGGACCTAAAAGGGGCATACAATTTAATTCGAATCCGTAAAGGGGATGAATGGAAGACGGCATTCAGAACCAGATACGGACTGTTTGAGTACCTTGTAATGCCATTTGGGCTATGTAATGCTCCCGCAGCCTTCCAACGGTTTATAAATGAGATATTCAGAGACTTGCTTGATGTTTGTGTCGTAGTATATTTGGACGATATACTTATCTATTCTCATTCCTTACCTGAGCACATAAAACATGTGAGACTTGTGTTGTCAAGGCTACTTGCACATAACTTATACGTTAAATCAAAAAAATGTTTGTTTCATAAAGAGGAAGTACTATTCCTAGGATATATTATATCTAAAATGGAATCAAAATGGACATGAGCAAAATATCCTGCATTCTGGATTGGCCTGTGCCAACCACTCGCAAAGCATTACAAAGGTTCCTAGGATTCTCTAACTACTATAGGAAATTCATTAAGAACTTCTCTGCGATTGTGAAACCTCTCACACAACTCACAAGCACGAAGAAACCTTTTAATTGGTCAACAGAAGCAAATGGAGCATTCTGTCTGCTGAAATCAAGCTTTACTACTGCCCCCATACTATGCCATCCAGACCCATCCCTTCAATACATCTTGGAGGTAGATGCGTCAAATATGGCAGTAGGAGCAGTTCTCTCACAACGACCAACAAACACCTCACCTCTTCACCCAGTTGCTTTCTTCTCAAAATCATTAAGCAGCCCCGAGGTGAACTACCCAGTAGGTGAGAAGGAGTTACTAGCCATAAAACTGGCCTTAGAGAATTGGCGACATCTACTCGAGGGCACTCAATTGCCAATCCTGATATATACTGATCACAAAAACCTCCAATACCTTCAGACTAATAGAACTCTTTCCCACCGGCAGGTACGGTGGTCGTTATTCTTTCTGAGATTTAATTTTTTAGTGACTTACACGCCCGCAGACAAAAATAAAAAAGCGGATGCACTTTCACGACTAACCGAAAAGGATTGTACCGAGGTTCCCTCAGTTCCTATAATACCACTTGAACGTATTATCGGTGTCATTCGCTCCCTGAAGGAAGAGATTTTGCACAGCATAGGACTGGACTCACCTCCACCACAACTAACTACTGACGCAGAAGGCTTCCTCTACTACAACGATAAATTATACATACCCCCTACTATGCGAACCAAGATCTTGGAATTGTCGCATGATGTACCTATGGCAGGACATATGGGTATGACTAAAACTTTCAATCTACTTACTAGGCAGTTTTGGTGGCCAGACATGAAGACAACTGTAAAAAAGTTCGTTTCATCTTGTGATATCTGTGCAAGGTCTAAAATTGACAACACGAAACCATCGGGGTTACTTTGTAGTTTACCGATACCCCAGGTTCCGTGGGAAGTGGTATCCTTAGACTTCATAGTGGAACTACCACCTTCCAAAGGATTCAACACCATCTTGGTGTCAGTGGACCATCTGACCAAGATGGCACATTTCACTCCTATCCGAAAACTACCTTCATCCAAACAAACAGCGGAATTGCTTGTGAAACATGTCTTTAAGTTACATGGTATTCCGAAAACACTGCTGTCTGACCGTGGTTCACAATTCATCTCAAAGTTTTGGCTAGCTCTATGTCAGATACTACGAATAGAGCGTAAACTTACCTCTCCCTACCACCCTCAGACCAACGGACAGACAGAGAGAGTTAACCAGTGCATTGAACAGTATCTGCGTTGCTATACTTCGTATCTACAGGACGATTGGGCAGATCTCCTCCCGCTAGCGAAATTCGCCTATAACAACGCGACTCATAGCACTACTAAACAAAGTCCATTTTACCTAAATTATGGGTTTCATCCCACACTCCTTCCTCCACGTATCTTGCCATCAAGTAATCCAGTGGCATCTGATTATCTTGCTCAGATAAAGGATTCTCTGGGATTACTCAGCAATACCATATCCCATGCTCATAGCCAACAAAAGAAGTACTACGACCTCCGTAGGAAACCCTCTCCCCAATATGCCATTGGGGATCTTGTTTGGCTTTCTACAAAAAATCTGAGATTGAAAATCCCTAGTAAAAAACTTGGACCTCTATTTCTGGGACCTTTCCCAATAGAGAAGCTTATTGGAAAAGCTGCAGTACAACTCACATTACCAACGGACCTCAAGATACATCCCATCTTCCATGTGTCGCTACTGAAGCCCCATGTTCCTAACCAAGGAATAAGGCCTACTATCTCACCTCCACCTCCTGTACAAGTGGAAGGTGGAGAAGAATTTGAGATAAAAGAAATTTTGGATTCCCGTTTCCATAGAAGAAGACTCCAGTATCTTGTACGATGGAAAAACTATGGGCCCCAAGATGACACCTGGCTGGATACCTCCGATATACATGCCCCTAGACTGATTCGCAATTTCCACTCGAAATATCCAGAAAAACCAGTTCTAGAGGCCTTTCCGGAGCCGGCCTTAAGGGGGGGGGTACTGTAATGTTCTGGTACCTCTGGTAACCTTGTTACCTATTTCTCTCTTACTAAATTGCGTCCCATCTTGTTATCCAAGAGACGCATACACCTTTAAGACCGGATGACATCATTGCCGAGCGCCGCTATGAGCGGCTATTTCAATCACCGGCTTTCTCTCACTCATTGCTCGTTCAAACCACATGTTCACCGCACCTTCTCCTGTGAAGTCGGAGCTGCTGACATTTCCCTTTGCTGAACTGAAGCCGGAACCTCGCTGCTGATCCGTATCTCGCTACGGGATCACCTCTCTCTAAAGACACTGTTACTACTAACCTATCTAAGTGATAAGTACCCCACAGGGGATTCTTACTAACCAATCTCCTACTGTCATCTACTGCAAATACCAGGACTATCTGTATCTATCTATTTACTATCATCTACTGCAATTACCAGGACTATCTGTATCTATCTATCTACTATCATCTGCATAGACAGTTAGCTCTTGGGACTACCTTCAACTATCTTTGCACTAGGTTACTCTGTCTAAGTATACTCCATCTGTGTCCTCTCACCATCTGCACTATACTTGACATCAGAACCTATCTGCTTACCATCACCTGCAACTCTCCTAATACTACTCTTAGTGTTCACCATACAATTGCCTGTCTCTCATCTATACATTCTCATATATTCTATCCCTCCATTAAACATCTGATTGAGTATATGTATATTGCATAACAGGCTGTGCACGGTGATGAAGTCCTGAGAGTTGGATATGTTGTTCAACAGAATCTCTACAAGGCTACTGAGTGTAATAATTCTGCAGCTGTAAATCCATCCACTAACAAAAACGCATGAACGTTACAAAGGTGGGCCTTTAGTAAAGCCTCTAGCCAAGGATAGGCACCTGAGTAAGAGGCAGGTCCTCAAAACGCGTTAGACAGTCGCTGCAAGGACTTCTTACTGTGATGCGACAATTCAGATACTGTAACAACATTGTTGATATGGTTTTATGATATCTTTGTTTGTGAGTATGAACAGGGCCGGTGCTAGACTATTTTACGCCCTAGGCAAGACCAGCTACTTGCGCCCCCCCCCCCCAAAAAAAAAAAGGGAAGGGGTTAAAAACTGCTCTATGTCATACCCAGTGACCCTGATCCGATGGTTCCTCCATGTTATGCTTTCATACCCAGTGTCCCTTCTTGCTCCCCTACCGCCACCTCTTCCCTCAGCTCACAATAATCATTGATGATGGAGAGAGAGGGACGACTCCTGGCTGCGCCCCTAGGTGGCAATGCGCCCGAGATGGCTGCCTAGTTTGCCTAGTGGAAGCACCAGCCCTGAGTATGAAATTGTACCTACTTTTATTAAAGCCATTTTATTTTGAGGTAATGCGCTAGGCTGGTGAGCCCTCTGTTATTTCCTTTTTGTTTTCCGCCTGAAAAACTGACAGGCGGACCTGATCGGACAACCTGTGTGAAAGGACCATAATTGAAAAAGCTGAAGTTAGAAGCTGATTAGCTACTATGCACAGCTGCACCAGATTCTGAGTGTTCCGATCTTAGTAAATCCCCCCTAATGGGTCTAAAATGCACCACAGGGCTCAAAGATGTATGATACGGTCCTGACATAGAGTTGAGTGCTCTGACAGCTCCACAAAACTTGGAAGATCAGAAGGTCTCAAACTGGTCCTCATAGAAGAGTCAGGACTGTGCTCCTTAAAGGAAAGCCACAGAACTTGTCCTGCTGGTGGTGCCTAAGGATGAGTTTGAAGATATCTGTTCCATATCTGCTTCCACCCCAGAAGGCCTTAAATTGGTGATACATTCATTTTTGTTGCTGGTGGGGGGTGTCAGAGTGTCCCAGCACTAAATTACCCCCTAACACTGATCATCCCCCCACCTAACACCTAAAGTTCCTCTAAAGTCAGTACCTTACACCCCCAACCCTAGTGCCTAGCCTATAGTTGGCCATAAAGGTGTAGAACTTCGATGAATGTTTGTATGGAAATTATGAAAACTCATGCAGCAGAACAGTCCATCTCCTCATCGATGAGTTATCTGATTTCAACTGAAGGTCCTTAAAATTTCATCCAATCCTGCTCCTTGAACGGGATCCCAGAAGTAATAATCAGGTTTCTTTTGTGCATAGAACATGCAAATTACAGTAAGAAGGATTTTCCCAAATAATAACCACATTCACAGTTAGAATTTAGTTTGTTTAAGAAGAATTTCCATCCTTCCAATTTTCTTGTCACTGTGGTCAAAAATGATAATTTTACATTAGAAAGTCCACTGAACATTTCATAAATGAGAATTTTCTAATTAACTTATAGTGGTGCATGGGTGACTTCGCTCCTATGCATAGTCCCCATCCCCTCCGCACCAATCATTGGAATAACAATAGCCATAGCAGCCCTTGTGGCTGCTATAGGGCCAGGTGTAGGATTGGGGGCCCCTATTAACCACTTTACCACCGGAGGATTTTGCTGTCTTACGTCCAGGCCACTTTTTGCGATTCGGCGCTGTGCGACTTTAACTGACAATTGCGCAGTCATGCGACGCCGTACCCAAACTAAATTTACGTCCTATTTTTCCCACAAACAGAGCTTTCTTTTGGTGGTATTTGATCACCTGTGCGATTTTTACTTTTTGCGCTATAAACAAAAAAAGAGCGTTTATTTTGAAAAAATAACAATATCTTTAACATTTTTTTATATGAAATTCCCCCCCAAAAAATGTAAAAATCAATATTTTTTTAAATTTTTGGCCAATTTGTTTCTGCTACATATGTTTGGTAAAAAAAATCGCAATAAGCGTATTTTGATTGGTTTGCGCAAAAGTTATTGCGTTTACTAACTAAGGGAAAGATTTCTGTCATTTTTGGTGGTTTTTTTTTTACGAGTAATGGCGGCGATCTGCGATTTTTTTTGCGGGACTGCGACATTGCGGCGGACAGATCGGACCCTTGACTGACATTTTTGACACTTTTGGGGGTACCAGTGACCAATGTTCCCTCTAATTTTTTACTGGGCTGAGCAAATAAAAAAATTTCTGAGCGCAGTGCTCCCCAACCTTTTTATCGCCGCGGACCGGTCAACGTTTGATCATTTTTCTGTGGCCCCCAATCAATGCAGAGTGCCCACAGCATTGCCCCCAATCAATGCAGAGTGCCCACAGCATTGCCCCCAATCAATGCAGAGTGCCATAGCATTGCCCCCAATCAATGCAGAGTACTACAGCATTGCCCCCAATCAATGCAGAGTACTACAGCATTGCCCCCAATCAATGTAGAGATGCCAGCGTGCCCCTTTTCAATGTAGAGGTGCCAGTGTGCCCCCTTTCAATGTAGAGATGCCAGTGTGCCACCTTTCAATGTAGAGATGCCAGTGTGCCACCTTTCAATGTAGAGATGCCAGTGTGCCCCCTTTCAATGTAGAGATGCCAGTGTGCCCCCTTTCAATGTAGAGATGCCAGCGTGCCACCTTTCAATGTAGAGATGCCAGTGTGCCCCCTTTCAATGTAGAGATGCCAGCGTGCCACCTTTCAATGTAGAGATGCCAGCGTGCCCCCTTTCAATGTAGAGATGCCAGTGTGCCCCCTTTCAATGTAGAGATGCCAGTGTGCCCCCTTTCAATGTAGAGATGCCAGTGTGCCACCTTTCAATGTAGAGATGCCAGTGTGCCCCCTTTCAATGTAGAGATGCCAGTGTGCCCCCTTTCAATGTAGAGACTCTTCAGTCCCGAGTCTAGTAATGGTTCTGCCATTTTTTCAGTTTTTAATTAATGCAGAGTGCCCACAGCATTGTCCCCAAATCAATGTAGAGATGCCAGTGTTCCCCCCCCCCCGTGCACTTACCTCATGGTCACGGGCGGCAGCTTCTCTTCAGTTCATTCCCCGGCTTCCTGCCTCTCCTCAGTCCTCCTGACTCCCCGAGTCCCGGCGCCTCTTCCTCGGCCAATGGCATGAAGTTGGCCTTTCGGCCAATCAGGAAGCGGGAGGACCCGCTCCCTGATTGGCCAGGAGGAGGATCCGTGTGACAATAGCGAATTTTCATTCGCTATTGTCACACAATGGGCGTGCTCTCGCGGCGCACGCTCTGCTACACGGCCGCCACGTCTGCGGCTGCGCGGTTTGAATAGGTGCTTGCGCGGGACCTTCATTCACACTGCGCGCCCGCGCATGCGCGCAGGCTAAAGGGAACACTGCCAGTGACATTACTGCAGTAATCAGTGCTATATACAGTGGGTACGGAAAGTATTCAGACCCCCTTAAATTTTTCACTCTTTGTTATATTGCAGCCATTTGCTAAAATCATTTAAGTTCATTCTTCTTCCTCATGAATGTACACATAGCACCCCATACTGACAGAAAAACACAGAGTTGTTGACATTGTTGCAGATTTATTAAAAAAGAAAAACTGAAATATCACATGGTCCTAAGTATTCAGACCCTTTGCTGTGACACTCATATATTTAACTCAGGTGCTTTCCATTTCTTCTGATCATCCTTGAGATGGTTCTACACCTTCATTTGAGTCCAGCTGTGTTTGATTATACTGATTGGACTTGATTAGGAAAGCCACACACCTGTCTATATAAGACCTTCCAGATCACAATGCATGTCAGAGCAAATGAGAATCATGAGGTCAAAGGAACTGCCTGAAGAGCTCAGAGACAGAATTGTGGCAAGGCACAGATCTGGCCAAGGTTACAAAAAGATTTCTGCTGCACTTAAGGATCCTAAGAGCACAGTGGCCTCCATAATCCTCAAATGGAAGACGTTTGGGACGACCAGAACCCTTCCTAGAGCTGGCCGTCCGGCCAAACTGAGCTATCGGGGGAGAAGAGCCTTGGTGAGAGAGGTAAAGAAGAACCCAAAGATCAATGTGGCTGAGCTCCAGAGATGCAGTCAGGAGATTGGAGAAAGTTGTAGAAAGTCAACCATCACTGCAGCCCTCCACCAGTCGGGGCTTTATGGCAGAGTGGCCAGGCGGAAGCCTCTCCTCAGTGTAAAACACATGAAAGCCCGCATGGAGTTTGCTAAAAAACACCTGAAGGACTCCAAGATGGTGAGAAATAAGATTCTCTGGTCTGATGAGACCAAAATAGAACTTTTTGGCCTTAATTCTAAGCGGAATGTGTGGAGAAAACCAGGCACTGCTCATCACCTGTCCAATACAGTCCCAACAGTGAAGCATGGTGGTGGCACCATCATGCTGTGGGGGTGTTTTTCAGCTGCAGGGACAGGACGACTGGTTGCAATCGAGGGAGAGATGAATGCGGCCAAACACAGGGATATCCTGGACAAAAACCTTCTCCAGAGTGCTCTGGAACTCAGACTGGGCCAAAGGTTTACCTTCCAACAAGACAATGACCCTAAGCACACAGCTAAAATAACGAAGGAGTGGCTTCACAACAATTCCGTGACTGTTCTTGAATGGCCCAGCCAGAGCCCTGACTTAAACCCAATTGAGCATCTCTGGAGAGACCTAAAAATGGCTGTCCACCAACGTTTACCATCCAACCTGACAGAACTGGAGAGGATCTGCAAGGAGGAATGGCAGAGGATCCCCAAATCCAGGTGTGAAAGACTTGTTTTATCTTTCCCAAAAAGACTCCTGGCTGTATTAGATCAAAAGGGGGCTTCTACTAAATACTGAGCAAAGGGTCTGAATACTTAGGACCATGTGATATTTCAGTTTTTCTTTTTTAATAAATCTGCAACAATGTCAACAATTCTGTATTTTTCTGTCAGTATGAGGTGCTATGTGTACATTCATGAGGAAGAAGAATGAACTTAAATGATTTTAGCAAATGGCTGCAATATAACAAAGAGTGAAAAATTTAAGGGGGTCTGAATACTTTCCGTACCCACTGTATATGCACCGTTACTGTAAAAATGACACTGGCAGGGAAGGGGTTAATTTTATTGAAGAGGGAGGGGTTAATGTATGCCTGGTGCTTACTAGCGTGTGTGGGGGGAGGTGACTGAGTGACACAGGGACAGATCGCAGGTTCAGCTAAGCTGAACCCTGCAATCTGTCACTACTTTTCACTTAGGAGATCCGCCCGCTCTGTTTACACAAGCGGGCGGATCTCCACACTCGATTCCCCGACGATCAGAGAAGAGCAGCGGCGATCGCCGCCGCTCCTCCCCTGGCCTGACTCCCGCTGTGACTGAAAACAGCGGGAGCGCGCCTCCGGCAGCGCGCAAACGCGGCCTTCAGGGGGAGGAGTCCAGCGACGAAGGTCTACGTCGATGGACGATAACGAACGACTTTGCTGCAGTACAGTCAATGTGACTGGTCGGCAAGTGGTTAAAGAGATAAAACTGTGAAGTCTCTCTAGAAGGGTGAAATCAGACCTCAAGCTGGCCATACACTAGTAGAATTCGTTGGGTTTTCTAATAGGGAGATCCAGGGCTTTTTTAAGCGGGTCCGCCGGTCACGCGTGCGGGGGGGTCCGCGAACGAGTGGGGTCGGGAGAGCACCTCCGGTGGCGCGCGCTCACCCCCTAGAGTCTCATAAGGCTAGTGACCTACCACTACGTCACTTTGCATGTGAGGGACTGACTGCCGCCATATATAGTCGCGCGGCAGTCGGCAAGTGGTTAAAAAGGGTCCTTTGCGCTTTTGGATCCGGTTCAGGTGCGATTTCAGGTAAAAATTTGCATTTGAATCACACCTGAACCGGTGAACAGAAACGCACCAAACTCCGGCACTGAAACCGTGCCCGCATATGTGTGAACCCAGCTTTAGGGTTATAGAGGAATTGTCTGCAAGAGCATTTATTATTTTGTCATAATATAAAATATCATTATGATTATTATTCTTCATATAATATTATTTTATTAACCACTTTAGCTCCGAAAGGATTTGCTCCCTTTCTGACCAGGCCCTATTTTTTTTCCCACAGAGCTTTCTTTTGTTGGTATTTGATCACCTGTGTGTAAGGGATGTCAGGTACCCCATAAAAAAACACATTTCCGTTTCATGGCATTTCTATTTAACCACCAGTAGATGGCAGCACAAAGCACAAAGTTCAACTGCAAGAAAGGCATGGGAGGAACTAAAAGTTAGACCTTTTGTTCCTGGGGGAACAGAATAGCAGTTGCTGTGTCCCTCAGAATAAAAAGGTCATCATACCTCACTCATGTCCTTGTATTTGCAGGTAAGAAGGAGTATATTTAGGGCTATAAACAGGGCGAAATTCATTTAATTTACATCCCTGTGATCAGCAAAGGCTACTGTCACTACTGTGTGATTGAATAACAGACTGCACAAATGTTAGTGGGTCACACTGTAGCATCACATGACTACAGTGTACCAGGAATGTGGTTATACTGTAGTGTTATGTTATATCTTATATTAGATTGTACTATGAGACCACTGTGATGCAGAAGGAGTAACAACATATCAGCACATGTTTAATTGGTTATTATTTTCTATGAGGATGTTATTCCTGTATATCAGAATGTTGATATTATTATTATATATATATAATTATGTAATAGTATGTATGAACAGAATAGCAGTTGCTGTGTCCCTCAGAATAAAAAGGTCATCATACCTCAATCATGTCATTGTATTTGCAGAAACGTTTTCAATAAAAATAATTCTGGTTTCACCCGGTCCGATCCCTTCGCACATTGGAATTATTGACCATACTTTCAGCATATGTGCAACATGTGCGTTTTTTAATTTTTGCGCTATAAACAAAAAAAGAGTGACAATTTAGAAAAAAAAAAAAATATTTTTCACATTCTGCTATATGACATTCCCCAAAAAAAAAATTTAAAAATCAACATTTTTTAACATTTTAGGCCAATTTGTTTTCTGCTACATATTTTTGGTAAAAAAAAACCCGCAATACGCGTATTTTGATTGGTTTGCGCAAAAGTTATCGTGTTTTCTAACTACTGGAAAGATTCATGTCATTTTTATTGTTGTTTTTTTTTTTTTTTTTTTACTAGTAATGGCGGCGATCTGCGATTTTTTTTTTCGGGACTGCGACATTGCGGCAGACAGATAGGACCCCTAACTGACATTTTTTACACTTTTGGGGGGACCAGTGACATTACTACAGTAATCAGTGCTAAAAATATGCAGTTACTGTAATAATGACACTGGCAGGGAAGGGGTTAATACTGTGGGTGATCAAGGGGTTAAATGTATGCCTCATGCTTACTGTCGTAGGTGTGGAGGGGGTTCTGTGACAGACAGAGTGATTGCTGTTTCAGCTATGCTGAATCTGCTGATCTCTTCCTGTCTGTCACTGAGAAGATCCGCCTGCTTTGTTTACATAAGCAGGCGGGTCTTCTCACCGTTTCCCCGCCGGAATCACTAGGAGTCCAGTGACGTAGGTCTACGTCACTGGACCCAGGGGAGCTGCACTGCCACAGTAATATTACTGTTGGCAGTCGGCAAGTAGTTAATATTATTAGTAGTAGTAGTAGTATCAACTGTGCCTGGACAAGGTCATCTAGAGCCCAGGGCGAACATGCCAAACTGCGCCCCTCAAGATGTATGAGCATTATCATAGCTTCCAACTGTCCCTGATTCCGAGGGACTGTCCCCGATTTGAAATAAAGTCCCTTTTTTCTCCTCCTTTGTCCCTCATGTCGGTCTGATCTATATAGTTGTATATAAAATGCACTGTTTAACTTTCAAAAAGTGTTTCCCAGTGATAAACCTTTCATCCAATTTCTAAATTGCTGAATTTGTACATTTCACAAGGCAATAGTAGTGGTAAAAATTTACTTGTGGGTTTAGTTTTTTTTTGTTTTTTTTATATATATCGTGTAGCACCCTACAGGTAGGTGCTAGGTAAATGTATAGTGGGCCTTGTCTGCCTAACAGCAGGGCTGTGATTTGTTAGGTAGGGTGTCAGGGCTTCCAGATGTGCCTGCTGAGGGGAGAATTATCCCCATTGGCTCCAGTGAGAGGCTTCTCATAGGGCAGTGTGGGAAGCCCAATCAGGGGACACATCCAAGCTTGTAACTACCCCAGAAGGCAGATTATGCTGCAAAGGATTCTGGGAGTGGGTATAAGTTTGGGGGGAAGTGCGTGGCACGGTGTCTTTGGCGGGAGCAGAGTCCCAGGAAGGAGAGTGCGGCTGTCTCTCCTCCTGTCTGAGGAAGGTGGATATCTCAGGGTGTTGTCTGAGTATCCAGAGAGTGCTGAGTTGAGCTGAGGGGATCCGGTGGGCTGAGAGCCTGCGGAGAGCGAGAGGGGTCCAGTCCCAGGAAAGCCTACACAGTTTGTGAGTACTGAGGATTGCCCCTGGGGTCTGCCTGAAGTTAGAGGGGACCACTCCGGAAGAGGCTCTAGGATCCAGTGTCAGCTAGCTGCAAAGGGGGTACAGAGTCAGTGGACCCCGAAGAGTTACAGTCAAGGGGGCATTTGCATCTGGGCCCTGAATTGCATAGAGTGTGTCAGTTGCAAGCAGGCCCGGACTGGGACAAAAAATAGGCCGGGCATTTTGGACTGAGCAGCCCGCGAGGGGGGGGGGGCGTGACTGGGGCGTGGCGTTCTTCGGGATGGTTGATGACAGGATTTAATGTTCCAGGATGTGTGGATTCGATTACGGTACCTTTTTTAGTTTAATCTGACAGACTGGGTCCAATTTAGATCAGAGCTGCCATATGATGCTGTTTTTTTTTAGTCTTACTTTAAATCCTGTTTTGATGGTTGAGTCCTAAAAATAGTATGAAGCAGCACAAGATGAGGGTTACTCTAATCAAGGGGTAGACAACCTTTGTGGGCACAGTGTGCCGAAAAATGTTTTCAAAGAAATTTGGAGTGCCAGATACATAAAAAACAACTGTCAACTTCATATAAAGTAACTGCTGTAATCACTTGAATAATAGTAAGAAATCAAGTGAGCTTTGCACCTCCACAAATCAGATCAGTCCCAATTCCTGCACTAACACACCTCAGATCACCCCAATTCCTGCACTATCACACCTCAGATCATCCCAATTCCTGCACCTTCACACCTCAGATCACCCCAATTCCTGCACCTTCAAACCTCAGATCACCCCAATCCCTGCACTATCACACCTCAGATCACCCCAATTCCTGCACTATCACACCTCAGATCACCCCAATTCCTGCACTATCACACCTCAGATCATCCCAATTCCTGCACCTTCACACCTCAGATCACCCCAATTCCTGCACCTTCACACCTCAGATCACCCCAATTCCTGCACCTTCAAACCTCAGATCACCCCAATCCCTGCACTATCACACCTCAGATCACCCCAATTCCTGCACCTTCACACCTCAGATCACCCCAATTCCTGCACCTTCACACCTCAGATCACCCCAATTCCTGCACCTTCAAACCTCAGATCACCCCAATCCCTGCACTATCACACCTCAGATCACCCCAATTCCTGCACCTTCACACCTCAGATCACCCCAATTCATGCACATTCACATCAGATCAGCCCCAATTCTTGCACTATCACACCTAAGATCAGCCCCAATTCTTGCACTATCACACCTCAGATCAGCCCCAATTCCTGCACTATCACACCTCAGATTAGCCCCAATTCCTGCACTATCACACCTCAGATCACCCCAATTCCTGTACTATCACACCTCAGATCACCCCAATTCCTGCACCTTCACACCTCAGATCAGCCCCCGGTAGGCTGGCACTGGCAGCAACAATTTTATTCAAATCAGGATTTCTTCTGCAAATAGGCTGACCTGACACTGGCAGGCATAGTACTAGACTAGTACTATGCCTGGCTGCCAGTGCCAGGCCAGCCTATTTGCAAAAGAAATCCTGATTTGAATTCAATTGTTGCTGCCAGTGCCAGCCTATTTGCAGAAGAAATCCTGATTTCTTTGAATAAAATTGTTGCTGCCAGTGCCAGCCCAGCCTATCTGCAAAAGAAATCCCTAAGTAGAAGTCACTCCTCTCTCCAGTCCTCCACTTACCTTGGGTGGGCTGTGCGGTGTGGCTGCAGAGTGTTCCCGCTGGACAGAGTACAGCAGATGGTCAGAGACTGCAAACATGATACAAGAGATGGTCAGAGACTGAGGACATGAGATGGTCAGAGACTGCAAAGTGATACAAGAGATGGTCAGAGACTGAGGACATGATACAGGAGATGGTCAGAGACTGAGGACATGATACAGGAAATGGTCAGAGACTGAGGACATGATACAGGAGATGGTCAGAGACTGAGGACATGATACAGGAAATGGTCAGAGACTGAGGACATGATACAAGAGATGGTCAGAGACTGAGGACATGATACAGGAGATGGTCCGAGACTTCAGACATGATACAGGAGATGGTCAGAGACTGAGGACATGATACAGGAGATGGTCAGAGACTGAGGACATGATACAGGAGATGGTCAGAGACTGAGGACATGATACAAGAGATGGTCAGAGACTACAGACGTGATACAGTAGATGGTCAGAGACTGCAGACGTGATACAAGAGATGGTCAGAGACGATACAAGAGATGGTCAGAAACTGCAGATGTGATACAAGAGATGGTCAGAGACTGCAGACATGATATAAGAGATGGTCAGAGACTGCAGACATGATACAGGAGATGGTCAGAGACTGCATACATGATACAGGAGATGCTCAGAGACTGAGGACATGATAGAAGATAGGGGGGGCCGGAGAGCATAGGGAAAGCAGATAGCACTGGAAGAGCTGAAGGGCACGGTGGGGGGGGGGGGACTGGAGAGAATTAAGGGGGGGGTTTGGAAAGCATTGCAGGGGGGTTGGAAGGCGCAGGGTGTGGATAGCACTGGGGGGCAGTCAGGGAAAACCAGGGGGATGGAGAGCATGGGAGGGGGGGGGACTGGAGAGCACTGGAGGGGAACTAGAATCACTTAGGGGGGAGCCAGGGAGCACAGGGGGGTGGAGAGCACTGGGGGAGCCAGAAAGCATAGGGGGAGATGAAAAGCACTGTGGGGACTTGAAAAGCAGGGGGGGGGGGCTAAGGAGCACAGGGGGGTTAAGAGCACTGGGGGGGGGCTAAGATCACTGGGGGGGGGCAGTAAAAGAAGTTGTACATGAGGGGGATGGGACAGCTGCATATAGAGAAATTGATATTTCCACATTTCTCCTGCAGCTGAAGAATGCCTGCAGAAGGGAGGAGGAGAATCAGGCATCTATCCAGCGGCAGCAGGAGGAGGAATAGGGAAACATCAAATCCTCTATATGCGGACGCCCCATCCCCCCTCCTATTCAGCACACACGGGGCTGCACAGCACTGATGACACACACCACGGTAAATAAAATTCAGGCACCTGGCGATGTAAGACACAGGATCACCAATCGGGATGACTGGTGGTAACTAAACTGGCAAGGTAACTTACTGGACAATGGCTGACTGGACACCTGGATGGGTATTGCAATACCTGAAGCGACCCACTGTCTCAGCTGGGCTGGGTGGCGCTGGGTTAGTGAGCAGTAAGCAGGGTCCTTGGGCTGAAAGGTCAGGTTCCAGTGGCACTTACCTTCTCATCGCCGCCGTCCCCCACGAGCAGCCCGGTGTCCGGAGTGAAGGAGCTTCCATCTGCAGCTGCTTGAGAGATGCCGATGCGGGCTGGGATGGCCGCGACGGGCAGGACACCGGCGGGAAGGAACATTTGACACTGTGTTGACTTCCAGCTCCGCGGCCAATCAGCCTTCTGCTGGGGGGGGTGTGACTCACACCCCTCCTGAGCAGAAGGCTGATTGGCCGCGGAGCCGGTGTAGCTGGCAAATCTTCATGCTACATCGGCCACAGTGAGGGAACTTCCGGCTGCAGTGAGGGAACTTCCGGCCGCAGCGAGTGAACTTCTACTTCTTGCAATCGTGATGTGATGGCTGAGTGAGAGCCGCGGCACCCGCGGCCCACAGCACCGCTGCCCACCGGGAATATGCCCGGTCTGCCCTATGGCCAGTCCGGGCCTGGTTGCAAGTACAGATTTGCAGAGTTCTACTTCATACTACCTCAAGCTGGCCAAAGCAGGGGACAGTATTCCGTGAATTGTACAGCATAACAGTGTCAGGAGTTCTACAGTTTCACAGTTCTGGATCTTTTGGAATTTCAGTCGAGGACTCAGCACTTCTATCAAGTTGCAGTGTGTACTCAGTATTAGTGAGCCTTGGCTGGCGCCGGCTGGCATCAGGGTAGCGCCAACGGGCATTTTCAGGATCAAAGTCCCAATTGTAATTAGTTTGAGCCTAAAGGAGTATCCCACTCATTCCCTTCTCCCATCCCCTTTAACTTATAATAAAAACCACAAACAATGATGCCAGAGTTGTCGTTGCTTCAGTTGTCACACCCAGGGACTCAACTCACATGGGCTGGAGAGGTTTCCGGTACTAATGGCAGACCCACATCAGGCCACAGGCCTGGAAACCTTGCTACAATCATTTATATTAAGGGGGCGTAGCAGGGCTGGGGGGTGTCCTATGCTTATGTAGCACCACCCCCGCAGGAGCTGCTGATTATATTATTGGGTCTACACCCTGCCTAACAACCCAATCAAATTGGCTCAATCCCTCCTCAGGCACAACTGACCCAGAATAGGACTGGACTATCAAATAGATACACAGGTTGGAATACAATACTTCACTATGCAACAATACCTTGTTACCTTCTTGAATAGTAGTCCTTCTGGGTGACACAATGGAACAACGCACAAGATTGTAATTAACCAAACTTAGTTTACTATGTATCAAATTGAATAGGGGAGATACAATACAATACAATACAAGTCCATAAAAGGTTATTTAAAACAGCTTTAAAAAGGTAAAAGAATACCCCCACACTCCTCCTGCATTAAGGCTAGACACAGTACCAGGTAGGTGGGCCTATCTGAGTCCCTCCCCCAGAGTTCTCTTCTTTCTTGTTGATCTTCGCTAGCAAGGTTATTGAATAGAGCTCATTTGTAATCCAGATTAGGAATAAAGATCAAGAGAGAAAAAACAACGAGCTGTTAGTTGTCACCGCAGGGTGTCTGCGTAACTGAGCAATAACTTCTGCGAGAGAGATAAGCCTCTGGCGACTCCTTTACAGACCTTATTGTTTGTCTATGAGTCTCCTGAGAGAGTATGGTGATAAACCCCGGGGTTTTATCACCTCCTGCTGCGCTACCGCTATCTGTAGATAAAACTGTCTCTTCAGCAGATAAAGTCAGTTATTGGGCATGTGCCCTCTCACCAACAGAAGTTTCTCCTTCGCGCGCTTCCACTGCGGTCTCAGTCCTTTGGCTATATGCCAGCCGCGCGGGGTCCTTCTGGCGGATGACTTCCGGTCTCGGCAAACAGCAGTATGACCTCCAGGAATGTGCCTCGTGCTTGAGATGGGACGGTTCCACGTCGTCCCTCCAAGCTAAAAGGCTCTGGCCCAATATCCAGTGTCAGTCCTTCACTCTTGCTCGCTGGTTCCTCAGAGTCCAGCGCAGAAAGGCCCCCCCCCTTCGCGCGCTTCTCTCTTCCTTTAAATAACCTCCCCCATAGTGCCGTGCGGTGCAGCCGTGCACCCTCGATCTTGCAAAGCAGCCTGGGAGATGTAGTTTCTTCATCTTGTGAAAAGGAAGTCACAGCCCGGGAAATTCCATGCAGCTACCACTAGAGGGAGCCTAGTTCCTGGATCTTGCAAAGCAGCCTGGGAGATGTAGTTTCTTCATCTTGTGAAAAGGAAGTCACAGCCCGGGAAATTCCATGCAGCTACCACTAGAGGGAGCCTAGTTCCTTCCCACATATCAAACAGTGTCTTTAGGCATGTTTAACCCCGCTACACACTCCCCCCACTTGAGAAACTTTGGTCCCCAAAGAGGTCAACAGTATGTACCCTAGTGCATAGGTTGGCATTATACAACAAAAACATTAACATTTTGCTGAAATAAGTCAATCTGAATACATCCAATTTTGTATTCTAATAGCAGTGCAACAGTAAAACGATAAAGTGCAATTAATAAACAAATAAGTGATTTCTACAGTGTTAATATAGTGCTGATTTCTAGTGCTTTTATATAGTGCTCCTTTAAAAAGCACATGTGCCTTTGCAATTTCTTAAACACTTACATTTTAAAGTTTGTGTTGAAAAAAAAACATCAAAAGGTGAGAAAGAGAAAAAAACATATAGTGAGGTCAGAGCAACAAAATGTGCGCAAACATTAACTCACAAAGTAAACCAAATTGTGAACATCAAAAACTGTGCTTATTATAATGGCCAAACCCAATATCCTTATGTACAAACTTAAATGCAAACGTTTTCTACTTCAATACTTTGTTCTCATGATCTCTCACAGACCCCCCAAAACTTGGGTGGCTTGTACAGTTGTGCCTGGGGGTGAGCTAGGGTTGTCCCCCACCAAATCTACAGTGGAGGAACTAGGCTGGTCAGGAGATCTTTTGGAGGTAAAAACAGCTTCTTCCGAACATTCACCCAATTGATCATAGGTCAGTCTCTTAGGTGGGTGAATGACTCTCCTTTCCCTCTGTTCCCGTGGAGGCATGCTCTCAGAGGTGCTAGGATCAGGCACTTCTGAGGATTCTTCAATGTCCCCCTCCTCATGTTCCAACACAGAGGAACCTGATGGTTCAAGAGAGGTCAGTTCTTCTTCAGAGAAGGGTGCAACCTCCTCCTCAGGATCTTCATCCTCAGCTGCTTCTTCTGGAAGCATATGAAAGGGTATGAATTCAGGGGCTTCTGCCCGAAGGGCTCCTCTATCAGCCAAGTCAGATGAAGACAGGGAGGCAGGTGTGGGTTCTGGCAACTGAGATGACCACAACCAGTCGGGTACCTCCTCTTCATCTTCCAAATCTTCAGATGGAGAACTTCCCTCTCCCTCATCTGGGAGCGTCGTCTGAGATCTGGTAACTGGTCTGGACCGGCGAGAAGTCGAAGGGGCCTCTGACAAGTCTTCCACAGGGGGCATACGAACCGCTTCAGAGAGAGGCAGCAAATGGTTCCGATGCCAAGCCTTCAATGGACCCACACTTCCTTCAGGCCGAATTTGGTACACAGGAAGGTTTGGCAGTTGCTTGCAGATAACATAAGGTTGGGACTTCCAGCGGTCTGCCAACTTGTGTTTTCCCGGGACACCCAAGTTTCTCAACAAAACCCTGTCCCCTGGTTGCAGGTCATGGATCCGAACTTTTAGGTCGAAATTTTTTTTATTCCGCAGTCCACGTTGATCAGATGTGGCCTGAGCCTTGTCATAGGCCGCTTTCAGACTCTTCCGCAGTCGGTCCACATATCCTCTATGCGATGCTGAAGAGGTATGATCAGGCGAAATGCCAAAGGCCAAATCCACTGGCAACCGAGCCTCCCTTCCAAACATCAGCCGATAAGGGGAATATCCAGTAGCATCACTGACAGTGCTGTTGTAGGCATGCACAATGGCAGCTACGTGCTTGCCCCAATGCTGTTTCTTCTCTGAGCTCAAAGTCCCCAACATATCCAAAAGAGTCCTGTTAAATCGTTCAGGCTGGGCATCCCCCTGTGGATGGTAGGGAGTGGTTCTAGTCTTTTGAATGCCTAACATATCTAACAGTCTCTTGATCAGTCTGCTTTCAAAGTCCCTTCCCTGATCAGAATGGAGGCGTTGTGGTAACCCATAATGTACAAAGAACTTCTCTACAAGAACTTTGGCTACCGTTGAGGCCTTCTGATCCCTTGTTGGGAATGCTTGAGCATATCTGGTAAAATGGTCTGTTACCACAAGGACATTCCCCTGGCCACTCAGATCAGGCTCTAAGCAAAGGAAATCAATGCACACCAGCTCCATGGGTCCCTGACTTTGTAGATGGCCCATTGGGGCTGCTTGACGTGGCAGAGTCTTCCTCTGTATACACCGGACACAAGAATGACAGTATCCTTCAACTTCGGCCCTCATACAAGGCCAGTAGAACCTGTCCCTGACAAGCTGAAAGGTTCTTTCGGGCCCCAGATGGCCATGATTATCATGAAGAGCGGCCAGAACTCCCTCTCTGTATTTAGCTGGTAAGAACAGTTGCCACTTCTCCTCCAGATCTTCAGATGGACCTCTCCGGTAGGCCACTCCTTCTCTGATCTGTAACCGGGTCCACTCTCTATGCAACAGACGGGCCCCCTGAGGGGAGTCAGTTAGAAGCAACTCAGGGCTCTGGATCTCCAGAGCTTCCAAGAGAAGTTTTCCCAAAGGGTCTTCCAACTGCTCCTTCCGCAAGTCCCTTTTGGACAGCCGGGGCAAACCCTCCCCTTCAACTTGGGTCACCTGGCAGTAGCATTTGGGTACTCCGATAGCCGAAACCCCAATCTCTTCTGCTCTTGACCCTCCTCGGGATCGAAATTCAGTTCCCTGATATAGGGCACGCACCCCTTCTGGAGCCAAATGAGTCCATTCTTCCGCAGGTTCCTGTGGAACATGCAACCTTCTGGATAGGGCATCTGCATCCCTATTTCCGATTCCTGGCCGATACTTCAGGCTAAAATTGAAGCTAGAGAGGGCAGCCAACCATCGATGTCCTGTTGCATCCAGCTTGGCCGTAGTCAACAGATAGGTGAGGGGATTATTATCTGTCTTGACAATGAATTCAGCTCCGTACAGGTAGTCTTTCAATTTGTCAACCACTGCCCACTTCAAGGCCAAGAATTCAAGTTTGTGAGTAGGATAATTCCTTTCAGCAGGCAATAGGCTTCTGCTCACATAGGCAACAGGTCGCAGATGACCCTCATGCTCCTGATAAAGTACCCCCCCCAGCCCATCTCGGCTGGCATCAACATGCAGTTCATATGGTTTTGTGGGGTCCGCATAGGCCAACACAGGGGCAGTGGTTAGGGTTTCCTTCAGCTGGACAAAGGCCCCTTCGCATTCCGGGGTCCACTGATCCTGGATGGATTCCTTAGCCTTCCGGGGGCCTATGGTGGACTTCGCCGGCTTTACCAACTCAGGGACATCATCTTCTTCATTCTTCAGGAGCTCATTTAGGGGTCGGGCAATCTGGGCGAACCCCTCCACAAACCTCCTGTAATAGGAGCAAAAGCCCAAGAATGACCGGAGTTCGGTCACATTTGTGGGTCTCGGCCAGGAAGCAACAGCATCCAGCTTGTCCGGGTCAGTGGCCACCCCTTCTTCAGACACGATATGGCCCAGGTAATGGACCGAGGACTGATAGAATTGGCACTTCTCAGGAGAAAGTTTCAGACCTTCTTCATGTAGCCTCTTCAAGACCTTTTCCAACCTCTCCTCATGTTCTTCTAAAGTTCTGCCAAACACGATAACATCATCCAAGTATACCAGTACCTCTATCAAATTCATATCTCCAACGGTCCTCTCCATCAGCCTTTGGAAGGTAGCAGGGGCCCCGGACAACCCCTGAGGCATGCGATTGAACTCAAAGAACCCCACAGGGGTGATGAAGGCTGTTTTCTCCCGATCTTCAGGGTGCATGGGGATCTGATAATACCCACTCTTTAAGTCCATCACACTGAACCACTTCGCCCCTGACAGACTCTGTAGGGCATCTTCGATTCGAGGAGTGGTATACTGGTCTGGGATGGTTCTTCTGTTCAGCGTTCGGTAGTCGATACAAAGCCTCAAAGATCCATTTTTCTTCCGGACTACCACTATCGGGGAAGCATACGGGCTCCTGGATTCTCGGATAATCCCGATCTTTTTGAGCTCTGCCAGCTGTTGACGTAGATCTTCTAAGTCACCTAAGGGGACTCGCCGGACTCTCTCCCTGAAAGGCTTGTCCTCACTCAGGCGGATCTTATGAGTAGCGCTCCTGGCACATCCCACGTCAAACTCGTCCTTAGAGAATATTTCCCTACATCGAGCAAGTTGTGCCTTGGCCCTCTTCACCCATTCCGGCGGGAGGGCAGCGTTTCCAGAGCAAAGCTCCTCTATAACCGCTTCACCCTGTTCCTTTTCTTTGAAATCAATGGGGGCAACTGGGGTAGCCGGGTTGACTTGGCCCAGGAGCACTCTGGCCGGTACCTTCACTGGTGTAATAGAGGTGTTTCTGACACTCACTAAAACCCTTCCACGGTTTTCCTGTAACACCTTCAAAGGGATCACCTCAGGGATCACTTCTATCCCTCTCTGTCTCTCCTTTTGACCTGATTCAAAGATAATGAAGGGACCCGGCTGTTGCCATGTGAGTTTAACAGAAGCCTTAAAACAGGCCACCTCTCCTGGCTGTAAGACCTTTTCTGCTCTATCCAGCTTCCAGAGTCGTCCAACTCCTTCTGCGGGGGTCTCTTGCTCCAACACTAATCGTTGGTAGGCCTGCCGTAGCATGGGATGGATCCTTGGCGCCTGAGCATCTTGTCCCTGGACCAGTTGTATCAGAAGGCGCCTTACCAGGTCAGTGTTTGTTCCTACGATGAGAGAGCTTTTGTTGGCCCCTGGTGGACGAGGACAGACCACCGCTAAGGTGTCGAAGGTTTCCGCTTCACCAGCCACTGATGGATCAAAGGTCAACTTGATTGGCAGATACCCGTCATAGGGAAAACTTTGGGTCCCAATACCCCATATCTCCAGATCTTCCAACTTCTGCAAAGGTAGATGGGTAAGATATTTATCATAGAAGTCTCTATACAAAAGAGTCACCTGGGCCCCTGTGTCAAGGAGGGCTCTTGTGTAAATTCCTTCCACCTGAACCGAGACCACTGGGGAGGGCCCGACCAAGTTAGTTGGGAATTCTCTTGATGTAGCCTGGTTGTCTGATTCAGTTCTCTGTACCCTGGCCCTCTTCTCCTTTTTCTTCCTTGATCTGGGCCCCCGCTGAACCCGGCGTGCATTGACTTTCCTTCCCTCAGTAACCCGGAGTCTAGAACTGGGGGTATTATATTTGGGTCTGACCCCCTGACTCAGTTTCCCTGATCCTGCACCACTTCTGGAGTCCCTTAAGACTGGCGGACACCCGGTTGACTCCTTCACCGGTGTCCTCTGAAGTTTCCCGCTGGCTCGCGAGGTTTCGCGGCAGCATTTCCTGAGCTGGGACATACCCTTCTAACATGCCCAACTCCCCCGCAGTTGAAACAAGTTAACAATCTTGCAGGCCGTGGCTCTGGATCTGTGCTGAGACTAACAGGTTCATCTGGCCTCTCCGATATACTCCCCTTGGGTAGAGTGGATACCTGACCAGTCAGGATGGACACCATTTCTATCAACTGAGACACTTGGGTCTTTAGGAGTTCAACTTGAGAGTCACCCTCTTCCACACTTATCACTCCAACCCGGGCAGTTGAGTCAAACTGCCGACTTTTCTTCTTGTTGTCCAACATAACCTCTTCCTCTCTGACCATTCGAATCAGATCGGGGTATTCTAGAATGCCGCCATCTCGACGAGTTCGTAACAGTATGGCAATGGGATCTAAAGGTTGAGCCCCTTTTAGAACCTGTCGTGCACGAGTCTCATCTATTTTCCGGTGGTCTATTCCTTTCTTTAACAGAATCTGGTGGATAATCCTATCCAGACGTTTAATGAATTCGGACAACTTCTCCCCCTCTTCTTGATAACAGTGGTCCAACTGGTAGAGAAGTTCAGCCGCGTTCTCCGTCCGACCAAACACATCTTGCAGAATGTCCAAATAATCCTGTGCAGTGCAGTTCTTCTTGCTAAGCTTTAGATTACGTACAGCCTCTAATGCAGGTCCCCTTAAACTCTCTGTGATTCTCTGCTTCTTGTGCTGTTCTGGTACCTCCCATTCCTCCAAAGCCTGAGTGGCGGTATCTAACCACTCTTCGAACCCATCTTCTGCTGAAGGCACAGGCTGTTTCCCAGAGAATGTCCGGAGCTTCCTATATCCAGTCATCAAATAGCTCGAGGAGTCCCTACTACATTTTGCCACAATCTCCCCAAGAACAGCACACAGTTCTGAGCTAAAAGTCGACAAAGGTGATAACTCAGGATGCCCTTCTTGGACACCTTTTTCTTGGCTGGATACCCCAGGGGTGGTGGATGAGGGACCCGCAATAGGAACTCCTGGATGTATCAGGAAAAGTTCTGTTTGGTCAGTAGTTTTTACACTGTTTCCGTTGAAATAATCAGGGACCCCCTTCCTCCACTCACACAATGCATACGTGTGTGGGACAGTGGTGTCAGTTTTCATGTCAATCACCCAAAATTTCCTGTCTGTGGATAGTGCCCTCAAAACAGGGAGGAGCTTTTCTTCAGTCCAGGCTTCTCCCTTGATTTCAACCACCAGGCCATTTTCCACTATGACATTCTCTTCCTTGCACCACTCAGCAGCAGCGACAGGATCCATTTCTGCGTGGGAGGGGATTCTATGGCTGAGAGGGTTGTATTGCAGGACTGTAGAAATCCCGGACGAGCCCCCACGTGTAGCACCACCCCCGCAGGAGCTGCTGATTATATTATTGGGTCTACACCCTGCCTAACAACCCAATCAAATTGGCTCGATCCCTCCTCAGGCACAACTGACCCAGAATAGGACTGGACTATCAAATAGATACACAGGTTGGAATACAATACTTCACTATGCAACAATACCTTGTTACCTTCTTGAATAGTAGTCCTTCTGGGTGACACAATGGAACAACGCACAAGATTGTAATTAACCAAACTTAGTTTACTATGTATCAAATTGAATAGGGGAGATACAATACAATACAATACAAGTCCATAAAAGGTTATTTAAAACAGCTTTAAAAAGGTAAAAGAATACCCCCACACTCCTCCTGCATTAAGGCTAGACACAGTACCAGGTAGGTGGGCCTATCTGAGTCCCTCCCCCAGAGTTCTCTTCTTTCTTGTTGATCTTCGCTAGCAAGGTTATTGAATAGAGCTCATTTGTAATCCAGATTAGGAATAAAGATCAAGAGAGAAAAAACAACGAGCTGTTAGTTGTCACCGCAGGGTGTCTGCGTAACTGAGCAATAACTTCTGCGAGAGAGATAAGCCTCTGGCGACTCCTTTACAGACCTTATTGTTTGTCTATGAGTCTCCTGAGAGAGTATGGTGATAAACCCCGGGGTTTTATCACCTCCTGCTGCGCTACCGCTATCTGTAGATAAAACTGTCTCTTCAGCAGATAAAGTCAGTTATTGGGCATGTGCCCTCTCACCAACAGAAGTTTCTCCTTCGCGCGCTTCCACTGCGGTCTCAGTCCTTTGGCTATATGCCAGCCGCGCGGGGTCCTTCTGGCGGATGACTTCCGGTCTCGGCAAACAGCAGTATGACCTCCAGGAATGTGCCTCGTGCTTGAGATGGGACGGTTCCACGTCGTCCCTCCAAGCTAAAAGGCTCTGGCCCAATATCCAGTGTCAGTCCTTCACTCTTGCTCGCTGGTTCCTCAGAGTCCAGCGCAGAAAGGCCCCCCCCCTTCGCGCGCTTCTCTCTTCCTTTAAATAACCTCCCCCATAGTGCCGTGCGGTGCAGCCGTGCACCCTCGATCTTGCAAAGCAGCCTGGGAGATGTAGTTTCTTCATCTTGTGAAAAGGAAGTCACAGCCCGGGAAATTCCATGCAGCTACCACTAGAGGGAGCCTAGTTCCTGGATCTTGCAAAGCAGCCTGGGAGATGTAGTTTCTTCATCTTGTGAAAAGGAAGTCACAGCCCGGGAAATTCCATGCAGCTACCACTAGAGGGAGCCTAGTTCCTTCCCACATATCAAACAGTGTCTTTAGGCATGTTTAACCCCGCTACACTTATGTAGCACCCTCCTAGGTAGGTGCTAGTGAGAGAGTATAGTTTTGAGCTCGGTCTGCTTACCAGAGGGGATGCAGGTAAATCTATATTGTTCTCTGCCTACCAGAGAGCAGGATCTGTTAGTGAGGTCTGCTCAGTGTGCTCAGTATGCAATTCATTCAGTCTGCAGAGTGTTTCACACTGGTCCAATAGGGAGGCATTTTAGACAATGGGAGAAAACCTGACGAATGGGTACATAGGCTTTTGATTAGTGATCGACCAATATAGGTTTTTCGTTGCCGATACCGATACTTTGGCCAATGCATATCGTTATCGGCTGATATTTTTGTACATTTAAAAACAATTTTTTTTTTTGACAGGTACTTTTGTAGAGGGATCTGGGGATCTAAAAGACCCCAAACCCCTCCTCTGCACTTAAAAATATAGATTAACCGATTATCGGCAACATCAATATATCGAGGGCCGATATGCACTTTCCCTGATATATAGGAATCGGCCTTTGGATTTACCGATATTGTCGATATTTTCGTGACGTCATTGCGTATGTTGCGCGCACATAACACTGCCTTCTAACACCGCCTCCCATGCCTGCGCGGCCCAAATGTGACGTCATTTCACCACGCGCTGCACACGTTCTCTGTCTTAAGACCGCCTCCCACGCCTCAGACAGCCTCATGTGCAGCCAGCTACAGTCCACTCCGGTCACGGTGCCAGCCATCCACCCACAGGCCCTGGCCTCAGCCACTCACCACAGGGTGCCAGCTGCCAGCCATCCGACCCACAACAGAACAGGGTGCCAGCCGACCACCATTACCAGTGAACACACAGTGTTCCAGCAAGCCAGCAGCCACCCACAACAGGCCAGGGTGAGTGAGTGACACCAAGCCAGCCACCCACACAACAAGGTGACCCCAAGCCAGCCACCCACCACAGTGTTCCAGCAAGCCAGCCACCCACAACAGGGTGCCAACAAGCAAGCCACCCACACTGCCAGGCATCAGCCACCAACCAACAACAGTGTCCGGATTCAAACCCGTGATGAACCACATCCCAGGCCCTGCATACTAGGCTACCGTCCTCTCTGGACATTCCTCCCTGAAGCCTATTATTTCAACCTTAGTCTTGCCAAGCCTTGCTCATCACCCTTGATTCCCCACACCTGGTACTTCCCTATATAAGTCACGCTGGTTATTCTGCATTGAAAGGGGGCACGCTGGCCATTCTGCATTGAAGGGGGCACGCTGGTCACTCTGCATTGAAGGGGCACACTGGTCTCTCTGCATTGAAAGGGGGCACGCTGGTCACTCTGTATTGAAAGGGGGCACGCCGGTCATTCTGTATTGAAAGGGGGCACGCTGGTCTCTCTGCATTGAAAGGGGTCACGCTGGCCATTCTGCATTGAAAGGGGTCACGCTGGTTATTCTGCATTTAAAGGGGGCACGCTGGCCAGTCCCGCGGATTCCGGGATCGTTGGGAGGTATGGGGGGGGCAGTGTGACAGGAAGGGGCAGTATGGGAGACAGCATGAAGGAAGGGGGGCAGTGGAGGGCAGTATGGGGGGGGACACCATGATGGGAGGGGGACAGTGGAGGGCAGTATGGGAGGACAGTATGATGGGAGGGGGGCAGTGGAGGGCAGTATAGGGGGACAGCATGATGGGAGGGGGACAGTGGAGGGCAGTATGGGAGACAGCATGAAGGAAGGGTGACAGTGGAGGGCAGTATGGGGGGACAGCATGATGGGAGGGGTACAGTGGAGGGCATTATGGGGGGACAGCATGATGGGAGGGGGGAAGTGGAGGGCAGTATAGGGGGACAGTTTGCCAGGAGGGGGCAGTATGGGGGGCAGCATGATGGGAGGGGGACAGTGGAGGGCAGTATGGGGGGACAGCATGATGGGAGGGGGCAGTGGAGGGCAGTATAGGGGGACAGTTTGCCAGGAGGGGGCAGTATGGGGGGCAGCATGATGGGAGGGGGACAGTGGAGGGCAGTATAGGGGGACAGTTTGCCAGGAGGGGGCAGTATGGGGGGGCAGCATGATGGGAGGGGACAGTGGAGGGCAGTATAGGGGGACAGTTTGCCAGGAGGGGGCAGCATGATGGGAGGGGACAGTGTAGGGCAGTATAGGGGGAGGGGGGGCAGTATGAGGCGGGGGAAGCAGAGTGACAGGACACCTGGAACACTATACTCGCTGGGCAGTGCTCTGCTGTGGCAGAGATTGTGTTTGGATCATCTACCGAGGCATGAGCGGCACCTGAGCAGGGAGCATTTCTCCTACCTGACCAGCGGGAACAGCTTTGAGATAATAAGTGTGAGTTGGGGCGGAGCTGGGAGGCGGTCCTAGGTACGGTCAACATCGTGAATACAGCTAGCACCAGGCTGGATAGGTGGTGGGGCAGCTGATCCCGCCTCTGCCAGGAGGAGAATGGAGGAGATGATTACTCCACTGAGTCTGTGTCAGGCGGCCGCTGCAGCGATCCCTGCGCTGAGAGGCAGGATCCGGAGCCGAAGACGGGGGCGGAGCTGGGAGGAGGAGGGGGAGCAGAGATGGCCGGGCAGATTTTCCGGGACTTCAGCCCGGCTCCGCGGGACCGCGGGACTCTCGCCAAATTGCGGGACAGTCCTGCGGATTCCGGGACGGTTGGGAGGTATGGTACACTACTGCAGCAGTAGTCCACTGACACCAGTTCAACTCCAACCCACTGTCTTGCTTTTGTCTAGCTTTTTTTATAGCAGTTTTGCACTGACTGCAGTAGTTGCAATGAGTGCCCTAGTGCAGAGGTAGTCCGCTGACTCCAGTCCAATCCACTGTCTAGCTGTTGCCTAGCTTTTTTCTAGCAGTTTAGCACTGACTGCAGTAGTTGCAGTGAGGGCCATACTGCAGAGGTAGTCTACTGACTCCAATCCACTGTGTAGCTGTTGTCTAGCTTTTTTCTAGCAGTTTAGCACTGACTGCAGCAGTTGCAGTGAGTGCCCTACTGCAGAGGTAGTCCACTGACTCCAATCCAATCCACTGTCTAGCTGTGGCCTAAATTTTTTTTTTTCTAGCAGCTTAGCACTGACTGCAGTAGTTGCAGTGAGTTCCATACTGCAGAGGTAGTCCACTGACTCCAGTCCAATCCACTGTCTAGCTGTTGTGTTGCCTAGCTTTTTTTCTAGCTATTTTGTACTGACTGCCGTAGTTGCAGTGAGTGCCCTACTGCAGAGGTAGTCCACTGACTCCAATAAACTGTGTAGCTGTTGCCTAGCTCTTTTCTAGCAGTTTTGCACTGACTGCAGCAGTTGCATTGAGTGTCACACTGCAGAGGTAGTCCACTGACTTCAGTCCAATCCACTGTGTAGCGGTTGTGTTGCCTAGCTTTTTTCTAGCAGTTTAGCACTGACTGCAGTAGTTGCAGTGAGTTCCATACTGCAGAGGTAGTCCACTGACTCCAATCCAATCCACTGTGTAGCTGTTGTGTTGCCTAGCTTTATTTCTAGCAGTTTTGCACTGACAGCACTGCAGTAGTGATTTAAAATTATTGCAGTGATTGAGTGCACTACTGCAGCAGTTTATTATGCACAACCAGAATGATGTGAAACGAAATCCTGCAATTGAAGTTTTCCTATCAGTTCTCATGCAGTTAAGGTGTGAAGAACGAGCCCTTAATGTTAAAATTGTTAATAAATAAAGTTTGATATGTTCAGTAAGCGCCGGTTCACACTGCAGCGACGCTACTTCGCACCGCGACCTCGGAGCGGCCGCCACGGACTTCATAACATTGAAGTCTATGACGGTCGCCTCCGGGTCGCCCCAAAGAAGCTCCGGACCCTTTTTCTAGGTCGGAGCGACTTGTGTCGCTCCTATTAGAATGGGTCCGCAGCTTCCCTATGGGAGGCGACCTGCGGCGACCTGTGAGACGACCAGGTCGCCTCACAGGTCGCCCTAGTGTGAACCGGCACTAACAGATTTGTGTCAAAATTTGTGTTTATTTTGCAAAATTTTAAATGTTCAAAAATATCGGCCAATATCGGCCGATACCGATATGCGATGGCCAAAATATCGATATCGGTAACGAAAAAACGATATCAGTCGATCACCGATTGACTGTTTTGAATGCTGTCATTTTTTTAAATCTGGCGCCAGACAGTACCCCGAAGTGATGTCACTCATGACATCAGTTCCGAGTTTTTGCATGGAGACCTGATCAGAGCCAAATGTGGCTTTGATCGGGTCTTCGGCGGCCATGCAGGCTGGTTGCCCGGTTCTCCTGGTGGGACGGGAGACCCGGGAGAGACGCAGAAGGCGGCAGGAGGAGGGGACGTCCCCTGCCGCTCTTTGTAATGACAGCCGAGCGGCGTCTCAGCCGCATCGGTTGTCATTACAAGACAGCCGACCGTGGGCTATGGACGCCGATACAGGGCTGATGCCTCTAGCTGCAGGCATCACTCTGGTACAAGCACTTTCCCGAAATATCAGCAATATCGGTAACCTCCGGGGCCGATTCCGATATATCGGGAAAAGTGCATATCGGCCCTCGATATATCAGCTTTGCCGATAATCGTTCGATCCCTACTTTTGATACAGTCCTGATGATTGGCAGAGGGCAGGTCACCACGGTGCATTATGGGATACTGTATAAAAGCCAGGAGCACATGTGCTGCGGGGTCTTTGGCTGGAGAGCGGAGTCCCAGGGGGAGGGGGTGGCTGCTTACATGGCAGCCCTGTGTAGTGTGTTAGTAAAGATTAGGCAGGGTAGCAGGGCCGGACTGGCCTACCGGGATAACGGGAAATTTCCCGGTGGGCTGCCGGCCCTGGGGCCGCTTTGAGATGGGGCCACCCGCCGCCCAGCCGCTGCCGGACCGCTGCACTCGAGCGCCGCCGCCGGATTCTTTTCAAATTCCTACGCCAGCCGCTGTGAGCGGCATGGCGTCATATCCGGCGGGCGTGGCTGCGCATCGAGGGATCTCCTCTCCCGAGTCCACTCCTGCATGACGGGCCGCGGCATCAAACCCTCCCTTCCCTCCTACACAGACCTAGCTCCTCCCACACTGGTTGGAAAGTGAGGTATTAGGCCACACCCCTGATAGATAGATTGGGGCAGTTTAGTATAGCGTTCTGTCTCCGCCCACACTAGTTGGAAAGTGTTGCAATAGGCTATGCCCTTGATAGCAGGTGAGACTGGTAGTTTAATATAGCGTTCTGTCTCCGCCCACACTAGTTGGTCAGAACTAGTCCACGTCCCTGATAATGAGAGAGATTGGGGGCGGGTTAGTAGTACAGCGATCTGAGTCCGCCCACAATAGCTGGAGAGTGTTGCACTAGGCCACGCCCCTGATAGTGGGAGATGTGTGGCGGGCTGCTCAGTGAAGGCGTTCTGTCTCCGCCCATACCAGTTGGAGTTTGTTGCGTTAGGTCACGCCTGGTGGGAGAGGGGTGATTTGTCTCCGCCCACGCTAGGTGGATTAGGCCACGCCCCTTATCAGATTGATTGATCATCTACAATTCACAGACTGAGACATGTCACAGCAGCCAGCAGCAGCAGGTCGTCTGAGACACACAAGTGAGCAGAGCCTGCCCTGAGTTGCCCTGTTCAGCTAGGTAAGAGTAAACTGGCTTGGGGGGGGGGGGCGGGGGCACCTCACACTCGTGTATTGCATTTGGGGGGGGAGTCAGCATTGTATTAGGGCACCTAATACAAAGCTGATCCGCCCCCGCTCCCCCTAATACAATGCTGTTTCCCCGGCCCCCTCCCCCTAATACAATGCTGATCTCCCCCCCCCTTTAAATTTAGGGGGAGGGGGATCAGCATTGTATTAGGGGGAGGGGGCTACGGGGAACGGCATTGCATTAGGGGGAGGGGGCTACGGGGAACGGCATTGTATTAGGGGGAGTTGGCCAGGAGGGTCATCTTTTTATTAGGGGAGGGGGGGTCACCCCCCTCCCCCTAATACAATGCTGATCCCCCCCCCCAAATAGCTTTGTATTAGGAGGAGGGGGTGGGGAGGAACAGGCATTGTATTAGGGGCAGGGGGAGTCAACATTGTATTAGGGTGGGGGGATCAGCATTGTATAAGGGGGAGCAGCATTGTATAAGGGGGAGCAGCATTGTGTTAGGGGGAGGGGGCTGGGGGGGGGGACAGCATTGTATTAGGGGGAACTGAAACTCTAACCTGGTAACCTGTAGAAATGTTTAAAGTGTTGCCAATGGGGATTTTTAGGTACCAATGTTCGTCGCCATTCCGCAAGCATGCAGAATTTTGAAGCATGACACGTCGGGAATCTATTTACTTGGCGTAACATTGTCTTTCACATTAAAGAAAATAATTGGGCTAACTTTACAGTTTTCTTATTTTTTTAATTAAAAAAAAGTGAATTTTTTCCCAAAAAATTGCGTTTGTGAGACCGCTGCACAAATTCGGTATGATAAATATTGCAACGATCTCCATTTTATTCTCTAGGGTCTCTGCTAAAAGAAAATCTATAATGTTTGGGGGTTCTAAGTAATTTTGCAGCCAAAAAAAAAAAGATTTGAAATCAGTGTCAGAAAAAGGGCCAGTCCAGAAGTGGTTAAATTATGTTTCATATTTGAATACTTGATGTCGTTGTGCTGGTATGACGGCGCAATGCTATGGGGCTGGTATGTAATTTTTTCCAGGGCTGGTTTTCATACCCAGTCCGGCCCTGCAGGGTAGTCCTAAAATTGTGTGTTCACTCACAGCTTAGTGCAGTCAGTGTAGTGTACTGCTGTGATTCTTGTGTAACAAGAGTGTAGTGGTAGTGTAGTGGTGCCACTGAAGTGTTGGTGTATACAATACGTCTGTGTCACCCCACTGATCCCATTTTTTTTTCTCATTGATAATATTTATTTATTTATTTTTTCATTATTTTTTTCTTGCAGGATCAGGTTCTGTTGCTACATTATTAGTACCCCCCTACCCCCTAATATTTAGGGCATAATTGCTGTCCCGCCTCCTGTGTTGCAGGTGTTCCTCTTTCTACATCAGCAGTAGAGCAGTAGTTTTTTTTTTTTTTGGCGCAGCAGCACTAATAATATTTAGGGCATAATTGCTGTCCCCCCTTCTGCGTCACAGGCATTCCTCTTTCTGCATCAGCAGTGGTTTTCTTTTTTTTTTTTTTTTGGCGCAGCAGCATTATTAATATTTAGGGCATGATTCCTATCCCCCCTTTTCCGTCGCAGGAGTTCCTCTTTCTGCTTCAGCAGTGGTTAATGTTTTTTTTTTTTTTTTTTTTTTTTTTTTTTTTGCAGCAGTACTAAAAATATTTAGGGCATAATTTCTGTTCCTCCATTCTGCATTGCAGGCATTCCTCCTCTGCATCAGCAGTGGTTCCCTTTCTTTTTGGGCTTTCTTACTTTTTTTTACATTTATTTTATTTTTTATTTTTTGCAATTTTCCACAGTTGCTGAACCCTTATTTTCTTTATTAAAAAATTAAGGATGGCCAAATTGCTAGTACTTCAACTGCTGCCTTTTTATCTGGTAGACTCTGCCTACTTTCGTGAATTTGTTGAATGTGTTGTACCACAGTAGCAGGTTCCAAAAAGAAATGTATTTTCACGTAAGGCCATTCCAGCTCTGTGCCATCATGTGGAAGGCAATGTTTTGGCCTTGTTGGACAGGGCAGTCAGCAGCAAGGTTCACATTACTGCTGACTCATGGTCCATCAGGCATGGTCAGGGATGTTACATTTCCTTCACAGCGCACTGGGAAACTCTGCTGGCAGCTGGGAATGATGCAGGACAGGGTTCAGTGCTGGAGCTTGTTCTGCTACCACGACTCTAAAAAGCTGGTGGTGATTCTGCCATATCTGTCTGCTCCACCCCCTCCTCTTCTTCCTCCTTTATGGCCTCTTCTGCCGCGTTGTCCCCTGAACCAGCTGTGCTACCTAAGTGTTCAAGGGGCTACGCAAGCAGTCAGGCTAAAAGGTTGCATGCGGTGCTTCAGTTGGTCTGCCTAGGGGACAGGGGCCACACCGGGCCAGAGATTCTGTCAGCTCTGCAGGGGCAGGCTCAGAGGTGGTTGACACCACGGCAGCTTGAGCCAGGAATGGTTGTATGGGACAATGGCACCAACCTTCTCTCCACCCTCCGACAGGGACACTTGTCAGTAGTATGTAAACTTCTGGAGGGGATGATAAGGGACTATATCGTAGAGTTTGCTAAAGACAACAACATCATCAGCAGTAACCAGCACGGGTTTACAAATGGGCGTTCTTGTCAAACCAATCTCTTAACATTCTACGAGGAGGTGAGCTGGGAACTATATAGGGGCAGACCAGTGGATGTGGTGTACTTGGATTTCGCTAAGGCGTTTGATACAGTTCCCCATAAGCGCTTAATTTATAAAATAAGGTCTGCAGGTATCGACAGCAGGGTTTGCTTTTTGATACGGAACTGGCTAAAAGGGCGTGTGCAAAGGGTGGTAATAAACAGCGCATACTCAGACTGGTCTGAAGTAGTAAGCGGGGTCCCCCAAGGCTCAGTCCTGGGACCAACCTTGTTCAATTTATTCATAAACAGCATTGAGGTCGGGGTCAGTAGTTCGATATCAGTTTTTGCAGATGACACAAAATTGGGCAGGGCAATAACTGCACAGCATGAAGCAGATATCCTACAGGATGACCTGGACAAAATAACGGAGTGGGCAACGACTTGGCAAATGAGGTTTAACGTAGAGAAGTGTAAGGTTTTGCACTTGCAGACTAGAAACATAAAAGCACAATACACGTTAGGAGGGGAACCCTTGGGGGAATCAAAAATGGAGAAGGATCTGGGAGTCTTGGTTGATGATAGACTAGGCAACAGCATGCAATGTCAAGCGGCAGCTGCCAAGGCTAGCAGAATATTAGCATGCATAAAGAAAGGGATGTATTCCAGAGATAAGACTATAATCCTTCCACTTTATAAAACTCTGGTCCGACCGCATCTGGAGTATGCTGTCCAGTTCTGGTCGCCAGTCCTCAGAAGGGATGTGTTGGAGCTGGAGAGAGTCCAGAGAAGGGCAACTAAACTAATTAGGGGATTGGAGGACCTTGATTATGAAGAGCGTCTGCAATCGCTTGATTTATTCTCCCTGGAGAAGAGACGCCTGAGGGGGGACATGATAGCAATTTTTAAATATCTCAATGGAGATCTCAGCTTAGAAAGAAAACTATTCAGTCGAAGGGATTGCATGAGGACTCGGGGGCATACAATGCGATTAGAGGAGAAGCGTTTTAACCTCAGGCAACGTGAGGGGTTCTTTACTGTTAGGGCTACAAGATTGTGGAATTCTCTACCACAAGAGGTGGTTTCTGCGGGTAGTATGGTGGTTTTCAAAAGACTATTAGACGTACATCTCAAGGATCAGAACATTCAGGGGTATGTGAGATGATTACAGCCACACACACCTACACAGGTTGAACTGGATGGACTATTGTCTTTATTCAACCTCACCTACTATGTAACTATGTAACTATGTAACTTGGCACATGTTTCATGATTGACACATGTCCTGAATTTGGTGGTGCAGCATTTCTTGAACAGTTACCCAAGCTTACACGATCTTCTGTGGCAGGCCAGAAAAGTCTGTGGACATTTCCAGCGGTCATACAATGCCAGTGCTTGGCTGGCTGACATTCAATGGGAATTCAACCTGCCCACCAACCGCCTCATTTGTGACATACCCACCAAGTGGAACTCAACATTGACAATATTGCAGCAGCTGCACACGCAGCAGAAGGCCATCAATGAGTACCTGTGTGAGTATGGCACAAGGACAGGCTCAGGGGAGCTTGGCTTCTTTTCGCCACATCAGTGGCTGCTAATAAAGGATGCATGCACTGTCCTGTCACCATTTGAGGAAGCCACAAGGATGTTGAGCCATGATAATGCATGAATCAGTGACACTATCCCTCTAGTCTTCCTGCTGAATTACGCACTTCGTGGAATCATGGACAGGGCACTTGAGGCAGAACATCGGGAGGAACAAGAGGACTTCCTTTCCTCTCAAGGCCCCCTTTACGCAGATACCATTCCTGTGGGGCTGCAGAACACACAGGAGGAGGTTTGTGGCAGCATGGATGTAGAGGATAACATACAGCAGTCTTCAAGGGATGGTTTTCATTCCCCAGAAACCCCAGGAGTTGTACGTGGCTGGGGAGAGGTAGTTCCTGACAATGTCATTCTCAGTGACCCAGAGGACTCAGAATCTCATGCCTCCTCAAAATTACGCTGCATGGGCTCCTTTGATTTTGCAAAGTCTGCAAAAGGACCCAAGGATTCATGGTATAAAGGAGAGGGATCATTACTTGTTGGCAACCCTTCTTGATCCATGTTGCAAGGGTAAAGTTGCAGAGCTCATCCTGCCTTTGCAGAGGGAGCAGAGGAGGAAACATCTTGAGGACGCCTTGAAGAAAAATTTGTGTAAAACTTTTCCAGACTTTGGGAGGTTACCATTTCCTTGACAACGTGTTTCTGAGGCTTCGTTCGGTCAAAGGAAGAGTGGTGGAGAAGGCAGCCGGCTGACCGATGCCTTTAAACAATTATTTAGTCCTCAGCGCCCAGGGCTGTTAGGTTTAAGCAACCATCGGCAGCGTCTGTATCATATGGTGCAAGATTATCTAGGGGCAAGAGCAGACTTGGAGACCTTTCCAACTGAGCATCCACTGGGTTACTGGGTCTTGAGGACAGACCACTGGCCAGAACTTGCTCAATATGCAATCAAGCAACTGTCCTGCTTCCAGCGTGCTTTCCGAAATGACATTCAGCGCTGCTGGAGGTTTTGTGACGCATAAAAGAGTGCGTCTGTCCACAGACTCCATTGACCGTCTGACATTTATCAAAAATAATCAGTCCTGGATCAACAGTAGCTATCAAGCCCCTAATTCTGATGTAACTGGTTGAATTTGCTAGGGATCTTGGATCCCTTGAAGACTGCCTATGCTGCCTATTATATTCCTGAATCTTGATTATGCTAGCTTCCAACAATGTTTTTGGTTTAGGGCACCACCATCACCTAAGGCCCAATTTTTCTGCACCTGTACGACAGGTGCATGTAATTTCAATTTTTTTTCTAATTTTTACAAGCAGGACCCGTTCCTGCATTCAGCAAGAGTAACTGTGAGGAGTTACAGTGTTTAGGCACAACCAACACCCAAGGCACATTTTTTGCTGCACCTGTTTGACAGGTGCATGCAATTAAAAAAATGTTTTCTAATTTTTAACAGCAGGGCCCATTCCTGCGTCCAGCAAGAGTAACTGTGAGGGGTTACAGTGTTCAGGATTCACTAACACCCAAGGCCCAATTTTTCTGCACCTGTTTGACAGGTGCATGTAATTTCAATTCTTTTTTCTAATTTTTAACAACAATAAATATAATAAAAAGTTATAAACCCCCCTCCCCCCCAAAAAAAAATAAAAGACAGTTCCCGCGCCCAGCAAGAGTGACTGTGAGGAATTATAGTGTTCAGGCACCACTAGGAATGGGCGAACGGTTTGAGCTGAGCATAAGTTTGGCCTAAACATCGCCCATTCAGGTACTCGCCTAACACCTGAACTTTCTCGGCACTTAGCGGGATGGTCGCCAGCCGAGTGCACAGTCAATAGGTTGTTAAGGCTTCCCTGCTGAGAGCTAAATTTAAAAAAATAATTGTAAAAAAAAATGTAAATTAGAAGGAATTGGGGTAAAAACTGTTTGGGGGGACCCCTTGGGTCTGGTATGGCTTTTAAGGGGAACCCCATGTGAAAATTAAAATGGCGTGGGGTCCCCCCCAAAATATATACCAGGCCCTTTGGGTCTTGTATAGATTTTAAGGGGAACCCAATGCCAAAATTTAAAAAAGAAAATAGCGTGGGGTCCCCCCCCAAAAAAATCCATTCCAGACCCTTATCCGAGCATGCAGCCTGGCAGGCCAGGAAAGGGGGGGTGCTTCGGGTGCCCCTCAAAGCACCTTGTCCCCATGTTGATGGGGACAAAGGCATCTTCCCGACAACCCTGGGCTGTGGTTGTCGGGGTCTGAAGGTGGGAGGCTTATTGGAATCTGGAAGCTCCTTTAACAAGGGGGCCCCCAGATCCCGGAAAATAGAGCGAAAAAAAAACGCTTTCGCCTCTAGGGAGGCCTCACGCTGTGTGCCTTCTCTCAGCTTTGACAGTTTTTATATAGGCGAGGGACAGGGTCATTTGGCTACGTCACCCGGTGGCATCGCCTCTTCTGACGTCGCGTGACGTCAGGTGATGTCAGAAGGGGGTGGTGCCACAAAGTGACATAGCCAGGTGGCCCTGCCCCTTGCCTACATAAGAACTCTCAAAGTGAAGAGAAGGCAGACAGCGTGAGGCCTCCAAAGAGGCAAAAGCGTTTTTTTTTCTCTCTATTTTTCGGGTTCGGTGGGCGTCGTGGTTGACGATAGATTTACATCGAGGGGCACTATTTTTTTTATTTTTTAATAAAGGACTTGTCAAAAACGTTTCCCGTGTTTCTTATTTTTGACATCTTTGGTGAATGGGTAGGGGTACGATGTACCCGATATCCATTCACATAGGGAGGGCAGGATCTGGGGGCCCCCTTGTTAAAGGGGCTTCTAGATTCCAATAAGCCCCCAACCTGCAGACCCCGACAACCACATCCCAGGGTTGTCGGGAAGATGCCCTTGTCCTCATCAACATGGGGACAAGGTGCTTTGAGGGGCACCTCATGTTGAGAGCATGTGGCCCTGTATGGTTCAGGAGGGGGGGGGGGCTCTCCTTTCCTGGCCTGCTAGGCTACATATTAGGATAAGGGTCTGGTGTGGGTTTTGGGGGGGGGGGTAAGTATAGCAAACTAAGGGCTGGCTGGTTTCCACACACACACCTCATTTAATCCCCTTTTTCTCTTCAGTTCTGTTATATACAGGGATGGAGACGCTGTGCAGTGCTCGCCGGTGTCTCATGTAAAGTCCCAAAACTGCCCAAAATTTTCCATGTTGTCAGGTATGGAGACACTTGCTTTACAGGCTGGTGTTTCATCTAAAGTCCCAATTTGCCGTTATCATCTATATTATTGGGATGGAGGTGTGCGTTTTTCCAGCTGGTCATTTTTTAGTTTGCACCCTATGGCTTCCACATAGCCATTCGTTTTTCAATACCAGTCATGGCTGGGAGCAGGTTGGGGGAGGATTGGGCCACCTCCAGCTCACCTGTTTCCCATCCATCCATTAGCATTCATGTACTCCCATGTTTGGAGACACTCAGTAGACATTCAGGTTGAGTAGTGTTAGGTAGTGTTAGGACTGCAGAATACACAGGGTGCCTTGGAGTGGCCTGCAGCTTATACATGCGTTTGCAAGTGTGTGTTAACTAAACCCCTGTTTTTAACCTATTATGTTAGACAGGTTTATTTGGTTTGTCAGTAGACTGGTGGGTAAGTATAGCAAACTAAGGGCTGGCTGGTTTCCACACACACACACCTCATTTAATCCCCTTTTTCTCTTCAGTTCTGTTATATACAGGGATGGAGACGCTGGTGTCTCATGTAAAGTCCCAAAACTGCCCAAAATTTTCCTTGGGGGTTACTGACACCTCAGGATGCTCAGGGTGCACTGGAGTTGCAGGGGTCCCTGGATGCTTAGGGTACACTGGAGTCATGGGGGGGTCACTGACTGCTCAAGGTGCACTGGGATCATGGGGTCACTAACTGCTCAGGGTTTACTAGAGTAATAGGGGTCACTGACCGCTCAGAGTGCACTGGGATCATGGGGTCACTAACTGCTCAGGGTTTACTAGAGTAATAGGGGTCACTGACCGCTCAGAGTGCACTGGGATCATGGGGTCACTAACTGCTCAGGGTGTACTAGAGTAATAGAGGTCACTGACCGCTCAGGGTGCACTAAAGTAATAAATAAGGATCACTGACTGTTCAGGGTGCACTGGAGTCCCAGGGGGTCATTGAATGTTCAGCATGCACTGGATTCCCAGGGGGTCATTGACTGCTCATGGTGACTGGAGGCACAGGGGTCATTGGGTGCTCAGGGTGCACCGGAGTCACAGGAGTTATTTGGTGCTCAGGGGCACCAGAGTCTCAGGGATTACCTCTGGTTAGGCTCGGATATCTGTCCCTATCTGCAGGTAACCCTGTAGTATACGGCTACATGTGAACAGCGGCGGTCACCGACAGCCTGTCATTACTATAGAAAGCCTGAGCGGCAAACGCTATTCACATGTATCTGTCCAACCGCATTAATCTGCTGATTCTTACCGCTGGAATCTGATGTATGGAGCCAAACAGCCGCGTGAAGGAAGCCTTCCTGATAGTGTATGGAGGGGTAGAAGGGTGGGGAGGTTTACCAGAAATCAGACGGAGCCTCCCCCAATCAATCTGATCTAATTGGAAAGAAGTGGGAGGGGTCATTGAAAGGTTACAAAGAAACAAGAATGTCTTTTCAGTCCGATATTTTTGTAAAATGTCGTTTCAAAACTCTTCTGATTTAATTATTTATTTAGCGCTGTCAGGTTATGCAGCACTGCACACATCCCTACACAGTCCCTGGCCTGCACCCAAGGAGCTTACAGTCTAAGGTCCCTATCTCACATGCACACACAGCACACATGCTAGAGCCAATTAACCTGCCAGCATGTATTTGGAATGTGCGAGAAGACCCACAGCAGCACAGGGAGAATATACAAACTCCATGCAGATAGCGTCCTGACAGAGGTTTGAAGCAGGTACCCCAGTGATTTGCCGCACAATAATTTGATAACTGTATTCTGTATAAATTGCAGTTCTCTCTCTGCAGTCTCCTTGGTTGGTAAAATCTCAGCCCCATACAGTGCGATAGATTCAATTAATGACCAGAAAATAGACTTTCATTGAGAGGAAGAGCAAAGCACAGTCACTGTAAGAGGCAGACACTGCCAGATAATGATTGGACAGCTGGAAGGCTTCACCCAATTGCAGGGCAGCCATCAGGGGGGGACAGCCCATACACATGTAAGGGGCCCAGGCGTTCCAAGGGGCCCAGCTGCCCAGGCCCCAACCAAGGAGACCGAGTAGTTGCAGCTGTAGTAACTAGCAATTGCTGAAACATAGCGGTTGAAGAGTAAGCCGATGCAGCTGAAGGGATGTCTCTTTGCTGGATTGCGCTGTCTCTTTGCTGAAAATAAGAGGCTGTCTCTTTGCTGGATTGGGATATCCCTTAGCTGAATTTATGAGGCCATCTCTTTACTTGATTGGGATGTCTCTTTGCTGTATATATGAGGCCGTCTCTTTACTTGATTGGGATGTCTCTTTGCTAAATATATGAGGCCATCTCTTTACTTGATTGGGATGTCTCTTTGCTAAATATATGAGGCCGTCTCTTTTTTTGGATTGGGATGTCTCTTTGATGGATTGGATTCATTTGAATTTTTTTAAGTTATAAGAGTGTTAAAATAAAGGTGGGTGCACTGAAGGACTTGGTGGGATGGCCAGTAGGTGATTCAGTGGGATGGCCAGAGGGCAGGCCCTTTGGAATGTTGGTGGTCAGGCCCAGAGGGGCCCAAGCCTAAAGCTGTGTAAGGGGCCCCAAAGTTTCTGATGGCTGCCCTGCCCAATTGGTGGGATAGTGGGAACCCCCTATAATGGGCACAGCAGGCGTACAGACCCAGGAACTCAGCACAGGGATGGTGAGAACTCCTCATAATGGACACAGCAGGAGTACAGACCCAGGAATTCAGCACAGGGATGGTGGGAACTCCTCATAATGGGCACAGCAGGCGTACAGACCCAGGAACTCAGCACAGGAATGGTGAGAACCCCTCATAATGGGCACCGCAGGCATACAGACCCAGGAACTCAGCACAGGGATGGTGAAACCCCCTCATAATGGGCACAGCAGGTGTACAGACCCAGGAACTCAGCACAGAGATGGTGGGAACCCCTCATAATGGGCACAGCAGGTGTCCAGACCAAGGAGCTCAGCACAGGGATGGCGGGAAGCAGGACCGCTGATAAGGCATTACAGCCAGCCCTCCTGTACTGGGCCCAAGCTCCATTAGTTTAAAAGGGGGCCCAGGCACCTGCTGAGCTGGAGGGCCCGCTATACTGTCTTATTGCAGACACCGATCCTCTTCTGTCTTCACTGCAGCGCTACCAGCTCCTCCTCCTTCCTCTCCTTCTGGCTGCACTGCAAAGGGATTAGTTCTAGCATATGCACCCCTTCCTTCTGTTGTCTGGGTCCCCCTGTGTGCCCCTTTCCCCCGCAGCACTGCTGGCTCCCCTCCCAACTACAGCTGCTGCAGGCACACAGGGGGATGCCATTTACTGGCCCCTTCTTTCCCGAATGAACACAGTGAGTGATCAGTACCAATCAGTCCTGTGTCTATTCATCATTGAAGCATAGTAAACTGCGTTTACTATGCTTCAGTTTGTGAATGAGCAGGAGAGCGTCCTAGCCATTCAGGCTGTAGAGAAAGGTACTAAAAAAACTATGACCTCAGTTACTTTCGAGCCTGTCAGGTAGGCTATATGGGGCCCCTTCATTTCTAACAGCAGCCTTGGTGGGAAGCCCTCATAATGGGCACTGCAGATGTACAGACCTGGAAACTCAGCACAGAGATGGTGGGAACCCCTCATAATGGGCACAGCAGGTGTACAGACCCGAGAACTAAGCACAGAGATGGTGGGAACCCCTCATGATGGGCACTATGACCTCAGTTACTTTCGGGTCTATCAGGTAGGCTATATGGGGCCCCGTGATTTTTAACAGCAGCCCTGGCGGGAAGCCCTCATAATGGGCACAGCAGATGTACAGACCGGGAAACTCAGCATAGGGATGGTGGGAACCCCTCATAATGGGCACAGCAGGTGTACAGACCCGAGAACTCAGCACAGGGATGGTGGGAACCCCTCATGATGGGCAAAGCAGGTGTACAGACCCAGGAACTCAGCACAGAGATGGTGGGAACCTCTCATAATGGGTACAGCAGGGGACAGTGGGATGTAACACCCCCAAACGCAGCACTCACTCTCATTAATAAGGCATTGTTCTCCCCAGTGACCCCACCCTGCCCCGTCTGCCCTTCCCAGTGTCTTCCTCGCCGTGCACAGACACAGGTGAGCTCTAACTGTTCTCATCCTCCCTGGGGACGGGTATGAGACGGTTGCAGTCCCAGGTGACTACTTTCTCTACGTGTCTGCTCTCAGGTCTGCGGGGTGACGTTTATTGCAGGTTGCCGGGACTTCATACAACAAATACAGACATGTGACCTTGGGGAGACGCTGATTTCACACGCTGCAGGATCACACGGTGCCGCAGCTGATAGCAGCACCGCACATGACCTTGGGCAGAGCTCCCTCTGCTGGTCATACTGCGTGGAGTATTTCTGCTGATTTATTTATTACAGGTATTTATAGAGCGCTGACAGTGTACACAGCGCCTTACATACTGTACATTGACATCAGTCCATGACCTCCGAAGCTTGCAATCTAAGGTCCTTATCTCACATGCATTCATACACATACTAGGGTCAATATAGACAGAAAACTTAAATACCCCCCAAAAAAACCACACAAGCACAGGGAGAGCATGCAAACTCTATGCAGGTATTGTCTTGGTTGGGATTCAGAGAAAACCAGTGCTGCAGGGACAGGTGTCACTTGGGTGTCCTGTACGCAGGGTAGGTGTTACTTAGGGGCCCTGTATACAGATCAGGTGACACTTGAGGGTCCAACATGGGGGTCAGATGACACTTAGGGGTCCCTGTATGGGGGATAGGTGACACTCAGGATCCTGTATAAGTTGCAGGTGACACTCAGGTGGCCTTGTGTGATAGAAAGGGGGCAAATGGAGACCTTTTATGGAGGACAGGTGACACTTGGAGTCCTGTATGCAGGATGTGACATTTGGTGGTCCTGTATGCAGATCAGGTGACACTTGGGGGGTCCTGTATGCAGATCAGATGACACTTGGGGGTCCGGCATGGGGGCCAGATGACACTTAGGAGCCCTGTATGTGGGACAGGTGACACTCAGGATCATGTATAAGTTACAGGTGACACTCGGGGGCACTGTCTGATAGACAAATGGCAATTGGATTCTTTTTATGGAGGACAGGTGACATTTGGGTTCCTCTACGCAGGTCAGGTGACACTTAGGGGTCCTGTATGGGGGACAGGTGACACTTGGGGGTCTTGTGTGGGGGACAGGTGACACTTGGGGGCCCTGTATTGGGACAGGTGGCACTTGGGGATCTTGTGTGGGGGACAGGTGACAATTGTGGGCCCTGTATGGGGGACAGGTGACACTCAGGGGCTCTGTATGGGGGACAGGTGACACTCGGGGGCTCTGTATGGGGAATGGATGACACTTGTAGGTCCTTTATTGGGAACTGGTGACACTTAGGGGTCCTGTATGGGGGAAAGGTGACACTTAGGGGCCTTGTGTGGGGAGCATTATGTGGGAACAGCAAAACAGAAAGCCTTAAGGTCAGAGGTGCATGAGCTTCTTTGTTGCATGAGCTGCCCTATGCGTGTAGCACAATAACACATAATAAAACTTCTATATGCATGCCTTCCATTGTGCATCATAGTGTGAATGGGGACCAAAGCTTCTACATTAAAAGAAGATCTCAAGATCTGGGGGAGGGGGAGTAGGGTAAAGCAGTGAGTAAGGATGGCGGAGTGCTTCTTTAACCGTATTGGTCATGTTATAATTTCTCTGTGTCTGCGGCCCCTCCATATCTATCTGTATCAAGGCCGTGTGCACTCTCTTATCACTCATATTGATACGTTTTCATGTGTGTAAATTGCTTAGGGGTTCTCAGGATTCATGGCAGCTTCCATCAAAGGATTCTCACACAGGTATTTTGTTTTGTGACTAATTCCCTTGAAACTTGCTACTGCTCTCATCTAAGGACAGGTGACACGTGGGGGTCCTGTGTGGGGTACAGGTGACACTTGGGGGCCTTGTCTGATAAACAGGTGACAATTGGAGGCCTTGTATGGGGACAAGTGACACTTGGGCGCTGTGTATGGGGGACAAGTGACTTTTGGGGGTTAGCTATGCAGATCAGGTGATACTTGGGGGTCCTGTGTGGGAGACGGTTTACACTTGGGAGTCCTGTATGGGGGACAGGTGACACTTGGGGGCTTTGTCTGATAGACATATAACACTTGGGGACCTTGTATGGGGGACAGGTGACATTTGGGGGTCCTTTTGGTAGACAGGTGACACCTGGGGGTACTGTTTGGGGCATAGGCGATGCTTGGGGGTCTTGTGTGGGGGACAGGGGACAATTGTGGGTCCTGTATGGGGGACAGATGACAAGTAGGGGGCATGTATGGGGGATAGGTGGCACTTGGGACCTTGTGTGGGTGACAGGTGACACTTGGTGGCCCTATATGAGGGACAGGTGACACTTGGAGGCCTTGTATGGGGGACAGGTGACACTTGGTGGCCATATACGGGTACAGGTGACATTTGGGAGTCTTGTATGGGGGGACAGGTGACACTTGGCGACCATATATGGGGTACAGGAGACATTTGGTAGTCCTGTATGGAGGACAGGTGATGCTTGGGGGACCTTGTGTGGGGGACAGGGGACAACTTTGGGTCCTGTATGGGGGACAGATGACAAGTAGGGGTCCTGTATGGGGGACAGGTGACACTTGGGACCTTGTGTGGGGGACAGGTGACACTTGGAGGCTTTTTATGGAGGACAGGTGACACTAGGGGGCCTTGTATTGGGGACAAGTGACACTTAGGGACCCTGTATGTGGGACAGGTAAGATTTGGGGCCTTGCATGGGGAAGGAGTGACATTTAGAGGTCCTGTATGGGGACCAGTGACATTTAAGGGTCCTGTCTGGAGGACAGGTGACACTTGGAGGTCCTATATGGGGGATGGATGACACTTGGGGTTCTGTTTGGAGGACAGATGACACCTGGGGGCCTTGTGTGGGGGACAGGTGACAATCAGAGACCCTGTGTGGGTGTGTGGGGGACAGGTGATACTTTGGAACCATGTGTGGTGAACAGGGGACACTTGGGGGCCCTGTACATGGGTTAGGTGACACTGAGAACCCCCTAGGTTGGTCAGGTGACACACCAGGGACCTTTGGCAGTTTGGGTGATGCTCAGGGACCCTGTCAATGGGTCAGGTGACATTCTGGAACATCCTAATACTGACTCCTATAATCTTTATTATTGAAGTCATACTGATCCATTTAATAAAGCCAGCACTTGAGTCTATTTAAAGTTCTGATTGACCCTGAGCCCTGATGAAAGGGAAACTGACCCTGAAAAGTGTTGGCGGTTGTAGGTCATCCTGCTCGCACTCACTTGATTAGTGGGTTCTGTTTCGCTTTCAGACTATATATTTGGTCAAAGATGACAACATAAACAGATCCATAAATTGAGAACTTTGCTTACCAGAAGCGATAAATCTGCCTACGTAGCTCCTGAAGATGAGATAAGAGCTGAGATGATGCTGCAACTCGTTATGATAGTATCAGATGTGGTAAACTTATCTCTGCTCTGCTAATTGGCTGATCTTTGCATGATCTGATAATGTCTGGAAATGGCCTGCAAAGATCTTTATACACACTAACAATAATATGTATTGCTGGATGAATACACTTTACACAAACGTTTCTTCCTCATTGTTTTCCATGCAGCACACTCGTGGCAAGCTGGCCCAGCCCGGCCTTGCCATCTATCATGAGATTAGGGATACCTGACTATGCATGACCTATACCAGGGGGAGAGCCCATTGGTTGGCTTTGATTGTTCTCTGACCATAGAGACCATCTTCAGACAGCAATAAAAAACCTGATATGGGGTCTCATCCTTCTATGCTCCATCCAAACTAGGGTTGCCCTCTGTCCAGGATTCACCCGGACAGTTCGGGTTTTGAATCATGCATCTGGGTTTCAGACTGCCTGAAACCCAGACACATAAATCAGACCGGACTCTGGCTTCCCAGCAGGGTTGCTCACTGCAGTTGTCTAAGCTAAGAGTGTCTTTTACACTCTCTTTCACACTGCCTAAAACCAACACTAAAAGTTACCCCCACCCCCCACACTGATGGGAGTCGAGAGGGGGGTTGATCTGCTCCTCTTCCTTCCGCCCCTATCCATCTGTGTCTACCCATACTCCAAACCCCAGAGCTGTGCCTCAGAAAAGGAAAGTGGGGGTAGGAAATTTGATGCCCCGCAGCCGCAGATACATCTGGACGAGAGGTGCTGAATGCCAAGGGATGAGTGAGCTCACCATCCACCCCCCTCTCCCCTTCTCTCTCCTGCCTCTGAGTGAGTACATTAAGGTAAATCGGGGTTCTTAGAGCACCCCTTACATCAGAGTTCACACCAGAGAAAGTAGTGTTCCCCCTTACATCCGAGTCCTCTCCTTACATCAGAGTTCAGGATTCCCAGAGCATCCCTTATGTCAGAGTCCCCAGAGTTCTCCCTTTCAACAGAGTCTGCAGAGTCCCCCTTACAGTGTAAGGGAACTCTGCGGATTCAGGTTTAAAGGGGGAACTCTGTGGTAATTATATATATATATATATATATATATATACACAGTAGCTCACAAAAGTGAGTACACCCCTCACATTTTTGTAAATATTTTATTATATCTTTTCATGTGACAACACTGAAGAAATGACGCTTTGCTGCAATGTAAAGTAGTGAGTGTTCAGCTTGATTTGATGTCCCCTCAAAATAACTCAACACACAGCCATTAATGTCTAAACCGCTGGCAACAAATTGGGCCCAATTAGCCATTTTCCCGCCACGGTGTCATGTGACTCGTTGTTACAAGGTCTCAGGTGTAAATGAGGAGCAGGTGTGTTAAAATTTGGTGTTATCGCTCTCACTGAGGGGACAGCAAATTTACACTGTTATACAAGCTGTACACTCACTACTTTACATTGTAGCAAAGGCTCATTTCCTCATTGTTGTCACATGAAAAGATAGAATAAAATATTTACAAATATGTGAGGGGTGTACTCACTTTTGAGAGATACTGTATATATATATATATATATATATATATATATATATATAGTTTATGCTATAAAAAAAAATTGCCGTGCTCAGAAAAAGTGTTCGGGTTTGACTTGAAGAAAAGGTGGCAAACCTAATCCAAACCTAGAAAATAAATGTTGGCTTTAGATACACTTGAACTCCTTTTTTCGTTAGCAGGTTTTCTGTATTCCATATTTTTGTTTAATAGTTTGTGTATTTTGGTAACTTGACAATGTTAATTAAAAAAAAAAAAAATCTGGCTGTTTGTGTAGCGGCTTTGGCGTGCGGTGCGGTTTTGCGCACCTGCTGTTACATAATGGATGGACGTCTCTGGCTGCTGTTGTCTAGAATGGAAACTCTTCGTTGATCTCTGCATTTCTTCTGAGTTCCCGGACTCTTCTCTCCTCCAGGACAGGCTGAAACCTCAATGGAGGGATTGGATGTCTCCGTCTGTCTCCACAGCTGTGTGACACGGAGAGAGAGAGGTCAGGTGGGCTGGGTGCCCGGTGCTGGAGACGCAGCCCGCTCCCCCCCAAGCCTCGGCCTCCGCTCTCTAGAAAGTCGCACATCTGCCGCTTTTAGGAGGATTTATTCAGAAAGGAGAGACGTGCAAGATTGCCCACTGCGCCCGCCATGTGCCTGGCAACTCTGATGATTAATAAAAGAGAGTAGCGGGCACTGGCACAGAGAGCCGCGGATGAGTCGGGAATGGCGTGATCTATAGGTGCGGAATACAAAGTCTGATGGCACCCATGTAGCATATTCTCACAACGCAATAAAGGGACAATACACTGAGACATTCATAAATTGGCATTGCCATCTAAAAGACACCTAGAGCTCTGTGCCAGATAAGCTGTGTCCATTATAAGGGGTTCCCACCATCACTACTTTGAGGTCTGGGGTCTATACACCTGTTGCTCCCCTTTTTCGGGGTTCCACACATGCCTGCACTGAGTGCCCCAGGTCTGTACACCTGCAGTGCCAATTATATTGGTTCATTTATTGAAAAATCTTACAAGCAACAACTTATACACAATAGAACCATAATAAGTATATGAATAAATAAAACATATTTACAAAATAATTTAAAACAACTATACAAAACAAAAAAACAAGAACATAATAAATGGTGTAAAACGAATTGCGCACAGCATAATCCCTACGAGAGAGCCAGACTAAGGAACATCACCGTCACCATGCATGTAGACTTTTATCAAAAGTATATTTGATCTGATAATCTAGGGAAGTTAAGCAAGGACAGGAAAAAAAAAAACACACACACCCTGAGATCAACAGGCAGCAGCTACAGAGTCCTGATATTCCTCCACGCCCTTATCCAGGCCTCCTGCTGCCACCTGTCTTTCTCAAGACCCCGAATCTTCCCAACCTCACCCAGAATGCCCTGCACCACCACCTCAACAGAGGGGATTTTACTCCGTAAGGATACCTGGCACTGTGCATTCCACGTGAAATAACGAACTACTAAACGAACTAAAAAAAGTGTTTCCAAATCATAATCCCAGCGAATCTGGAATGCCCCATACATCCACTCTGCATAACTCATATGGGGGAGGAAAGGTACACTCAGAGCCCTCCCTACCCTCTTGTACACCTCTATATTAAAAGGGCACTGAAGTAGAAAATGATCCATGGACTCCACCACTCCTCCACACTCCACTCTCGGGCAGCCCCAATCACTTATAGAAAGAAACTTCAAGTTGCCCTTCACATATTGTTTTCCATAGAAAGCGAGCCAAGCCTGATCCCTAAACTTCATTGGGATTCTTCCCAAATTATTAAATCGCAAACCCTCCCCCAAAACCAGGCTTGGGCAATTCCAAAAGGCCAGTGGTTCGCAAAAAACAGAGCTCATGATCCACTTCTCAAGAAGTTTCTTTGGAAGAGATCTGACTTCCCCTGCCGATACTTGCCACTGCCAAAGTATTTTCAAACATAGGGCAATATAAGCCGGGAGCTTATCATGCTTGGCCCTCAGTCTTTTCACTGGCCCACCATTTTCCCAGTTTCACAGAAAGGGCATAAACCAGGACTGGAAAATATCCACCCACCCAGGCAACCAACACGTTACCCAGGTTGTACTTTACAAACATCAGAGAGAAAAAGACTACAGGGTTGATCATTCCTAAACCACCCTCCCGCCTAGGAATGTAAGTCCCACTCCTTTTGACAAGGTTTATTCTGTTCCCCCATAACAGCTGGAAGAAACAACTAAAGATCCCGGTATAGAGAGATACTGGCATAACGCAAACAAAACTGATATACAGAAAAATTGGAATCAGGTAAGCCTTGATCAGATCAACCTTTTCCCTTAAGGAAAACTGCCAACCTTTCCAGCTCGCCACCTTGGCATCGGCATTCTCCAGCTTGTCCACCCAATTTGCATGACCATGGTGAACCGGGCCAAATTCAATGCCTAGAACTCAAAATTTTTGATGGTGCTCCAAGAAGTCATCCAGGAGAACAAAGCTCTCACCTTCCATGCCCATCCAGAAAGCTTCACACTTGTACTGATTGACCTTTGAACCTGATGCTTCTGTATAAGCGACAACCACAACCTTCAAAGGAGGCTTACCAGCAATGCCTAAAGGTACCCCACACAATGGTCCACACTCTAGCCTTCTAATGAAGGGGTCGATTGCAAATGCATATAGCAGAGAACTCAAATGGCTGCTCAACCCAACCATTAACCAGAGGAAAGTTTTCAGCCTCTTTGTACAAAGTTATGAGCCAATCAATGAAATCCCCCCTCCAGGCCAAGAGGGAGCCATAGGTACTCATGATTAACCCTATCAAAGGCCTTTGCCTGATCCAATGTTAGCAGAAATTTACCCCAACCAGCACACTACAACGCTCCAAGGCCTCCCGGACAGCTAACACAGCTAAGAAAGTGTTTCTACCATAAACAGCGCTGGTGATGGGATAACAAATCGCCTGCCACTAATAATAATCGCCAGAAAAAAATCTTTGCCAGTATCTTTCTATCGCCATTAAGAAGGCTAATGGGGTGCCAATTCCCAATCATCGAAGGATCTTTGCCCTTTGACAGAATAATGACTGCGGATTACCTCATGCATGGAGGGAGAGAACCCTCATGCAAACAGCCATTAAAAACCTCCGCAAGGTATGAAGCCAGGATCGTTTTAAAACATTTATAGAATTTGACTGTCAAACCATCTGGCCCTGGCGTTTTCCTAATGGCTAATTTATCAATAGCCTGGATCACCTCATCTGCAGTGATTGCATCTGTCAAAATCCTCAATGGAACATTACTTTCTAGACCTGGTGTAGAGTCCAAAAAACTTAGCATCCTTGCCCATTCAAGGTTCCTTCCTCCCAGGAGATTGGCATAGTGTGACCTGACGACCTCCAGGATCCCTGACCTAGACTTCGTAAGAGAGCCTGTACTGTCCTTCAGGCCATGGACGGTCTTAACAGTCTTAACAGTTCTGTTAAGGGTCAGGCGAACGGTATTTCCTATTGTCCTTTTCCTGAACCAAAGAGGCGTGCCGGTCACATTGATGTCTCTTCAGGAGGAGCTTCACCTCAGAGATCGCCCCAGAATCTCCTCCATTTAAAACAAACTGGTCAAGTTTCCTCCGCAAACGCTGGTAGGTGATATACTTATCTTGCTGTCTCTTTCTCCCTATGGCCTTGAAAGCCTAACAGTCTGCTGTTTTATAAGCTCCCACCATTCTGACTTACTGTTGCAAAAGTCTAGGATAGTTACCTGCACCTAAAAAATATTCCTGAAAGGATTGTCTTACTTCCTCGTCATCCAGGAGGGCCCAATTCAATCTCCAGATACCCCTCCGCCTAGGTGGCATACCTGAGACATTCAGAGTCACAGATAGAATACAGTGATCAGAAAACGGCACTGCCCGACACACAGGTGCCAAAAAAGTAGAGTCCCCTTTTAAAAAAACCTATCTATCCTACTCTGACTATTATCTCGCTGAAAAGTGAACCCTGTGCTGTCTGGGCAGTGCTTAATGTGCACATCTACCAGACCTGCTTCCCTAACTATCGCATTCAGGAAAAGGCTGTCATAGCCCAGATTGTCTCTGAAACCTCTCCTGTCTTTAGGCCTAGTAATGGTGTTGAAGTCACCTACATAGAAAACCTGCTGAGCCGTAAAAAGGCTTAATCTTTGTAAAGAGGCATTTCCTGTCCCATTTCGTCTAGGGACCATAGATGTTAATCAGGTGCAGGTCCTGCCCCCTCAGAGACATCCAAAATCATGTATCTCCCAATCTCTACCTCAATTACTCGTCGGCACATTACCATATCGGAAAAAAAGAACCGCAACCCCGCTGTAAGGCTCGGCCGCAAGAGACCAAAAGGAGGAACCACATCTCCACTCCTTCTTTTCCAGATGTATATCGGCCAGACTACTCAGATGGGTCTCTTGCAAAAACAAAATGTCAGCATCAAACTCGCTGAGCAAAAATAAGGCCATAAGACGAGCACTCACTGATTTTAAGCTGGCAACATTAATGGTTGCCACTTTTAACAGAGTGGGAACTGCCATTAGGATAATTGAGGCAGCCGTTTCTTAGCCTGACTACTCTCTCCCTCCCTGGAGAACCAGTGCCCTTCAGTGAACCCTGGGACTCATCATCCATAGAAGACACTTCCATCCAGAGGGGATTCCAGCTCAGCGATAAACTCCAGCATGTCAGTACCCCCACCACCTCCTGCTCAGATGTTCCATATTGCTGCTGCAGAGGGAAGGGGTGGAGGCCTCCACCATTGGAGGCTCAGCAGATGCCTGAAGTGTTGAAGAGCTGGGCTCATCCTCCGGGCTCACTTGCTCACTTTCTGCTGACCCTGTCGGTACCTGCATCTCCTCACTGACTGGGCCACTCTCCATGCTGGAAGAGGCTCCTTTCCTCATTCGGCTGAAACATTCCTCGTTCTTGTAATTATCCTTAAATGCTCCGCTGTTCTCCTTCAGAGAGCTCACGGGTTCTTTCTGCTTCCTCAAAGCTTGCTCCAAGTGCTTCAACTCAGGCCTCAGAGCTGGTCTCTTCTTGCTGTACACTTTGGCACAAATCAACTTTTTCTTTTTAAATTCAGTCTTCAAAGCTGCAAAATTCTTCTCTTTATCAATTTGCATCAGCTTATCAACAATCCTTCTTCTAAAAGCAGACTCATCTCTCCTTGGGCCAGGCCCAGTATCTTCCACAGATTGAGGCCTATTCACAGACCTATCTGGGGGGGGCGCTGGGGTTTTTCCCAGGATCCAGCATCCCTCCAGGGGCATAGAAATAACTCCAGCCCCTGGTTTCTGGAAGCACATGAGTTAAGGAGTTAAGGTGGGAGTTTCCCACCATCCCTGTGATGATGGGGCTGACGCGTTTCGAGGGAGAACTCTCTTCATCAGAGCCCCTCGTGTGGAGGTCTCCGGATTGCAAAAAGAAAACGTTCTCATGCTTACCTTTAGTAAGGCCCCAGCAGAGAAGAAGGATGTAACCTGGTGGTTAGGCCCGGGGGGGCCCAGGCCTAAAGCTGTGTAAGAGGCCCCAAAATTTCTGATGGCTGCCCTGCCTGCAGAACCCTGTGTATATTACCCTAAGTCCAACCCTCCAGCAATATCAATGTATACAAGTCCAAGAAAAACAATAATTACCTCATTTAACCACTTGCTGACAGCCTGCCGCAGTTTTACTGAGGCAGGCTGGCACGGTTGCGCGAAACAATGTCGGTCGTGCCACTAGGCAGCGGAGATGCCGATCCATGGGACCGGCGGTGGCCGTGATTGCCGCCAGGCACCCGCGATCACGCGGAGGGTGCTACATTCCCTACACTGACAACTAGTCCCGACTCCTGCTGGTGTCATCTGCTGCACTGGCTCCTGACTCCCCTCCTGCCACTGCCCACCGCTGTCAGAATTATTGGTTGCTAGGACTGCCTTGCATTCACAGGCCCCCCCGCAATGGAGAAGGATGTAACCTGGTGGTTAGGCCCGGGGGGGCCCAGGCCTAAAGCTGTGTAAGAGGCCCCAAAATTTCTGATGGCTGCTGTGTTGTAAACACAGCTGACCGTTCTTCTCTCTGAAATGATCATAGAGCTCCAGTGATCATTCTATATAGGATCAAAGGTCTCTATGGTCATTTCACAAGTCCCTCCCCCATACAGTTAGAAAACACTCCCTAGGTTCACACTTGACCCTTTGATCACCCTTAGGTTAACCGTTCCCTGCCAATGTCATTATTACAGTAACAGTGCATATTATTAGCACTGATTACTGTAGTAATGTCACTGGTCCCCCAAAAGTGTAAAAAAAAATGTCAGTTAGGTGTCTGATCTGTCTGCCGCAATGTTGCAGATCGCCGCTATTACTAATAAAAAAAAAAAAAAATTACATAAATCTTTCCCCTAGTTAGTAGACGCAATAACTTTTGCGCAAACCAATCAAAATACGCTTATTAGGATTTTTTTTTACCAAAAATATGTAGCAGAAAACAAATTGGCCTAAAATGTTAAAAAATTTAGATTTTTAAAATTTTTTTTTTGGGAATGTTATATAGCAGAATGTGAAAAATATTGTTTTTTTTTTTTTTTTCTTCAGAATTGTCGCTCTTTTTTTGTTTATAACGCAAAAAAATAAAAATCGCACAGGTGATCAAATACCACCAAAAGAAAGCTCTATTTGTTGGAAAAAAAGACATCAATTTTATTTGGGTACAGCTTCGCACGACCGCACAATTTTCCGTAAAAGTGGCGAATCGCAAAAAATGGTCCGATCATTAAGGGGGGGGCGAATCCTTCCGGCTCAGAAGTGGTTAAAGTAACTGTGAGGCTGAAATAGAATAATGAGGCAGTTCCCAGCAGTCAAAGGGTTATATGAAAAGCTTCCGTTGAAGCGCGGGGGGGGGTTGACGATGACAAGTGACGGCAGCGAGGGAACCGTAATAGCGGGGTTTTCCTGAGTCGGTGGGGCTGGCAGGTTTTCCTGCCATTTCCCAGCAGTCTCTGTGTCGGGTATTCCAAGCTATAATGGATCTTAGGCAGAGTGTGCGGAGGAAGGTCAGTTATGAGCGGAGAGCCTTTGATGATGGAGATTAGAGGAAAGTGAGAGTAATGGGCGGGTTAGGTCATCCTCGTCTTACCCAACAATCGCCTATAAATGGAAGTTTTCTGGCAAAGGTTTATCTGCAGCAGGTCTTATTCATGAGGCTGGAATGATTACACATGGTTTCACTTTTTCCGCGTCTCTTCCCGATTTGGAAACTCGGGAAAAGTAGATTCCCGTGTTTTGTGTCTCACCTGAACCCAACCACAAAACCCTCATCATCATCATCATCATCATCATCATCGACCTCTTCCAGGGAAGTCTGGATATTCCAGTAACACAGCTCTTCCTCTGCAGGTCACCGGGGGCATTCCGGCCCCCGAGCTCACCTTCCCCCTGTACTCCATGAACTTCTCTATTGTCAGATTTATTAACCACTTAAGCCCCGGAAGATTTTACCCCCTTCCTGACCAGGCCCTATTTTGCGATTCGGCATTGCGTGAATTTAACGGACAATTGCGCGGTCGTGCGACGCTGTACCTAAACGAATTTGACGTCCTTTTTTTTTCCACAAACGGAGCTTTCTTTTGGTGGTATTTGATCACCTGTGCGATTTTTTTGATCATGCGCTATAAACAAAAAAAGAGTGACAATTTTGCAAAAATAACAATATTTTTCACATTTTTTTCACATGAAATTCCCCCAAAAATTTTTTTTAACATTTTTGGCCAATTTGTTTTCTGCTACATATGTTTGGTAAATAAAAAAATTGCAATAAGCGTATTTTGATTGGTTTGCGCAAAAGTTACTGCGTTTACTAACTAAGGGAAAGATTTTTGTCATTTTTGTTGTTTTTTTTTTTAACGAGTAATGGCGGTGATCTGCGATTTTTTTTTTTGCAGGACTGCGACATTGCGGCGGACAGATCGGACCCTTGACTGACATTTTTGACACTTTTGGGGTTACCAGTGACATTACTACAGTAATCAGTGCTATACATATGCACTGTTACTGTAAAAATGACACTGGCAGGGAAGGGGTTAACTATATTGGAGAAGGAGGGGTTAAGAGTGTCCCTAGGGGCGTGCTTCTAACTGTGAAGGGATGTGGCTGTGTGTGTAACTACAGAGATATACGATCCTACATAGCAGGACCGTATGGTTTCTGCACTTACACAGGGGAGAATGACAGGCGGCTTTGTTTCCATTAGCCGCCTGCCTTTCTCCCGCTGTAACGGACGATCGCAAGTGGCTCGCAGGCGAGTGACGTACCCATACGTCACTTTGCCTGCACGGGGCTGACCGCCGCAGTATATGTACTTGCAGCGGTCGGCAAGCGGTTAAAGCGGAGTTCCGGCCTCAAAATCGAAAAAATCGATTTTGGGCCATCCGCTTGCTAAGTGTCACCTGAAAAAGAAATGGATGCTCCCGATTTTTATTTTTTTTTGTTCACTTACCTTGTTATTGAAGAAAATATACTCACCTTCCTTCCACTTCGTCCCTCTGCGGCCGGGGCCCGCGCCGTCACTTCCGGCTTGTGATGACTCCTGGGAGCTGAATGTCATGGCTCCCAGGAGTCAATGCGCCTGCACCAGCCCCGCTCCTCACTTTCAGTGCAGGCGCGGCATTCCCTGCTAAACAGCTTCTGGGCATGCCCAGAAGCTGTGCAGGGATGCTGCGCCTGCACCGGAAGTGACGAGCAGGGGCCGGTGCAGGGCATTCTGGAACTCCGACATCACAGAAGAGGACGCAGAAGAGGACGCGCTGGCTTCAGCTGCCCACATCCGAGATGGCAGCGCTGGAGAATAAATTTTCAAGGTATTTCTTCTAAAAGGTAAGTGCGACCCGGGACAGTTCAGAGGCTATCCATTGTGGAATGTACTAACCCTAACTGTCCCGGGGGTATTATTATCTAAATTTCATCCCCGAGGTCAGCACTCCGCTTAACCACTTCTGGAACGGAAGGATTTTCCCCCTTAATGATCAGGCCCTATTTTGCAATTCGGAACTGCGCTACTTTAACAGAAAAATTGCGCAGTCGTGTGACACTGTACCCAAATAAAATTGATGTTCTTTTTTTCTCCACAAACAGAGCTTTCTTTTGGTGGTATTTGATCACCTGTGCGATTTTTATTTTTTGCGCTATAAACAAAAAAAATTGCGACAATTCTGAAGAAAAAAAAAACAATATTTTTCACTTTCTGCTATATAATATTCCCAAAAAAAAAAAAATTAAAAGTCTAATTTTTTTCCTCATTTTAGGCCAATTTTTTTTCTGCTACATATTTTTGGTAAAAAAAAAAAATCGCAATAGGCGTATTTTGATTGGTTTGCGCAAAAGTTATCACGTCTACAAACTAGGAGAAAGATTTATGTCATTTCTATTGTTTTTTTTTTTTACTAGAAATGGCGGCGATCAGCGATTTTTAGCAGGACTCCGACATTATGGATTGGACCCCTAACTGGCTAAAAATATGCACTGTTACTGTAATAATGACACTGGCAGGGAAGGGGTTAACACTGTGGGTGATCAAGGGGTTAAATGTATACCTAGGGGCGTGATTCTAACTGTATGGGGCGGGGCTTGTGAAATGATCATAGAGACCTGTGTTCCTATATAGAAGGATCACAGGCGCTCTGTGATCATTCCAGGGAGAAGAACGGTCAGCTGTGTTTACAACAGCCCAACGTTCTTCTCTCTCAGCGGGGAGCGATCGCGGGTGTCAGGCGGCAATCTGAGCTGCCTGCCCCGTGCATCGGAGTCCCCGCTGCCGAGGGGGGGGCGGGAGCGCGCTCCCCCCTAGCTGCAGGCGTGCGACCGACGTATACCTACGGCGGTTCACACAGGAGGGCCAGCCTGCCGCAGTATTTCTGCGACTGGCGGTCCGGAAGCCGTTAAAGAGGAAGTCAACTCTGCATTTTAAATTGCTTTTTCATGCTATATAATACGGTACAGTATTTACAATCATTTTAACGTTACGTACTGTTTTTTTTTTTTTATCTTTTTTTAGCCGCTTCTGTGCCGGACCTTCAGAATCCATGCCGTAAACCAGAGGCATAACTAGAACCTTCAGGGTCCCGGTGCAAGAAACCATGAAGGGCCCCCTGACCCCCGGGGTGACCCTGTACAGCTGGATAGGAGGGGCAGCATATAGAGGAACTCCTGCAGCGGAGATGGGATTGGATCCTTTATATGCCGCCCCGTTTCCCCTCCTTTCCAGGTGTACAGGGGTGTACACCTGGGATGGGGTGAATGTGAGCGGTGGTGGGATGGGATGGGATGAGTGTCAGCGGTGGGGAGATGGGATGAGTGGCAGTGGTGGTGGGATGGGATGAGTGGCAGTGGTGGTGGGAAGGGATGAGAGGCAGCGGTGTTGGGATGGAATGAGTGGCAGCAGTGGTGGGATGGGATGAGTGGCAGGAATGGGATGAGTGGCAGCGGTGGTGGGATGGGATGAGTGGCAGCAGTGGTGGGATGGGATGAGTGGCAGCAGTGGTGGGATGGGATAAGTGGCAGCAGTGGTGGGATGGGATGAGTGGCAGTGGTGGTGGGATGAGTGGCAGTGGTGGTGGGATGAGTGGCAGTGGTGATGAGAAGGGATGAGAGGCAGTGGTCGTGGGATGGGATGAGTGGCAGCAGTGGTGGGATGGGATGAGTGGCAGCAGTGGTGGGATGGGATGGACTGAGTGTCAGCGGTGGTGGGATGGGATGAGTGGCAGCGGTGGTGGGATGGGATGAGTGGCAGCAGTGGTGGGATGGGATGAGTGGCAGCAGTGGTGGGATGGGATGAGTGGCAGCAGTGGTGGAATGGGATGGGATGAGTGGCAGCAGTGGTGGGATGGGATGGAATGAGTGGCAGCGGTGGTGGGATGGGATGGAATGAGTGGCAGCGGTGGGGGTGGCATGGAATGAGTGGCAGGGGGGTGGTGGTGGGATGGGATGAGTGGCAGCAGGGGTGGTGGGATGGGATGAGTGGCAGTGGGGGTGGTAGTGGGATGGGATGAGTGGCAGCGGGGGTGGTGGTGGGATGGGAAGAGTAGCAGTGGGGGTGGGAATGGGATGAGTAGCAGTGGGGGGGGTGGTAAAGAGGGTGGGATGAGTGGCAGCAGTGGTGGTGAAGGAGGTGGGATCAGTGGCAGTGGTGGTGGTGAGGGGGGTGATCAGTGGCAGCGGTGGTGGTGGTGAGGGGGGTGGGATCAGATGAGTAGCAGTGGTGGTGTTGAAGGCGGTGGGATGAGTGACAGTGGTGGTGGGGGAAAAGAGGTGGGATCAGTGGCAGCAGTGGTGATGAAGAAGGTGGGATCAGTGGCAGTGGTGGTGGTGAAGGGGGTGGGATTAGTGGCAGCGGCGGTGGTGGTGAGGGGGGTGGCCAGTGGCAGTGGTGGTGGTGGTGAGGGGGGTAGGTTCAGTGGCAGCTGTGGTGGGATGGAATGAGTAGCAGTGGTGGTGGTGGTGGTGAAGGGGGTGGGATCAGTGGCAGCAGTGGTGGTGAAGAGGGTGGTATCAGTGGCAGTGGTGGTGGTGAGGGGGGTGATCAGTAGCAGCGGTGGAGGTGAGGGGGGTGATCAGTAGCAGTGGTGGTAGTGAGGGGGGTGGGATCAGTAGCAGCGGTGCTGGTGGTGAAGGGAGTGAGATGAGCGGGATCAGTGGCAGCGTTGGAAATTCTATCGCTCAGTTCTTCAAGTAAATCAGTTTCGCTGTCGCTGTTTTCCAGTTCCTCTAAAAGCGCTTTTGCGCAAAAAGAACGCTTTTTGGATGCAATGGTCGTTCTCTGTTTTCCAGGCACAAAGAACTGAAAAAAAAGCACAGGCAGGGCACTGGAAAAGTCACCAGGTGAAATCCTGTGGTGAAATGGGATGCTACAGTGTAATCCGTTACCGATCACAGCCTTGTATCATCTCATTTGGTGTATTTACATTTTTGGATTTGCCGCAGGTTCCACCACCCAAACCCCCCCCCCCCCCCCGTCGCAACGCTCGCAGGGAAGGGAACCAGAAGACCGGTGTCGGCATCGGACGTGCACAGAGCGGGGAGAGAGTGTGAGGACGGCGGGGAGGACGGCGGGGGATCGCAGGGAAGGTGAGTATGATTCTGGGGTAATCCCGAGTGTGGCTCGGAGTTACCGCTTTTGGTACTGAAAATTAACCCCGAGCCACACAGGTTAACTGACCAAAAATACAGCAAGCGAGATTTTTAACGCCACAACAGAAGCGAAATGGCCCAGAGTTAAGAAATACATAGAATTTAAAGAAATGCATTTTTTTTTTTTTTTTTTTTTTTTAGCTTTTCTTGCACTAAATGGCTGACAATGAATTTATATTCATTTAAATTCATGTTTTTAATAAAAAAAAGTTGAATAAAGTACAATTATAGAATAGAAGAATAGAAAAGAATAGAAACAAATAAAGTAAAAGAGAACATAAAATAAAATAATATAAAAAAGAATAGGATAGAAAAGAATAAAATTGGATAGAAAAAGAAATAGAATAGATTAGAATATAATAGAAAGAATAAAACCGTCTTCCCAATTTTTAATTTCAAATTTCTCATAGAACAGAACCAGCTATTTCTCACAATAAATTCGGATCGATCTGATATTTTTTATTCAAATTTGATCTGAATACTTCAAATTCGTTGGAATATTTGAATCCGGTCGAAAAGGAATAAATAAATAAATGAAAGGAATATCATACAATTATAGAATGGAAGAATAGAAAAGAATAGAAACAAATAGAGTAAAAGAGAATATAAAATAAAAGAATAGAAAATAATAAAATTGGATAGAACAAAAAATAGAATAGATGAGAATATAGCAGAAAGAATATAACCGTCTTCCAAATTTTGAATTTCAAATTTCGAATAGAACAGAACCAGCTATTTTTCACAATGAATTCGGATCAATCCTATATTTTCGATTAGAATTTGATTTAAATACTTCAAATCCGTTGGAAAATTTGAATCCGATCGAAAAGGAATAAATTAATAAATTAAAGGAATGTCATACAATTATAGAATAGAAGAATAGAAAACAATAAAACAAAAAAGAATAGAAACAAATAGAGTAAAAGAGAACATAAAATAAAAAAATAGAAAAAAGAATAGAAAAGAATGAAATTGGGTATAACAAAAAATAGAATAGATTAGAATATAATAGAAAGAACATAACCGTCTTCCAAATTATACATTTCAAATTTCGAATAGAACAGAACCAGCGATTTTTCACAATGAATTCAGATCAATCCGATATTTTCGATTAGAATTTGATTCGAATACTTCAAATCCATTAGAAAAATTTGAGTCTGGTCGAAAAGGAATAAATAAATAAATGAAAGGAATATAATACAATTAAAAAAGAGAGGAATAGAAACGAATAAAACAGAAAAGAATAGAAACAGAGTAAAAGAGAACATAAAATAAAAGAATATAAAAAAATAAAAATAGAATAGAAAAGAATAAAATTGGATAGAAAAAAAATAGAATAGGTTATAATGTAATAGAAAGAATATAATCATCTTCCGAATTTTGAATTTCAAATTTAGAATAGAACAAAACCAGCTAATTTTCACAATGATTTCAGATCGATCCAATATTTTCGATTCGAATTTGATTCAAATACTTCAAATCCATTGGAAAATTTGAATCCGATTGAAAAGGAATAAATAAATAAATGAAAGGAATATCATAGAATTATAGAATAGAAGAATAGAAAAGAATAAAACAAAAAAGAATAGAAACAGAGTACAAGAGAACATAAAATAAAATAATATAATAAAGAATAGAATAGAAAAGAATAAAACTGGATAGAACAAAAAAATTCAATAGATTTGAATATAATAGAATATAACCATCTTCCAAATTTTGAATTTCAAATTTTGAATAGAACAGAACTAGCTATTTTTCACAATGAATTTGGATCGATCCAATATTTTTCGATTCAAATTAGATTTGAATACTTCTAATCCATTGGCGAAATTTGAATCCGTCCAAAAAGGAATTAATAATTAAATGAAAGGAATTTAGTTCAGAATGCAACTAAATTAAATTAGTACCTAAACGAATCGATCCGAAACTAAACAGATTTTTTTATTCTGCACATGTCCAATTCTGTCCATCTCTTGCCAACTTTACTTGCAAGTTAGAAATCACATACAGTCCCATACAGCCTACCTGGCAGGGCCCCCCCCCCTGAATTTTTTAAGACATTATTTTCACTAAAAATACACTAAAATCCTTATTATTAGACACAAACATAACAGAGAAGCTATATAAATTGGCCCTTTTTAATTTAATTTAAAAAAAAAAAACAATTATAATTTTATATATTAAAAAATATAATTTTTATATTAATTAAAATTATAATTTTTATATTATAAAAATGTTAAAAATGTTTACAATTATTTTATTTTACAATGTTTTTTAAATGATTCATTACAATGTTTAAAGATTATTATTTTTTTTTTTACAATTTGTTATTTTTTTTATAGGACAGGGAAGCCTGCAGCGCTGCGGGAGGGGGACTGGCACAGTGAAAGGGGGGCACACGGGGAGATTCAGGACAGGGAGGGGTGATTGGTGTGTTGGAGAAGTAATTACAGGAATGATGCCCTGTGTCTGTGTCTCTCTCTGCAGTAGCTGAAAGCTGGCAGGAGGGGGAGAAAATGTCTTTCAGCTGCTGCAGAGAGCTGCACAGGGCTTCCTGCTGTAATTGCCCCTCTGCTGGACCACACCGATTGCCCGTGTTGTTGGGGCCCCCCTGTGTGCCCGGGCCACCTACAGGAGGACTGGTGATCTCCCCCTATCAGCGGCCCTGGGTGCAGATACTAGTACCGATCCTCCTGCAGTGCAGCCAGAGGAAGAAGAGAAAAGGAGAAGCCAGCAGCACTGCACAAGAGTCATAAGTCAGCAATAAGGCAGTACTTTTGGCCCTCCTGCTTGGCAGATGCCTGGCCCCCCCTTTTTTGAACTGATGGGGCCTGGGCCCAGTACAGGAGGGCTGATTTTACTGCCTTATCAGCAGCCCCACACACAGAAGCTGAAATTCCAATCTATATCTGTGCAGAGAGAAATTAGCGGCATATCATCCTGAACATCGGAAGGTTTGTTGGTAGAAGTCAGGTCCCGGACAAGGGGTGGGCAGGAGGAAAGGTTGCACTGGGCGCAATGGTTTATTGCAGGGATGAGGGGGGCGTCTTTACCCTAACCCTAAAGGCAGTGGTGTATTTTGGTTTTGTGCTGCCCTAGGCAAGACTTAAATTGGGTGCCCTAGGCAAGACTTAAATTGGGCGCCCCCCCCATGTCAATTTTCCCCACTCCTTTTTTAACAGATGTGACTCCATCCAAAACTGAAGGACTACAAGTCCCAGCATGAACCCCTGAGATCTAATGGGGGGGGGTGAGAGGGGGTGAGAGAGAGAGAGAGAGGGGGGTGGGTGGGTGAGGGAGGGAAAGAGAGGGGGTATGAGAGAGAGCGAGAGAGAGAGTGGGTGAGGGAGGGAGGGAGGGAGATAGAGAGAGGGTGGGTGAGGGGGGATGCAAGAGAGGGGGGTATAAAAGAGAGAAGGGGGATGAGAGAGAGAGAGGGGGATGATAGAGAGAGAGAGAGGGGAGGATGAGAGAGAGAGAGAGAGGGAATGAGAGAGAGAGGGGAGAGAGAGTGGGGGGATGAGAGAGAGAGAGTGTGGGAGGAGAGCAAGAGAGGGGGGATGATAGAGAAAGAGAGAGGGGGATGAGAGAGGCGGTTCTAGCAACTAGTGGCCAACAGAGTCTCAGGTGGAGGGGGGGTGGCTTTTTTGCTGCCCCCCTGCAAAGTGCTGCCCTAGGCCTGGGCCTTGTTGGCCTAGGCCAAAATACAGCACTGCCTAAAGGAAGGGGGGGCGCAGTTTGGCATCCTTGCCCTGGGTGCTGGATGAACCTATCCCAGCACTAGTAGAAGGATATTAATATTGTGCATTAAAACTTTACTCCTCCTGTGCAGCGGCTGGCCTCCCCCCCCCCCCATCCAATATTTAGACGTTACATCCCCGATCCATTTCCATTTACCAAATTAAGATAAATCCACATCAGATTTAGCAGCCATGGACACAGAACACGGAGTCCAGTATTCGCTCAGTTCTTATGATTAGGCTGCAATTCCTCGTATGAATCTGTCCAGCAGGTGGCGGCATTCTACAGGAGGTCTCAGCCTGTAGCATGGAGGGACAAGGATGGATACACGGACAGAGGGGTGGATGGAGGGACAGACAGGTGGATTGTGTGATTTCGCCAGAATTTATTTTGCCTTTAACAAAATGTAGTTAAAATCAGCCTCAAATGTCACTAGGTTGACTTCTCTGTGCAAATATTAAAAAAAAAAAAAAAAAAATGTTGGTTTGTTTTCCAATAAAGCCATGTGATCACCAAGTGGGAGATAATATGATGGCCAATGGCTGGGTTGGCAGAGTTAAGGGTTGTGTCTTTTGGCACAAGTTCTGGTCTAGGATAATGTAAAGAAGTTTCTGTCACCCCCAGAAGACATGTAAAGCCTATTGTACCAATATCTAGTTGTGGATGGAAAAACATCATTAAAGTACACAGGAAGACGTAACATTGTTTATAAACTTTGTTCAGACGTGAGATAGAGAGATACAAAGTAATATTGTTTATAAACATTGATCAGATGGGAAATAGAGAGATACAAAGTAACAATTTTAAAAAAAATTGATCAGACGGGAAATAGAGAGATACAAAGTAACATTGTTAATAAACATTGATCAGAAAGGAGATAGAGAGATGCAAAAGTAGCATTGTTTATAAACATTTTTCGGACAAGAAATAGAGACACACAAAGTAACATTTTTTATAAACATCGATCAGACAGGAGATAGAGAGAAAAGTAAGTGACATTGTTTATAAACATTGATCAGACAGGAGATAGAGAGATACAAGGTAACATTGTTTATAAACATCGATCAGACAGGAGATAGAGAGATACAAAGTAACATTGTTTATAAACATTAATCAGACTGGAGATAGAGAGATACAAAGTAACATTGTTTATAAACATTGTTCAGACGAGAGCTAGAGAGATAAAAAGTGACATTGCTTATAAACATTGATCAGAAAAGAGATCGAGAGTAATGCAAAGTAACATTGTTTCTAAACATTGTTCGGACAAGAAATAGAGAGATACAAAGTAACTTTGTTTCTAAACATTGTTCAGACGGGAGATAGAGAGATGCAAAGTAACATTGTTTATAAACATTGTTCACATGGGAGATAGAGAGAGATACAAAGTAGCATTGTTCATAAATATTGATCAAACGGGAGATAGAGAGATATAAAGTATCATTGTTTTTAAATGATGTTCAGATAGGAGATACAAAGTAACATTGTTTATAAACATTGACTAGACAGGTGATCTCAGTGTCACCAGTGGCCTGAGCTCTCCGGTATTCCCAATGATTCCAGTGTCTTCAGTGACTCCAACAATCCTGTGCCTCCAAGAAACATCTGTGACCCCTGTGTGCATGTCTGTGTCACCGTGACCCCCTGATGCACTCACCTCTCCGCTTGTATTAACCACTTGCCGACCGCCGCAAGTACATATACTGCGGCGGTCAGCCCCTCACAGGCAAAGTGACGTATCGGTACGTCACTAGCCTGTGATGCTCTGGGGAGCGAGCGCACGCCGCCGGATGCACACTCCCGCTCGGTCACTCACGATCGTCCGTTACACCGGGAGAAAGGCAGGCGGCTAATGTAAACAAGCCGCCTGTCAGTCTCTCCTGTGTAAGAATGGAGATCATACGATTCTACTATGTAGGACTGTTGATCACTGTTCTTACACATCAAGCCACATCCAATCACAGTTAGAATCACGCCCCTAGGGACACACACCACCCCTCCCTCTCCAAAAAAAGTTAACCCCTTCACTGCCAGTGTCATTTTACAGTAACAGTGCATATGTATAGCACTGATTACTGTAGTAATGTCACTGGTAACCCCAAAAGTGTCAAAAATGTCAGTCAAGGGTCCGATCTGTCCGCCGCAATGTCGCAGTACCGCAAAAAAATTGCAGATCGCCGCCATTACTCGTTAAAAAAACAACAACAAAAATGAAAAAAATCTTTCCCTTAGTTAGTAAACGCAATAACTTTTTTGCGCAAACCAATCAAAATACGCTTTTTGCGATTTTTTTTTTACCAAAAATATGTAGCGTAAAACAAACAAACATAAAAAAATGTGAAAAATATTGTTATTTTTGCAAAATCGGCGCTCTTTTTTTGTTTATAGCGCATGATCAAAAAATCGCACAGGTGATCAAATACCACCAAAAGAAAGCTCTGTTTGTGGGGAAAAAAAGGACGTCAAATTTGTTTAGGTACAGCCTCGCACGACCACGCAATTGTCCGTTAAAGTCACGCAGTGCCGAATCCCAAAATAGGCTCTGGTCAGGAAGGGGGTAAAATCTTCCGGGGCTTAAGTGGTTAAAAGAATACATTTTTACGGATATATTAATAATTACAGAGCTGCATTACTTTATGTCTTTTAGGCCGACCATAGACGATTCGAATCTCGGGATTGTACCCCCTGGATTCAACAAGCCAGGGCCGGGACAAGGGGTGGGCAGGAGGGAGGGGGTTGCCTTGGGTGCAATGGTTTATTGTAGGGATGGGGGGGCACCTTGACCCAGACCCTAAGGGAATGGGGGGTGAAGTTTGGCATCCTTGCCCTGGGCGCTGGATGACCTTGTCCCGGCACTGCAACAAGCAGGTTGGTTTTTTAGGATGTGATTATGGCCACACGGGGTAGGGACTGTTCCTCCCCCCATTAACAATGACCATGGTTCCAGGAAAGAAAATTGTATCATCTATGGCCAGTTTTATGCCTGGCGTTCAGCTTTAAAACCAATAAATAAATCAGAACTGGGTGATCATAATGCAGCTTTGTTAAATTTAATTGCCTCGTTATTTAATTACAGGTCCCATCGCAAAAGTTCCACCCCCAAGATCTGGAAATTGACACGTGAACCTTTCGTGGCAACATTTTATCACTTTGACCTTTAAAGACGAGAATGTTCCATTGAAATTTCATCAGAACTTGAGCTGATTTTGTTTTCTTAGACAGATAACAGTCTCAGCTGACCACACTGCGAGCGCACAAATGATGGTTGGTGGCTGAAGGGACATCTGTTCCCGGATAATTGCAGAGGGGTTGTTTGCAGAGAGGAGAGCCGGAGACATTAATGGGCTGACTGGACCCAATATTAGCGACTTGTTCCGATGTGCATCCGACCGTGCAAAATGTCAGCGTTAATTATTACCTATAATGTACCAAAGCTGACGGAACCCTCTGACAGGTGAGATCACCTGAGACTGTATCTGGGGATGGTAAAAAAAAAAACACTGAGACACAAAAACAGCCCCATTACATGTTCTCTGCCCCTGCTGTGCTACACGAGGCCACCGCTTACAGTTCAGGGACCACTAGGTCACATAGTGCTTCGACCTGCGTCCTCCATCTTCTGTTCCTGTTATCGCCTGCCCTGTGCAAAGTCTTCAGTAAAGGAATCAGGGCTTTTATTCAGCGGGAACGCAGGGGAACGCAGTTCCGGCACCTCCAGCACTGACTGTATGTAATGGCAAGGGGTGCCGGAGTGTGCTGCAGGGTCTATTAATGCTGGCTGCTCTGGGATTTATTCCAGTGGGACGCAGTCTTTTTTTGCAGGGGGTTCTGTTGTTGCTGAGGAGGTCTATGATTGCTGGTGGGGCCCCTACTGTTGCTGGGGGTGGGTCTTATATTTCTGGGGAGGTCAGTTCTTGCTGGGAGAGATCTACTGTTAAGGGAGGGATCTATTGTTGCTGGCTGCGGGGAGATCTGTTGTCGCTGCTGGCAGTCTATTGTTGGGTGGTTCATTGTTGTTAGAGGGATCTATTGTTGCTGGCCAGGCAGTGCTGTATTTTGGCCTAGGCCAACAAGGCCCAGGCCTAGGGCAGCACTTTGCAGGGGGGCAGCAAAAAAGCCACCCCCCCTCCACCTGAGACTCTGTTGGCCACTAGTTGCTAGAACCGCCTCTCTCATCCCCCTCTCTCTTTCTCTATCATCCCCCCTCTCTTGCTCTCCTCTCACACTCTCTCTCTCATCCCCCCACTCTCTCTCCCCTCTCTCTCTCATTCCCTCTCTCTCTCTCATCCTCCTCTCTCTCTCTCTCTATCATCCCCCTTCTCTCTTTTATACCCCCCTCTCTTGCATCCCCCCTCACCCACCCTCTCTCTATCTCCCTCCCTCCCTCCCTCACCCACCCTCTCTCTCTCTCTCCCTCCCTCACCCACTCTCTCTCTCGCTCTCTCTCATACCCCCTCTCTTTCCCTCCCTCCCTCACCCACCCACCCACCCCCCTCTCTCTCTCTCTCTCTCTCTCTCTCGCCCCCTCTCACCCCCCCCCCCCATTAGATCGCAGGGGTTCATGCTGGGACTTGTAGTCCTTCAGTTTTGGATGGAGTCACATCTGTTAAAAAAGGAGTGGGGAAAATTGACATGGGGGGGGCGCCCAATTTAAGTCTTGCCTAGGGCAGCACAAAACCAAAATACACCACTGTGGCCAGGGGCTATATTGTTGATGCCTACAGGGAATCTATTTTACTGCTTTTCTTGTTATCATTACCATATTCCCAAAAAAATACTTAACACCACTAAATGATAATTGGTTCTGTATTCTCTAAAAGGGCAGTACTAGGAGGTAGGTAGGGGGTAGAACCACGGAATGGTGAGTAGGGTCCAAGAAAATGGGTGACTTGAAAAGGGGTTCCTGCACCTATTTTGTGAGAAAAAAAGCCCTGAAAGGAATTATCCTTAAAGTTAAGTTCTACACGCACCCGCTGCTTTATGAGGTACACCTTGCTAGTACCGGGTTGGACCCCCTTTTGCCTTCATTCTTCTTGACATAAATTCAACAAGGTGTTGGAAATTTATGG